>NW_027472586.1:11847398-12417398 GCF_030347505.1 Rhynchophorus ferrugineus | reverse complement strand
GAATACCATAGCATACAGTTGTTTTTAGTGGATGCAATGATGATTTCATGAATTAATTGGAAATTCTGTGTTCCCAAAAACTACTGTTCTGTTTCTTGACTTGGCCACTAAGGAGAAATTGGGCTTCATCGCTCATTATCAATTTAGACAAAAAACCTTCAATTTCACCAGACAGCCATTCTAAGGCTTCAGTTACTGTACTTAACTCGTTGATCAGGATCTCTCGGTAGCAATTTGTGGACTAATTGAATTTTGTATAGGAACATTTTCAAATCAGTTTTCAAAATTCGCCTTAAATTGCGTGCAGAAATGTGTAACTGGGAACCACGTCTCCGAATTGATGTTTCTGGAGACTCTGCAATACTATTGAGAGCACCAGAAACACATTTTCAGCGTTACGAGACGTCCGTTATCTTCCAGAACAAGGCCTGTCTGCTGTCGTACCGTACTATCGAAAATTAGCTCAATGAATTTCCGCTGAGTGGTAATAGGACCGATTATTTTCAGTAAATATTGTCACTATTTTTGCTTGTTCTTGTGGTGTATCCATTATTAAGAATTCCCCACTCACCAAGTTGGAAGATGCTTGAGTTGCATCTAGATCGACGTCAAACTTGAAATAAACACGTACTTGAACTTGAAAACAATTTGGACTGAAGCAAAACCTAATAAATTTGCTTGTGTTGCTTGCGTATTGGCTTGTAAGTGTTAGTATATATACTTCGAAAGAGTGTCAGTGCACACCAGTGGGCTTGTTAAGGAACAATTTCAGTGAAGTGCGTGGACTAAAACATTTACTACCATCCGATCTGATTAATCACTACATAGTATAAAACAAAGTCGCCTTTTCTGTCCCTATATCCCTATGTGCGCTTAAATCTTTAAAACTACGCAACGGATTTTGATGCGGTTTTTTTCAATAGATAGAGTGATTCAAGAGGAAGGTTTATATGTATAATACATGCATAATATACTAAGGCAACATTGCTAATTTTAGAGGTTTCTAACGTGATGTCGTAAATTAACCTATTTTTTTAGGCTTATTTAGCAATTAGCAAAAACGCTGCCTAACCCTACGAGTTAGATCAAATTAATGTACTACAGTATTGTACACCATAAAAAGGTCTACAAAAAAGTCCGCGATGGTATATGTTTATCTTTTAGGGATAACCCACATTAACCATTTTTATTGTTTACTTTTTACGTGAGAAAATGGCTTATTTACGAAGCTATTTTAAGCAATACGGTATTAATCCTTATCGAATTAAGTACCTTAAATACAGTGTGCAATTAATATAGATCAATATGGTTCCTTACAGCATGTAAATTAAACAAATATTTTCGGAGATATTACAAATTTAAAATTTGCGTTTAAATATGTGAATGTAATAAAAATTATATGAATTTAGATATTCCAAAGATAGCAGGAAATCTTCATAGTAAGTATAGGGGAAGAGGAATTGTTTTACTCCAAATTTAATGCGTGCAGGCCAAGGGCAGTAATGAATGAACCAAAAATACTGGATCGATTTTAATCATGTTTTCATTGAGTGACATAGGCATATATATTTTATGCCCGTGCAAAGTCGGAGCGGGCCGCTATGTTTTTATATACAACGTTCATATTTTTTCTGTAGTGTATTTAATTTAGTATCAGCATTACACCCGTGCGAAGCCGGGGCGGGTCGCTAGTATTTTATATATTATTATATACATTAAGATATTTTATATAGAAGGAAATACTCAAAAACAAATAATTGTTGAAGAATTAGGGGTAGATTAATATAATACAAATCGCACATATTCGAATCTACTACAACTTTTAATTAGGTAAATACTTTTATTCTCAATTACGAAACAATCAGGCGTAACTGTTAAAAAACATATTTTCGCGAACATTTTAAATATTTTATTATAATTTTGGAAAATACCAAAAGGAAGAGGATACAAAAACTCTTAAAACCAATCATAATATTGATTATTTATTTCTTATGGATGATTGTATCTTCATTGGAATAATATTGTATATAAAATAATGGTAATGGAACTCAGTCGAATATACATTATACCATACATTTTGTTGGCATTATGACAATTCTATTAAGATGTAAGGTTATAATAGATATGAGTCAAAATATAATGGTCATTATAATGAATTTACAATATATTTTACCATAATAATATATAAATATATCGATTGGATAACTTGTAATTGATATTAGTTTATAACATCGATCTACGAAGCCACTATTTTTTATTTTCTTAATATAAAATGGTTTAAGTAAAATAAAAATAAAATAAACAAAATAAATCTTAGATCCCGAAACATAAAAATAACTCTGGTATAACACAGTCTATGAATTTAATTATTTCAAACAATGGATTAAATACAGAAATATTAGTTATCAATAATGCTTGCTTAATATTGTGTGAACTCGAATATTTTCCAAAAATAAACACGCAACCATATTTCTTAGTATGATAACGGCTCTAAAGAATGAGTAGAAGAGACATTTTCCTTGGAGTCACGATTTTAATTTAGGATATAATCCCCACACTTTCGTGCATAGCAAAATAATCTTGTAAGAGAGTATTCTATATCGATGTCCTCAAAAACAAATTCCGTTTATTCATCCTACATTTATTAAAATATATTAACTTTTTTTAGGTTAGGATTTTAATTTTAATTTAGTTTGGAAGTCAATTAATTAATATATGAATATATATTAATCTTTTTTATTATGAAAATAATAATTGAAATAATTGAACAGAATATATCACTGGACTTGTTGAAACGAAGAAAATATAGAGCTTTTTTATTGCAGTGCCTTGGAGAAAGGTTAATTCCGTTTTTGTGTATCCTATTTAAATGAAATTGTTGTAATTTAATTAATATATTTCTCACATTAGAATACGATAACATTTTAGGTTACTATAAGGAAAGGAAACAGCTGATAAAAAGTGAAAACCTCATTTTTATAGGTCAAAGAATCTTCTTTCAAAGGACAAACATGAAGGAATGGTCCCGACGGCTTTATCACCATTACTTGATACACAGAACGAATTGGCAGACTTGCAAACGATCTGAGGCCTAAAGATATTTTTTTTCTTTAAATAAAAACCTTTTTTCTATATAAAGAATCAGACTTTTAAATCACCAAACGTTGGAAAAAGGTTTGGTGTTTTTATAAAGTAAATTAGATTTTTTATCGATATTATTACCTTTAGTAATTCAACGATTTGCTCTCTTATCATAATTATTACATACATTTTAGAATATGACATTTGTATAAAATATCTTATTCTAAATCTTACTCTAAAATTTATATCCCTTCATTATTAATCAAATTAGAGGGTAATAAAGGTTGTAGTATACCCACTTGACTGTTATCACTCACATTTAGCTGATTGCCAAGGGCATGATGGTACAAGACTATTGTCTGAAGTATTTAACACCACCAATTTGAATTATACTCGTTATAGGTTCTAAAATGATATCACGCTGTATCAGTTCATTAGAGACAAAGTACGGAGCATCGACTGTAGAACCTGCTTGTTTATTTTGGAACCGTTGATAAAATATTTATAAACTGAAGTTTCAGAAGCAGTTCTTGAAACGTTCTTTGCTGTGGATATAAGCATAAAGTTATACGACCACCAAAAGTTGTATATATAAAGTTCGTACGTAGATATCGATCAATAAGTCCCAAGAAATATACAACTTTATATCAAAATTATTCATTAAGCTACCAAAGACTATTTTTATGGTCGAAAAATGATTCAATCAAAATCTAGCTATCAAAGTTAGGGTAAAAAATTGCTTAAAACGTAGAAAATGTTCCTTTTCAAATATTTCTTTTCACTTTATACACTTAGTCTCCACTACACAAATTATATGAATATGTTTAAAGGAATATGTCTTATATAGATGTGCCAATATTGTAAGCCAGAAAAGAAATAAGCTTGAGCGTTCTTAAAAATTTAAAACAATATTTTGTAATGTGAACAATATCGAACTTTGGTAATATAACAAAATAAATATTTAGTATATTAACAATAATTACATGAAAACAATATTAATAATATCGATACATTATTACAAGCAGTCTTGCAGGAGATAGATGAAGATGCTGAAGATGGCAAAAATTCATAATTGATGTGTGATCATAGATGTGTAATGTAATTTGTAATAATGTGTAATAAATGTGTAATATATCTTTGCTAGTTTCGAAGGAAGGTTCGAAATCCTTGGTATTTTTCGGAGCGGGGTATAATATGTTAATCTTAACAAGTAAATTAAAATTTCCAATAAGAAAAGAAGTAACCATGAAGTAGCATGTCCATAATAAGTTAGTTGTTCTATTCTTTCTATTTTATCTATATTATTGAAAGTAATTATTCAAATATTTAGTAACCAAAACCGAAGATTAAAAGTGTTACCTGGAATGATAAGAAGTAAATAGACAATTTTTAAATAAGATTCTTAAGCATGTATCCGAGGATTTCTACTGATATTATCCATTGAGTTAACATGAAAAGATGAAACGAAAATAAAAAGCCCTATTTAACTTTTAGACCAAAATTGTCCATGTATTGAACGCATTATTTCATATTTTTTACGTTCTAGTTCTAGTTAAGTACTAGATTTGTGTAATTCTAAATGCTTTAATAACTTATAAACTACCCATTTGTGGGTTATAAAAACCATTCCATCTGGAATGGAGAAATCCATCTAGAAAGAGCTGCTCAGAGAGTTCACCACTCATATGTCGGAACAAGTAACATAGTAATCAGAAGAGGCAACGTCTGGAGCTTCTTGGAGAGTCTGGTGTTGAGAGACTTTCTATTTTAATATCTCTAAGTATGTTTTAGAATACGTTACTACAACATCTCCGGATTTGGCGCATGGAATAAACCATAGAAAAGAATAAACTATATTATCTTCCTCTTCTAATGGCGGTACATTCTCTTCGAGTCGATTGGTACAGTCGATCAAGTCAAAACAACAACAAAATCTTGACTATTTAGATTTTGTATTACATTAATAATTCTATAGTGATAATAATTAAATTGTTGTGTTATTCCTGCTGGTTTAACATACACTGGTTTTAAAATATGGAAGAGCAAGGGTAAGTGCAGAATGTAAGGTTAAGTTTTTCAAAGTTATTAAATTCAAACAACATCTATTTTATTTATAGTGGGAATGTTAGCTGCCAAATTTATAACACGACACCATTTTCAATGATATCGAATAGATATCAACGTATGCCAAAATCTAATGATAACAATAACACAGAAGAAAATGATTCTTGTTATGTTGGAAATAGTCAAGTCATTAATGAGATTTTCCATCAAGAATAGTACCAAAAAATGTAGTAACTGGTAATAATTAGAAATTTTTTTAAACATAATATATTTTAGTGATGATTTCAATTTAATTTTATAGGTGAGATGTAGCTAGAATTTGTTGAGAGTGAAAATCGAAGAATGTGACATTCAGAGAAGAAATTAGACAGCATTTTGCTAAGATGTCAGAACAGTGTACACCAATACTATGAAATAATTAAATTTGCTAACAAAAGTAGACCTGGATCAAATAAACAAAATATAAAACTATCGACACCCTAATGATCTAGTGACAAGGAAAATATTAATATATAAGAGTATAAGTAAATACATTATTGTTTTATAAAAATAATTATGTATTGACTGAGATTGTTTTCGACCTAAAAATACGATATTCCATTCATTTTATGCTAGTAAATGTACAATATGTTGATCGAAAGCTCAAGGTAGTTAATTCATTAATGGGGTTTGCAGATCGAGAATAGTAGTGATCATAGTTGATCATATTTGGACATTTTTAGTAGAATTTCACTGCTCATATAGTGGTGGCTTTTTCATTTGGTTTTAACTATATTGGCTGGGTTTGATCTAACCGATTTTGGTCTTTTTTATAGTAATCTTTATTTATATGCTTCTTGGAGATCTTGTTAATTGTTCAAATATGTAAATTAATTTAAATACGATGTTTGCATAATGAAAATGGAAAGGTATATAGAAATTATTTTTATTATTTCATTTAATTCAATAATTTTTTAAATTAAATGTGTTATTTCAAAGAATATTCAATGTTTATCACATAATTATATATAATTTCAATATTAAATCAATTATTTATCAAGTTTGTGTATATCTATTTATAAAAAAGAATGATGTGTAATATGATGTTTTTATAAATATAGAATGGCTGGACATATATTAATTATATTTTTATTATTTCGTTTTATTCAATACTTTTTTAAATAAAATGTGTTATTTTCAAAATGTTACCATTTTTATTTACCTCGTGAACCTATTTACCGGCTTATATATATATGTATATATATATACCGGTATGTATATATATATATATATATATATATATATATATATATATATATATATATATATATATATATATATATATATATAACATTGCGGTGCCTTTGCTCGTAATCCGGTCGCTATTCACACAGTGTTCGGTTCAAATGCATCAATTGTAATCGATAGCGACTTCATTGATGATTCTGTTGAGTAATGCCCTCAAATCGTCGTCTTCAAATGTGTTTGTGTCTTCAGAACGCTCTTTGTCTTCGCTGTCAAAATCACCACTTTTAAAATGTCGAAACAGTATTCACTACTGAAATCGATGTTGCCATAACCTTCACATAGCATTCAAAGACATTCTCCTTTAAATTTAATGAAAAAAACTTCCAGTAAATTCGATTTCTGTATAAATTCAGACATTTCAGTGTACTGAAAAATGGTTTGTCCACACTTCGGCGATATGACACATACTGAGAAGTGAAGCCTGTTACCGAGGCTTCAACATAAAATTGGTTAGAAATGTAGTCTATTCTAGTAATACACACACCAGCTGTTTTAGATCCTTCAAAATTAAGTTATAGGTCTGATAGTTATTCTGTTTTTTTTTAAATAAAGAACAAAATTATCCATTCTTCGAGAAATGGAGTGGTAATGGTAAGATATGTGATTTTCTTGTCATATATTTCAAGAAGAATCACCGTTTGAACTCCGAAATTGATCAGTAATTTTACCGTAACGCATTTTAAGAGCCGTATTATTTAAGGAAAAGTAAAAGAGATCGTGGATGTGGAATAATATTAGCGGGTAATCTCGACACAAACTGCCAATTTGTGATATTAATCCGAGTAAGAGAATTAAATCCTCTGTTCCCTTTCGAACGAGGGCCCTACTAACCATACCGCCCCACCCCTATTATGCCGATACACTTAATCGTTTTATTTTGAAATCAAATCCACATTACAAAATGAACCTCCAACAAAACAACGATTCTACCGCCCGATATTTTGTTTATTTTTCGAATCAGGCCGCCTTGTATCGCTCCCGGCACTTTTATGGCCGCTCTTAACCCTTTTACCGTATGCCCGTTGCTCCCGAACAGCGTTACACGACGCCCTTTACCGCCCCGAGCGACCGCCGCGTCCCCCTTACACCCACCACCTTCTACATCGACGAATTGATGACAATATATCGCGTTTATTCCACGTAAAGAAAAAAGGAACGAGGAAGAAAGAAGGGGGGAAAGGGAGCATTACCACGGGTCAAAGGGCCTTTTTCTCAAAGGACGGAATGAACCTGTTCCGACTGTATCGCAATTTAACTGACCGCTGAATTTGGTGATGGGATATATTCAAAGAGATATGGGATTGAAAGATCCCGACCGATCGAGATGAGATCTTACTTTTAACGTATAATGAAAATCTTGGTGAAGCGCAAGTATCTGAGGCTTATAACTTTGCATCAAGTAGCGCGTTAAATCTTCATGTAAAATGGAAAACGAACTGGAGTTATGGGTTTTTTAATTTTGTCTTTATTTCGTTATTTATATAACTATATCATAACAAAATTAACGTCGCCAGATAGAGAAAGATATTCAGTTTGCAATTTGGAGAAGTGACGTGTTGCTTATAGCCTATATGATGGGCACAGCCTGGTGTATTTACTGTTTGTAATATATACTTTAGGTGAGGAATATGGATTGGACTATATGAACACATAAATAAATTAATGAAAATATGTAGGAGTTAAAATTAAACTAACCACAAAATTTTCATAGATGGAACAAATAGAAGAAATTATGAACTATTAACAGTACATTTTAAAGCATTGATAAATATTAGGATGTTTAATAGCTAATGCATTAAGGTAAATGATGAACATTTTATCAATTATTTTGATTATTTACTTTGACCTGAGTTCTGGAAAATCATAGCTAATATAATTATTGTGTATACATTTCTTTAATATTCATTTCCATATAATAAAAAATAAATTACCTAATTGACTTCGTTATTGTTTTAATATATATGCTAAAGTTAAATACTATTTCAAAATAATAACGTTATTTGCGATATTTCGTGAGGTCAGGATCGAGAGGTCACATAAATTATAATTATTACGAATAAAGTAAGTAGTGTAAAATAAATTGTTTCATAATTCGAAAGAAAATCTAGCCCAAATCGTCAGTTGTGAGCAACTAGGGCACAGAGTGAATTAGCAAGAAATAAAAGGGCTCCAACGGCAGTTTATTAAGAGAGTTATCGAAGAGGCAAATGAAGAAAGAAACAGTTACTAGATTAATTAGTTAGTTCAGCTAGTCTTTTCTTATTAACACAATGGACTCATGTCATCTAGTTTTATGGCGTTAAAAAGTCACAATGTCGCCGCATCTAACTTCGACTTTTTGTTTATTTTGGCTCTACCATATAACTACATTCTATTGAAAATAAAATAATGAAACAAAATGTTATAAAGTATGATTTATTTTAACATTATAGCTAATCCTTATAGTTTATCCAAAATTGCACTTAATTCATTTCATCAATATGTATAAGGTATTGCTTATTGCAGTTTGTACATTTATTAGTTTAATTAAAGTTGTGTATCAAAGAGATTTTTAATCTTATACTGAAAATAATATCAAAACAAGTTTTAGTAAAATATCATATTTAAATTAATCGTTTTACGCTATTACGAGACAAACATGATTAATTTAATACATAGCGGTCGAATATCGATCACAGAACGATCACTAGTTCTAGATAATTAAACAAAAAACAACGAGCCAACGTTGAAAAATGTTTTCATGCCGTTATATATTTAGAGGGAAGTATCACTGGAAATAAATCTTGTGAGGAACTGATTGCCACTGGGCATTTCGAACAAAGGGGCGTTATATACCATGCAAATTGTGAAATGGCTCAAAACATTTCATGCCTGATTATTTATATGTCACTATTTTAAGTAAATGGTATATGCCAACAAACCTAGGGGCAATTTGTGGATACATTTAGGGACACAAAAAGTTTGACGACTCTTTAAACGAAAAAAAAAAAAAGAAAGTTATTCATGTCCTCGATACCTTGGCTTAGAAGTCACTTAAATTGTAATTATTACAAATAAAGTAAGTAGTATAAAGTAAATTGTTTCATTAATTCGCAAGAAGGTCTAGCTGAAACCGTCAGGTGTGAGCAACTAGGGCAGAGAATAAATTAGCAATAAATAAAAGGGCTTCAACGGCAGTCTACTAAGAGAGCTATCGAACAGGCAAATGAAGAGAGAATTAGTTAGTAAATTAATTAGTTAGCCCAGAGAGAATTTTCTTATTAACACAATGAATTCATGTCATCTAGTTTTATGACGTCAAAAAGTCACAATGTCGCCGCATTTAACTTTGACGTTTTGTCTATTTTGGCTGTTATATTCTACTAAAATACATGATTTTGATGTGACGTATATGTCCCTTGAACAAAAAGATGTCATATACCATTCAAATTGTGAAATGACTCAAAAACCTTTCATGAGTTTTTCTATGGAATTATTTTAAGTAAATGGTATATCCCAACAAACCTACGGCAATTTGTGGATACATTTAGGGACATGCTCCACTACACGCCGGAAAAAGCTTATGAAAAAGGTTTGACGACTCTTTAAACGAGAGAAAAAAAAGAAAGTTATTCATGTCCTCGATATCTTGGCTTAGAAGAAGTCACTTAAATTGTAATTATTACAAATAAACTAAGTAGTATAAAGTAAATTGTTTCATTAATTCGCAAGAAGTTCTAGCTAAAATCGTCAGTTGTGAGCAACCAGGGCACAGAATAAATTAGCAATAAATAAAAGGGCTTCAACGGCAGTCTACTAAGAGAGCTATCGAAGAGACAAATGAAGAGAGAATTAGTTAGTAGATTAATTTGTTAGTCCAGATAGAATTTTCTTATTAACACAATGAATTCATGTCATCTAGATTTATGACGTTAAAAAGTCACAATGTCGCCGCATTTAACTTTGACTTTTTGATTATTTTGGCTGTTATATTCTACTAAAATAAATGATTTTGATGTGAAGTTTTTTGAACAAAGGGGTGTCATATACCACGCAAATAGTGAAATGACTCAAAAACATTTCATGTTTTTTCTATGGTATTATTTTAATAATCGTATATGCCAACAAACCTACGGCAATTTGTGGATACATTTTGGGACACTTTCTACCACATTGTCGGAAAAAGCTGATGGAAAAAGTTTGACGACTCTTTAAAAGAAAAAAAAAAGAAAGTTATTCATGTCCTCGATACCTTGGCTTCGGCGAATATACTTAAATCGTCCCGAGAAGTAGATTCGACCGCAAAATAAATAAAATTAAGACCAAAGAAATGTTTAATCTACGCCCGACATTTATTCGATCCCGCTTTAATTCATATTTACGGCTTTCGTACATCATTCGGGAGGGTTTCCAATTAGCGTCAATCGGCTCTGGTCGGACTCGTCGCCCTCGCTTCGAACCCCGACTCCGCAGGTTCTCGGTCTCCGGCGCGCCCCCGCTGCCGTCTGTCGGTCGCTGCGACGGTTAAGAGTCAATAAGAGTCGTGACGGCGTCAACCGCTCTCTCTCTCGCCCGCGACTACGGTCGGGATCTAATCCGGAGTCAAATATTGGAGCGCTCTCTCGGAACTCAAACAAGCGCCGGCATCCGCGCCATAATAAATGTGCCAAAATCGAAATATAAATTCGACGCGATTTGATAGAGTTGCACGTCTCCCGGTGTTTATTTGCCGGTAAAAGTGGAATTAGACGAAGGGGGGGGGGGGGGTGTGCGAGTTGAAACGTCACGATAATTCGTCAACGAAAGACCTACTGCCTACTGAAGTGACGTCATCTCATTTTATGAAGTCAAAACATCGCAATATTGCAGCTTTTGGCATTTTACAGAATTTAGTTTATGTTAGTTTTGATATATAACAACAATGTTCCAATATACATAAAATAATGAAACATAAATGTTATAAAATATCATTTATTTTAACATTATAGTACATCGAATGCAGATATTATCGAAGGACTTACACTACAGTTAATTAAACAGTCACAATAGTGTGTAGGTTATTTTATTGTATTCACATTCAACTTTTTTCTAAACTACCTCTAGTATTCCCTGGAAGGTTAATCCACCTAATTGACAATTGCGTAAAATTAAATAATTATGAACTCCCGCATGCAGAAAATTTTAAATTTCTTAAGATAAAATTTAAATCAAATTTTGATCGACGGTTAACATTGGAAAAAACATATAGTAAAAAAACGCAAACGCTTGGTGTTGCAAAGAATATTAACGAGTATATAAAAACATTACAGTGCGGGCTTGGTGGGGCATTGGTAAAGGCGATAGAATGGTCCTCCTACTGTTGGTACCGACTTCAAACTGATTGTTATTTAGTTATTACAATGATTATTACGTACATACTTTATTTCTTATTTATTGAAACATTTTTTTGTGTGTTAAAAGTCTAAGTTTGATTAATTTTTCCTTATTTATTATTTGTAGTCGGTCCAATATTTCTTTTGTAAAAATATTTTATAGGAGACATTATTCACATGTAGGACATAAACACAAAAAAAAAGTTGGAAACAAAGACGTAATGAAAGCTAATAAATAAGCTAGAAATATAGTATCTGCAATTGCCTTAAACAAAATAAATGTTTTTGCAGGAAAGCATTTCAGAAACTGGTAGAAAAATATAATATAGACAATGAGTGAATATGATAGTTAGTACCTTGGGTTGAAAGGTGAAAGGCTGCAATTTATTTTTTAAGACTTTAAAATAAGTCTTCTTTTTATCAGCGGGGGCTTGCTTTTTTATCTGTATTGGACCTATAGTTTAGCGTGGGCTTCGAACTACGGTCCTCGGCATTAAGCCTACGTACCGGCCAGTGACCAACTTAGAGATCATCCCAGCTGGCGATCTTACCCAGCCTGGTTAACCTTGTCGGATTTGTCACTTTGCCTTGATCACTGCACCAACGAAGCTGGCAGACGGCCGTTTTATGCCATACATAGTTTTAAAATTTGTATACCTTTCAAGATTATTCAATAAATTATGTTTTTTTTTATCATTCGGCGCTCTGAAGTCACATCATTACAATTTTAAAAACTATCCTAAATATAATACTTTTGTCATAATTTTTAATGACATGGTATTTTGAAGTTATTGATATTGTGTTAATTATGGGGATTTGATATAAAAGTAACCTTATATTTTCATTCAGAAGAAGTTATTTTATAAAAATATTTAATATATCTATATATTGTAGAACGTGTAGAATATTTAAAAGCATGTTTATATAATCACTAATTTTTAAAAATATCAGGGCCAGTTAGTGTTTGGGATAGAAAACATGTCAAATTCATGTTATTATTTTGCTAGGTTTTTTATAACATTAAATATAATTAACTGTAATAATAACATAACTAACTTAATAAAGTGTAGTTGAATTTAAACCAATGGGCGATCACCAGAATATATTAATCAAGATATTTTCCATTATTTTCTATAATTTTTTGCCAACTTTTTGTAAATACAGCGAAACCATGTTAACAGAAGTATGTTGGTTTGGCAGCCCTTCAATCGTCAATACATTTTTGTAGTTATTCAGCATTTTAAAACTACTGTGAGCCCGTATCGATTTGAACAATTGATAACCAGAAGGGGCAACCTTCGATCTGTAACAGGAGACCCTTCATAAAAAGTGTATATGGTGGACTACTGGTCTTTTTACAACAATAGATCCACTTGTCATCGACAGTTACAATACGATACCAAATACGCGATATCCTAATTAAATATTAGTAATTTTTTATGGTCGCAAATATACAAATTTATTTTGGTTAGTCCATCATGAACAAAATTTAAACTAAATGCAGGTTATATAATATACTCGTTATAACAATACAAAAATAAATCAAACAATATTTTACTATTTGTTAAGAAAAATACAATTAATACGAAACTTAACGCGTTATAATTACTGGTACTTTCTGCTGATTGCCATTAAACCATTAAATATGTTAATGCATGACTTTTACAAGTGCTAGTGATGGAAGATGCGTGATGGAAAATACCATTATTAAATGGATACATGGAGCGTGATGCTTGGTTCAACAGCTATCGAAGCTAATTGGCGCGAAACAACGCTACAGTTTCTTGAACTTTCCAGATTGAAGAGCATCTAATTGTTCTAGATTTAAAATAGTATTAAGTTTGCCGCGCTTAACGATGTGTGCTTCTATTAATTTATAATTATGATGGTAATTAAGGTGTTGCTTGACGTTAAATTAAGTACGCTTGGTGTTTTTTCCTCGTACTCTTTTCTCTTTTATATTTTTATAAGAATGTTGAATGTTGTCGAACTATTCATCTAACAAACTATTTTTTAATTAAAACCTTCTATTCAGATACAAAGAAGAAGTTTGTAGTCATAATTTTGATATGTATGATGCCCAATATTCATATTGTGTTAACATAAGATATACAGGGTTTGATTTGGGCTTGGATAAAATAGTACCATATTTATTTATTAATAGGGTATTTACACCAATTTGGTCTTAAAACAGCTGTAATTCTCCGCAGAATAGATTTGTAGAGCGTCTGAATGTTATCAACGGAATTTTTTTTTCTTGAATTAAAACATCCACCAATTGCTGTATTAATGTTGGAGATAGATATCTGCATCCTACTCGCTACTCTTCAAATCCCAATAAAAGTTCAATATTTAGGTATGACGATTGTGCTGGCCAGGTAAGATTTAAATCATGATTCGAACTTTTGTCTATGTGTATGGATGCATTATCATCTTAGAATATGGCAGTGTTTGGCAGCAATATGCTGGCCATAATAAGAAGTTCATCACTAAGCATGTCTAGATATTAAGTCGTAGTAATCCGTTCAGTGAGTGAATCTTGAATACAAGATATTGCTGCCCAAACAATAACACATAACCTCCACCATGCTTGTCTGTAGAAAGAAGGCAGTCCGGATCACAGGTTTCCTTTTGATTTCTCCAAATATAAAACTGGCCCTTTGGAGTAAACAATGTAAACAATGATTCATCGAACCATACCACGTTCTTTCAATCATCAAGCGTCCACATTTTATGATCGTATATTTATTTTCTTTACGTAAAAGGTCAACTGAAAAGCTCCCGGCCTGACATATAGATGGCGCTACTAGAATTAAATACATATGTTTTTTAGTTAGCCCTAAGAATTTTCGCGTCGATATGTGACAATGGATGGAACATGGCTCTATCATTTTACTCTGAAATCCAATGGACAATCTAAACCCGCTCCAAAGCATGGGAAAACGCAACAGCCGGCTGGCAAGGTTATGGCGTCTGTATTTTGAGATGCGCATGGAATAACATTCATTGACTACCTTGAAAAAAGGAAGGACCATCGACAGCAACTATTTTACATAGCGTTATTGGACCGTTTGAAGGACGAAAAAGGACGAAAAACGGCCGAATTTGAAGAAAAAGAAAATACTGCTTCACCAAGACAATACACCGTGTCACAAGTCAGTGAAAGCGATGGCAAAAATCCACGAATTTGGCTTCCAATTGCTTCCTCACCGACCGTATTCTCCAGATCTGGCCCCCAGCGACTATTTCCTGTTCTCAGATCTCAAAAGAATGCTCTCCGGGAAGAAATTTTCGTCGAATGAAGTCGAGTGATCAACGAAACTGAGGCCTATCTTGAAGCAAAACACAAATGTGGTTTCGAAAAGTTGGAGGGTCGCTATAATCAGTGTATCACCCTTCAAAGGAGTTATGTTGAGTAAAAAAACTAATTTTGCCAAAACAATTTCTTTTACTATAGTAGCCATCGACTTTTCAATGGACCTGTTATTCTTTCAGATTTGGCCATTGCAGCCCTTCCATCAATGTTAGCTTTGTGCAGCTTACAAGTGAGTGTTGACTCCGCTGAATATTATTGTTAAATAGTTGCTACCAAAATGACTTTATCCTTAATTTCATATAACAAAAATAAAAAATATATGCAAGTACAATAGCAAACCTATTTTCTCAACACTACAAAAATTAATATATATTTTAACTTATATATATATATTTTAACACGAATATCACCGGATATATCTAATTGGTATCTACTTTGGCATGAAGAACAATATGAGGGTATTTGTAAAAGGTAAGCCATAAGAAAAGAAAGGGTTAAAGCCAATATAATGTTTTCCAGGTAAATTGCTGGGTTATCGGCAGTTAATTGGAAAACAAAGTGATACAATTGGGAAAAGGGAGTACGGGTTTAAATTCACACCTATTATAATAAATTTAGAGGAATACAAGGACATTGAGGTGAATTTTTAGGCCTTATTGTATATATATATATATATATATATATATATATATATATATATATATATATATATATATATATATATATATATATATATATATATATACGAGGGTCACTATTTATATTTCGGGGATTGGCAATAATTTTGTCATGTGAGCCCATCTGACGGTTCCATCGTAATGTTTGACAGTCAAGAATTATATACGTACTCGATATACGCTATTTGTTTATTTTAGATTTAGTTGATGAGATTTCGTCTTGGCAAAAAATGGAACTGAATCGTGAACATTTGCGAGCGATGATTTTTTTGCCTATGGGGAAATAATTTCCATAATTTTAAGTTTTTGTTATTGAACACTCCAGTATAACAATAAAAATAAATATATTATTAAGAAAAATCACTATATTATTCTCAATACAATGATCTATGATCCGTATAATCGCTCTACTTTATTCCAAACCTCACGGTCATCACTTTTAGAATAATTAAACTAATTCATTATGTTCATCGATTAATAAGTTCCTTGATCATATAAATAAATGACACACTTTTAATAGTTTTTTTTTCAATTAAGCCCATTGTTATGAAAACAGAGGAAATTTCTTTTTTCTCTACAATATCGTACAATCTATAAGCCACGTAGCTCTTCGTTGAAATTGATTTCACTGAAAGTAAAATATCTAGGAACAATGTTTATTGCATACATATTGCATGCAATCGTCGAAGGAATTTATAGGACGCCTATTTAACTCCGGTCGCAAACAGAGAATTATTTATTAATGTTATACTCGATACTTATTTAAATGCAATGTATGACATGTCCTCGTACTATTTATAAAATAGTACATTTGGCATAATTAAAAACTCGTTTACAATTAAGTATAATTTGCAGAATTTTTGATGTTAGGTCATTCCATTTTTCAACGACAACGGTTTCTGATCAATAACTGTTCTTCTGTTCTTAAGAAATCATCAGTATATCTTTATTTTATTATCCTGGTGTTACGAGCGTTACTATATTTCTGGCTTTGACAGTACGATGTGTTGTCATACCTCAACCGACACAAAACTGGATATTGCGCAATTTTGTAGACTTCAAAAACTTGAATGAGAAGGAATTACGTTGAGTAAATTACGTAAATAACTGCCATATTTGTTGTCTATTGCGAATACAACATAAAACAATGAGATACGAAAGGAAATTAATAATAAGAGGCAAAATAAAAACAATAAAACAATAATACACAGAGTAACTTTATTATTACAAAAAGAAGATCATAACTAATTTCATCGTGACGTTTATTCACGGTGTGTTATTATACAAATATTGCAGAACTATTCAAGCCTGATATCAAAGATGATTATCTTTTTTATGAAATCGATTACATGTTATATTTCTTTGCGTATTGGCTAGTTCATAAACTTCTACTTTATTCTTTGTTTGGTACATCCCATATATAAGAAATAACTATTTATTTATTAACTTTGTTAAAAAATATTATCACACTCACCCCTTTCGGTTACTCATTTACTCATAACATTTTTGAACTTTTGTGTTCAACCTCAAGTAGCAATTATTTCAACCCTATAATGTGTGTGTTCAAAAATAGAATGTTCTCAATATTTCAGGCATTTTTGTAGGTATGGAAAATACGAAATAATCACTGGTTATTAAATTTAGCCAATATGGTAGAACTCATTTTTCCACAGATTTTAAATTTTTGTTGCGCAGGAAATTCAAAAACTCGCTAACTTTTCAAAACGCCCTCGTATACAAAATTTTACACATAAATACTCAGAGACAGTAACTGATTGCTTTTATATTAGTATTTAGAGTATTTATGCTATTAAATATTCAGTTCATGCAGTTTTATTGGAAATATTGTTTAGCGTATTGCAGCTGCACTTAATATATCATATAGGAATTGAGAGTGAATACAAAGAGTGCTAATAAACAAAGAAGGTAATGAATCAAGATCACCTGGATGTTAATTTTATTCCAGGTTAATTTAATTTATTTATAATTAAATTTATCAAATGTATAAAAGTAGTAGGTAGTTTTTTCCATAAAAATACTATTTAACACAATTGTTTCAGAGAAAACTGTTAGTTTGAGAAGTATCAATAGAAAACTTGGATAAATGCAGCTTTTAGAGTTATATAAGTCACCTCTTCACTATTAGGAAACATAGGGTTTACGAGGTGTAAATATAACCCACCAAGAGGTTTAATGGAACCTTCAGGACATTACTTTAAAATACTACCATTTTTAAAAGCATATAATAAAATTAAGGCAGATTTATTCTTTAAATGTATGTATCTAGACAAGAAATTAAACTAAATGTTTGTGTCTTGTGAAATTTACTTTTTTACAACCAAGCCTAAAAAAGAAACATTGTAAACAGAAACACTGTATATAATAACACCTTCGGCTTGGATAAACTTCATTAGATAGATAGAAAAAAAAATTACAGATAGTGGAATGGTTAATAAGTGTTAGATACATTATAAGTCAACAATTTGAGAGTGATAAGAGCAAAAACAACTAAAGATGGGTATATATTAAGTGTTGAAAATCATATTGTGTATATGCATAGATATAGTACAATGTTAAAATAAAGTATATTTGGTAAAGTTATTTCTGTTTCATTGTTTTATTTACGTTTGTAGCGATCTCGAGGCATGTCGAATTTTATATAGTGGAATAATGGTCTACTACTAAAATACCCAGAAATATAATCCCAGATGCTGAACACGGGCGGGGTGCCATCAGTGCCAACTAGAACCCCATAACGAATAGCTGGCAACCCCGAGACGTTTATCTGGGATGTTATGGAAGGGTATTTCCAATCATTCAGACCCGACCATCGTTTGGTTTAGACGTGCCACCATCGACTGCCCAAGCCTCGTCACCAGGTAGGACCGCTGCCATCATACATAATGTAAACACCTCAATTTCATTTGGTTTTACCTCCATTCACCGAGCCATATCAATTTACCCTAAATTTTCATATTATTTAACATATAAACTTTTGTTCCTTAGCAATCTACAAAATTAGTTTTACTAAATTATAACATTTTACATTTAATTTATACGTTATACGCGTATTGTCTGCTAATTTTCTCTGTTGAGTAATAAATAATTATAAAAAGTAATCCAGCAATAATGTAAACATAAAATTAACAGAAAGAAATGTCTAATAACTACTCTCGCCAACAGGGACAAGCCGGCTTGGTTGGCGCAGTGGTAAAGGCGACAGGACGCTCCACCTACTGTTGCGATAGTCGCGGGTTCGAATCCTGCTGGGGCATGGTCGTAAATTTATGTTCGTAACGCCTTCATTGATTAAAATCTTTATGAAGATATGTTGTGCATCAGACGAGTTTTCCCCCCTCTCCTCATACACCAAAGAACACTTAACCATCGTGTTCTCTAAATAGGAATTACGTGAAAAGCTAAATGCTAAAATTTATACGTGTCATAAAGCCGTTTTATTTAATGTTATAGAACAAAAAAAATGGTCAGTAAATCTTAAACGTAACGTTGCATTACAAATTTTGATGACGTGCATTGGCTCTTTTATTGAACGGTCTATAGGAATCGTATCTTTATGTTCCAAGAATCACTTTACGTGTCTATTTATGAAATATTACTTAATTACGATTCACACTGTTCATTACTTCTTCCTTAACGTTGTGACATATTTTAGTTATACGTCATTAATGGTTAATTTAAACGGTATTGGGCGGGTTATAATCGCCGCGACAAAGGTAAAAGGGATATTAAATTAACTCGCGCGTTTTCTGTTGATGCGGCAAAAAGCCCCGGTAAAGTGGGGGAGTTAAAAGCAACAGTTAACCTTGTAGAATGCGGTCTTTGTTATTTTATATTTACGGATATGTCTTCGGTCTTCTCTCCCCTTCATAATTCCGTAACGAATAAATTAAATTAATTAGAATTTAATACAGAATAAACTTTCGTCTTTCGTCGTTTCGGTATAAATCGAAGTTTTACATCAAGAAAGTATAAAGTTCTTAGAAGTTTTAATAATAATAATTATATATATATATATATATATATATTTCGACAGTACCCATCTGCCATCTTCAGATCCTTCAGATGTGGTGATTCATTTTTTTTTTTCGTTTTTTTCTAATACACAGCGATGTCCTTCCACCATTTGTACATACATTCTTATGTTGCTTTGTCCTATGTAGATGTTCTGGAAATCCTGATACGGAATTTTGTACACCACTTGGCCTTTCAACTTGACCTTGGTCGTTGAAAGTTGTGAAATTTGTGCCAAGTTGTTAGAATTGTTGTTGTTGTTCTTTCTCTTTTTGTTTATTTCGTGACTGAATGAATATGTTATTACATGTTATTGAATTCTGTACGTATTTGTATGTATATATATATTTGTATTATATATATATATATACTCTACGACTATATGGTCGTCTCCATTTATAAAAAAATGTGTCGGATGTAAAGATTCAGAGATGGAAAATAATAGTTAATTAAAGAAGAATTACTTCTATTGACGTAAGTTGTGATAGTGACAAAGCATCGATGGACCATCCGCTGTAAAAATGGTAAAATACAAAGGTGTAGAAATTTTGCTTGTTATCTTGTTAGAACGGAAGCTAGAATGTTATTTCTCTCAAAATTTGATCCCGATAATAGTAGCTATTTCATGGAGAAATGTTTTTGATATCCAACTAATTTGAATGTTAAGACTGGTCAATGCCGTAAAAGTTGGGATATTGTTACTATTATGAATGGTAACCAACCAGACAAATATGGAAAGAATGTTGTAGACATTACTGTTTGCTAACATATAACCTCTGGGTAAACTTGCCTATAATGCAGCGTATACGAAATAGAGACTGTTCTGGAATCATTCCACGGTGTTGGTCTCATTTATGCTGACTTGGTATTTGGTTGTTGTACAGAGAACTTGTATCTTGAATTTAAATACTAACATAAACCATTTAAGCGGACTTTTCAAGTTATCTATGCCTGTTACGTCCTTGACAGAATGTAGTCGTTTTAATTTTGATAATATTTTTTATAGATTCTGACTTTAGTGGTATTTTCACGATAGAAAGTTTCATAAAGTAATAAGTAATATAAAAAAATAAGTAATTAACCATAGTAAAATGGACGACAGATGAAACAAAGATAATAACCTAACCGTAAACAAATACAGTTATGTAGAAAATAATTTTCTGATCATTTATCATTACGGAACAGAGTATAAACAGAGAATATTATTTACGAACACTCGTGCCACAATTTAGAACGGAATCCCTCGAATCGGCATATTTATATAAGTTTATTGCGAGGTTTATTTTCATTTGTTTTCCAAGTTGTTTGCTACACACCAATAGTACACTCGTCACGGAGCATGGTATATAAACTGGCCGATATTTTATTTAGCATAAGCTCTAAATTTAGCATTTTATAGCATCGTTATAGGAAATGCGCGCGGTTAGAAGTTACGCGCTATTGGTCTGAAGTATTGTTTATCATTTTGTATTTCGAGTTTTTTTCGAATTCCATCCTCAACGAGTCTTTGTCTGGAGCATAAAGTGTTGCTGGATTGTGTTATGTTTACGCTTAGTTCAAGAAAATAAAATTTTTCAGGCAAAAAACTTCGTTCTCATAATTTGGTTCGTACATTGGCTGAGAAAAAGGTAAGGTTTTGAATTGTATTCATAAAACTGGATTCAAAATCAAACTCGACGTAAGATCTCCTAATAAGTTGAGCGGTAAAAACTATGATGAAATATACCACAAACGGTAATAAAGACTGAATCATATACAAAAATCTGAAGGGTCAGAAATCGTGCACTAGGGATGAGTTTTTTTAGTTTAAACTATTGAATATCAACTCTACAATGTACAACTATGGAGATTACTAGACAATAACACGAAAAACCTGTTAAAAACAAAATTTCCATCATGGACATACTGGACAGCTAAATAGTTTTAAATTTTAAAAATTATAACAAGAAGTTGAATGAGAAATGTTAGTGTATCCACCATATAATCCACCACTGTCTTATAATTATCTAAAGTTGAAATATAGGGAAATGTACTGGCTAATTGGAAGAAAATCACAATTATCAGTACATAATAAATTGAGATTATATAAGCAAATATTGAAACCTATATGGACATACGGAGTTCAATTATGTACTGCAAAGAGTAACATAAATAAAATACAATTTTTTTAGAACAAAGTCCTGAGAGGTAGTGCGGGCGCACCTTCATAGGGATTATCTACATCGAGACCTTCAGATACCCATAGCCAGTCAAGAAATCAAGAGAATTGATCAAGGGGGCATGACGAAAGACTCCACTCTCATGAGAATATTGAAATATTGCAGCTCTTGGATACCATCACAATAGGACACAGACTCAAAAGAATAAAACCATCTGATCTTGTGTAGTGGTGTGTAGTGAGGTGCATATAATAAAAAATACTCATATTTCACCAGAGACTGAGATAGGGCCGATAGGGCCCCCTAGATGTATACTTAGATTTAAGTTATCATAAAGACAAATTGTAGGTTAAACGGAAACGGTTAGTAATAATGTAATAATTAAGTAATATAAAAGAACGTATCTAAAGAATCTCTCAACGGAATGGAGCTATATGCAAAATATTTGTGAATAACAAAAAGCTTTACCAATTTTTGTGTGTATATTTGATTTAAATACGTTTACTTAATTTTTTTATTGATTTAAACTAACATTATTTACATATATTAAAACTATTGACTTGTGTTATTTACGAAAATTACTTTGATTAAACCATTCAAGAAAATCTGTTTTTCTTATTAGATTAGTAAAACACATTATCTAAATTCAATAAGAATATACTTACAAACATATATTTCACACCATCATATTGTATCCTAAGTTTGCAGCTTACCTGAAAAAGAAATAGATTTATATATAAAACAACATAAAATAGATAGTACTGTATTCAATATGAAGAACATTTGTAAAATACGTAATATAAAGTTGGTTTTAAAAATTGTTGCCTATAGAGGGTTTAAAAATTATTTAAGAGAAAATTTAAAGCATCACTTTATCAACCATTGGAAAACGTCGCAAACATATGTATTAAAACAATCGTATCTAAATGTTTGAAATTAATAAGAAATATTTAAAACGATATGTATTTGGTGACATATGAGTGGAAGCGAATATTGATAATTTATAACCACTGTTATCTATTTGATGAAGACAACTGCTTGCGATTGTTGATGTATTTGATTTTGTTCTTGAAAGAAAACAGGTTACTATAGATTTTCTAACATGTAGATGTGGAAACTGGAAATAATAACCCGCCATATTCACCAGAACTCGTGCTTTCGAATTATCTCTGATATTTATGGTCCATTTGTCATAGCCTAGATTAAGGTTTCCTTTGTAATTTATAAATTCGGGTACACTATTTTATGAACAACTTATATAACCAATTAAGAGCTTATATTTGACAGAAGTTTTTATAATAAAATTGAGAAAGTAACATGTATGGCGTTAAATAAACTAATGAATTAATAAAATATAGAAGCAATCTCTCCCAAAAAAAAAAGATTACAGATCTCTTTCTTTGGATTTGAATTATAAATGTCATAAAATATAACGTGAGCCTTTGTCAGGTGAAGGTTCTAACCACAAAATATACAGACTCGATTCCACTATTTTAATTTTTATGTCAATGTTTTGTGGTTCCAACAGAATGCATCATTTCCCAAGAGTTTCGCTGTAAGCCAGAAATGACTTGATAAGGTAAATAATGATAAATTTAAGGGGCTCCTCAGCAGTACTTATATATGCCTATAAATGTTTGCTATTTGCATTTGGCAGCAGAAGATTATAGACCCAAACGGGCAGACCACTGTTTAACAAAGATGCAGTTCCCAGTTGCAACCTAAATAGTGCTTCGAAATAGAGATACATCAATACTTAAAATTATATTATGTCTCTATATAGATCATATAGAAATAGAGAAACGTGTGATTTCAGGCAGTCAGGAGCTAGGCCATAGAACACCAAAAAGTACAAGTAAGTGTGTGTAATATCTTTTATTATTTTATTAATTTTTATAATTTTTATTTTATAGAATCTAGAGGTCAGATACTGCAGTTTATGTTACTTGACAACTTATGTTAATACACTCATATTACATAGTACTACATAAAAGAAAATTCGTAATGATTAGGCCATTTCAGCAGGATAGTTTGGAAATTTTTTTGGGAATATTAGAAGCTGGGGGATTGGAGACATTTCCCCGATACCTGATCATTTCGTCTCGGCATTCAGAAGCCTCATTATCAACATTTTTTTTTCTCAAATATCACCAGGAGCCAACTGTGAAGAGGATGTTCAGAAAGAGATTTGGATAACTTAGGAAATTTTTTTAGAAGCGACGTGGTAACTACAACAGCCTTCACACTATCATCCATGACTTCCATAACAATTCCTACACGTATTATTAAATATTGTAAAAAAAATAGAAAGGAATATCAGAACATATATATCTGGTTTCATGGCCAGAAAATTATTAAAATTAATTAAATATTGAGGTTGTAGGGCAAAAATTCTGTATCGAGAAAGCGATACCGATACAGAATTTATTAATGACCCGCCAGTATGACAAATGTTGCTTACGGTACCAGGAAATTGTTTCAATTCATATGTTTTTGAGGCCATCTCTAGAATTTTTTATGTATTGCCCAAAGTATGTGCCAAAGAAAATTTAAAGGAAATTCTTGATAAAGTGTTATGCCAGCAAATGTCACTCTTTTTTAAAACCATTACTTGTTTTCAACATCTAAAGGAGGGAAATTTAATAAGAAAAGTAATAATTGGGTGTTGCTTGTTCTGGTGGATGAAAAAAGTAAACAGGATTGCAAAGCGAAAAAATGAAAAATTTTGTATGGCTATACATATTTTATGGATAGGGCCCAATTTAGCACCTATAAAAAATACATAAAAAAGAAGAGAAGGTTTTGTAATCAAAATTTTTACATGTAACTACTATCCGGGACTTGAACAAATTATTTTTTGTTTTATATATTTCTATATTATATTAATTTACAATAATAATTAATGTACTATAAATTAGAAAATAAGTTATGAGTTGTCATATTACATGTTGTTTTTTTATGTATTTAGAAAATATTTTAAACAAATGTTATAGTTTTTAATTTCCCCCTGTAACATAAATAAATTGTATTCTTATTTTTCAATCCCCCAATATTAAATAAACCAGCTTTGCGCGACCTCTGGTGGCGTCGCGGAGCATAATTTGGTCACAGTCTTATACAGGGAAGATCGCATTCTAAGTCTGTATATTTTGTGATTTCGACAGACAAGACGAACATTCCTACAGGTACGGCTAAAGTAACGCCATCCACAGTCCATCATTCAAAATTAATTTAAATACCTAATATTTCTGGTAAGTACATGGAAACAATTTCATTTGTAAAATAACAAACCAGAATGTCGATAAACGACGGCGCAGAACAAACAGACTCAAAAATGAATAATTCGATCCCGCTTAAACAAAATTGCGTTATTAATTATATTGTCATAAAATTACGGCCGACTGAAACGGCATTTCCGTTTAAACAATGGGACATTCCATTTACGAAAAAAAAAACCGGTCGGTCTGTTTTCGGAAATCGGACATTATTACGGGGAAATCGCATTAAAAAATTGATTTTTGTTTATCGACGATAATCTGATTAATATTGAAATAGTAATGCCGGAACGCAAACAAAAGCAAACGTAAATATTGACCGATGAATATTTGACACTGGCTAATAGAATGTCGATAAAATTTTGCCGTTTGATTTGGTTTTAATAACCGTCTTTCGGAGTACATTAGGGAGAAACAAAAACTAAATATAAAGGATGAGAATTGGCGAATACGACTAGGAGATGTGGCTTTATTATTTGAAGGCTCTGCTATGATAATTTTTTATATATTAGATGCTTGTCCGTATTCTAATCACTCTTAAAAACGTATTCCAGAATGGGAGGATACGGTAGTTTAAATATAATTTCCATCGACTTGTAAAACAATGCATAGCTGTCTTTAGCAATCAAAATTTCTGGGATTTTCTTTTCTTTAAACCTGTCGTTTAAATATTAGAACTACTAGATTAGGATATAAAACACAGAAAGGCTTAAGGAATAAAGAAAAGCTATGGGAACTTAAATGGACACACCTGTAATCATGTTTTGTACGTTCAAATCACAAGAGGGACGTAGGTCAGAAGATTACGATTTCAAATCTTGTGACATCTATGTGGCACGTTATTTTTAACAGGCTTCGAAATAGTAGGAGGTTCTATGATCGGCTGTATATAATTTTTTAATGTATGTTCGCCGATTTCTCCATCAATTGTGGACCAATATTTAAAATTCTTTTTTTAGTCGAAAGAGTGCACTTCCGAGGTAGTTCCATTGGAACCAGGTTAGGATCTGATAGGGGGAAGGTGGGAAAATCGAGGGAAATGTCCAAATTTCAAAGACACGTACAAAGTTTGGGTATAACATTATCTCTGAGCTGATGCTGTGGAAAATCTAAAGTAGTTCAGTGCAAAAGCGATACAGTTTGCTTTTTAAGCGCTAATTTTAGCATATAAGTCCTCAGAAAAACATTGTGGACTACTACTTCTATGGTGTAATGGTTAAACCGACTTCAAAAAATAAAATAAAGAACTTACTAAAAAGTAAAAAATAATCAAACTTATTGTACACTTTTTAATGACCTTTCAGATAGAATGTTAAAAATAATATGCACACACCATATACATTTGGATAAAACAGGTAAACATAATTCTAACAGAGAAAGACTAACAAAAAAGAAATTTGCTTTCAGTATAATAAAACAAATTTCAGAACTCTAATAGATTCTATTAAATTGATAAAAACAGAAGAGATAATTTTTATTTGTTCCAAAATTCTTTGTATATATATATATATATATATATATATATATATATATTGCATTTAATATTTATATTTTTTTGGGGTAAATGATGTGGCTCGGTGAATGGAGGTAAAACGAAATGAAACAGTGGTGTTTACATAATGTGACCGTTATTTATTGGCAATATAAAAAAATGTGAAAATACAAATAATAAAACGGATGGCAGCGGAGTTACCTGAAGACGAGGCTTGGGCAGTCGATGGTGGCACGTCTTAACCAAACGAGGGTTGAGCACTGAATGACCGAAATACCCTTAATATCCCAGATAAACGTCTCGGGGTTGCCGCCAGCTATTCGTTGTCGGGTTCCAGTTGGCACCCCGCCCGTGTTCAACATCTGGGATTATATTTCTGGGTATTTTGTAGACTGTTATTCTACGATGTAAAATTCGACATGCTCAAGGTCGCTACATTTTATAGATATATTTATTTTATACTATATTTATACCTTATACATAACTTGCAGTTTTACGGATTATATTTTTTTCATTCATTAAATTTTATTTAATAAATTTAGTTCAGTAAATAAATGGTATTTTTATTTAAATTTTATCGGTCAATTAAACGTGACGTCAGGGCAGTCACGTGCCAAACTTTATCAAAGTGCCAATCAAACGTCTTCACAGCGAAATACTTTCTTTACAGGTGCCTGTAACGAAGATTTAAATTGACCAATCAAATTATCTGAGTTGGGCAAAGCAAAACTTTGCGCCAGAGGCCCCCATTGAGTTGCATCTCTATTACTCTATGCTTAACATGCATATTTTTAAATGAAGTACGTCAAGATAAAAGTAGTAATCAAGTGATACTCCGTTTTTTATTTGTAAATGAATATAATTTATACGACGTTTACGATGTATTTTATTTATGGTACTATAAATACACATTTTGTTGGAAATTATCAAATGTATACTTTTGTCGAAGAAACTTTTAAAATCATCCAACCAACGTCAATAATTAGCCCGTAAAAATCTATTTCAAACCACACGATACGCTTGATTTAAGATAAGGAACCAATTTATCGGCGTAGCTAGAAATGTTACCCCACAAGGCAGCGGTAAATTCCGGACACAAAGCGAAACCCCCAACTCTTGAGACTTGGGGGATTAGCTCCCATTTACCCCGGCAAAGTTTTTACAAGGGAATATTGCTCTCAGATACTTTAGTTCTTAAGTCTTTTCCTTTCGGTATTTCGTATATTTTTGTTCTTTCGGAAGCCCCAACAAAGTCAGATTTACAAGCTTTGTATAAATAAATAGGGCTACAAGTTAAACAGGGTAATGAATCAAGAATATTCTCTTCGTATTTCTTCATCGAATACGAACGTCAATATATTTTCCTTCATTTTTTGCATAAAGTATTAGCCAATTGGCCCACATTCTTTATAACATGCTTGCCTAATTGAAAACGCAAAACTCGCCAAACAATGAACTGTGTAACTATAGTCTATTTTTAGTAATGCGTCATGGATATTTGTGACGTCGAAACATCGCAATGTTGCCGCATCAACTCTGAGTTTTAGTTCAGTTTGGCTTTGACATACAAGAAAATTCTAATCTAAATAAAATGATTGAACAAAAATGTTATCAAATATAATTTATTTTAACATTTTAGTATATCTGAAAACTACAGTTAATTATACAACCGCAATAGTTTATAGGTTAGAGTTATAATCTCTTATCACTATTGCATTAAAGAATTTTATACACAAAATCATTCAAAATCTTAATTATTATTACTACAGGTTATAAACCGCCAAAAATTATTTTAGCCCTTTAATATTTTGACCAATTTTAAGTCGTTCTGTAATATAGTACATTATTTTGTTTGAAAATGCCGAAAACATAATAAATATTCAGGGTCACAAATTGATTGCGGCTTTAATAAGTTATTTCGAAAATTAACGAAATAATGGATAAACGGTGGAATTGTGAATATATTTTAGAGAGATTAGACATTAGAGACAGATTAGAAATTAACAGTTTAGTGATTGAATTGGACAGTGAGACGGAAAGTGAAAGTGACTGAAGGAAACTTTCAGGATATGTGATAATGCTGTACAATGGTGAAAATTCCTGAGTAATGACAGTAGAAGCAACTAAATGTATGCACATAATTAATTGAATATAAGTGTAGAAAATGGTATTGTAGGACGTGAAAGATTTGTGTGCATAGATATGATTGTAATTGCTCAAAATATGAGTATTAGGTTAGAACGTATGAGCAGAGAATGAATACTAACTGTTTTATAGATATGGTAAATGCAGGGAAGACAGAATTCAATCAATTGATTTTATGAAGGATGGTGTACACACACATACTATTATACCTGTTTTCTTAATTGTAGTTTTAAGTTCTTCGATAATATATATATATATATATATATATATATATATATATATATATATATATATATATGTATATATATATATATATATATATATATATATATATATATATGTATATATATATATATATATATATATATATATATATATGTATATATATATATATATATATATATATATATATATATATGTATATATATATATATATATATATATATATATAAAATGTATAAATAAGTAATAATGTTAAAATATTTGATAAAATTTTTGTTCAATTATTTTATTTAGATTAAAATTTTGTTGTATGTCAAAGCCAAACTGAACTAAAGCTCAAAGTTGATGCGGTAACATTGCAATGTTTCGACGTCACAAACACATCGCATTACTAAAAAAAATTATTATGATATTTACTTAATATCATATTACGATAAAACTGATTATTAAGTTATTTATTCTAAAATACCTAGAAAAATGTTAACCATAATAGTTTCCCTTGAAACTTGGGCTAATTTATAGTACTTTCAATAAAACAGTCAATGCACGTCATGGATGATGTCAGTTTCTCAAATTCGATTTATCTTGGTAGTGGTCGATGGTTTTATTATATTTACATTAAATTATTTTTCCACGCCACCTATGAGGTAGAATTCTAATCATATTATATATATATATATATATAGGGTATCTCCTGTCGGCTTAAAATGCATAATTAACAATTTAATTATCTTTTTAATTTAATGTTGGATCTGACATAACAAAATTCTAATGTTAATAAAACAATTAAATAAAAATAACGATATCAAATATAATTTATTTTATCATTGTGATAGATCTAATGCATATATTTCTGAAGGACTTAAACTACAGTTAATTATAAAGCGACAATAGTCTGTCGGTTAGAGTTGTTTTATTATATTTACATTGAATTCTTTTTCCACATCACCTATAAGGTAGAATTCTAATCATGTTTTTTTTATATGTAGAGGTTTACTAGCAGGATTAAAATGCCTAGTAAACAATAATTTTTTTTTATTTAATTTTTTCTCTGATATAAGAAAAAAGTAATGTTAATGAAACAACGAAATAAAAATAACGGCATCAAATATAGTTTATTTTATCACTGTAGTACACCTAATGCATATAATTCTGAAGGACTTAAACCACAGTTAATTACAGAGCGACAATAGTTTGTAGGTTAGAGTTGTTTTATTATATTTACATTGAACTCTTTTTCGACACCTCCTATGATGTTTTTAGGAACGTTTTTTTATGTAGAGGTAATTCCAGGAAGCCTAAAATGCCTAATTAACAATTATATGTTATATCCAAGTAATTAATTTTAATTTCATTAGGGAATATTCGTTCTTGTTCTCAGTCATTTTGTTCTTGTTCAAGTCATTTTGATATCTCTGAGTTTCTTCTACCACTGTCTGTGTACATTTTACTTTATAAAATTAGATTACTTTGCTACATTCTCACTAATAAATTTGCCATATCTGCAAAAAAGTTAGTACTAATTCCTTCCTCATCAATTCTTGAGCATTAGGTTGCTCATGTATAATCGAAGCATTCAGCGATGAGAAGCAGTGAGAAGTAGTGATATACAAGTTAATTTTTCCTATTTTTCTTTGTCATAATTACGCCTGAAGTAAATTGTTTTCACTATATAATAATGTTTCATATTTACTGATGATGCGAGACATAAAAAAAAGTTCTAATGATCGTCATTGATGACTTGTTAACTAAATGACGTCAGACAATATCAGGTTCTCAAATAGCAACAATCCATTTTAAAAACAAGCACGACCATGATAAAGAAACGCGCTTAAGAAAAATAATATCTGCCGCGAAAAGATGAAACTTTTCCTCCTGCTCGCCTTTGCAGGCGAGGGCACAGCAGGAACCGAAACAACGAAATTAAATCGGCGATAGTTTCGATGATGGCGCTTTTCCTAGGTGGAAAATTAAAAGTTTTCCGCCAACAACGTGGTCTCGTTATTGTTTTCCTCCCATACCTTTATGATTAATGTGCCATATCCCGTGTTGGATCCCAGTTGAAAAACATAAGAGAAACAATTTTCCGTTTTAAAATGCCTTCGGATTAAATTGTCGTTCGTTGAAAGTTCAGGTGTTTCATTTCAACACAAGAACACGATAATTTCTGACATGTATTGTTTTTCTGACAGCTACTGATCTCTCGATATTTATCAACGTGACTTCTTCTACAATATCACATTCTTTAATCGTTTTCTATTTCTTTTAATCGATAATTACTTACAGTTATATTATTATACTGAAAATGTGAACATTTTTAAAAAGTATTTTTAAGTTATTCAGTGTATACAGATGCCAATCATGGAACGTCCAACTACTTTCGTTGTTTGACTTGAATAAATCATCTATCAAAGCCCATCGACACTTTTAGAAGCTTATGGTGAAGTCTGGGGGACTAAGAAAGCTCGAAGACAATGGATTACAGGACCTATTGGACGAAGAGCCACTTCAAAGTTCTTTTACTGATATATAGGTATTTACTGATATATATATTTCAAAATGGAATATTAGGCCACCAAGACTAATAAAATGAGTGTAAAGACAAAAAAAGTTGATGAAAAAAGGTAAAAGTTAGAATAACTTTTCATCGCAGATATGTTGTTCTTCATGATAGAAATCGGAAACCAACAAAAATATCTCAACTCGTCGCCAAAGCCTGTAATTAACGAATGGTATGCAAAACAAATTAAATTTTGAAGTGAATTTTGATTGTGAAGTATTTCAAATTGTTACTTGGTAAATATAAATAAAATGTATAATTCTGTTTATGTAATTAATTTCTTTAGTAATAAGTTGACGTTTGAGAAAAGATACACAAACAATATGGAACGATGTGTGAACAATGTGGTCACAGTGAGTGACGTCGTCCTCCCTATCTTTGCAAATTCAATCAAATCGAATTGTTATGGGATGTAGCAAAGAATAACTACAACATACATGCATGTCAAGAAGAATGCAGAACTCTTTGGACTTGTGGAAAGGATTGTATACAATAACATCCTTTGGTTGGGATAAACTCCATCAGACACTTGGAAGAATAAATTGACAACTGACGGGATTGTGAACTAGCGTTAGTTTGATTTGATTGACTTTAATAGTGGCTCAGAATGTGAAAGTGAGTGAATGAAGCTTTCTGGATGAGGGATTATAATTCAGTGGTAACAAACCCCAGAAAAGGTGATGGAAGTACAAACAACTAAAGGTGTGTAACTAGAGTATTGTAGAGTGTGAAAGATATATATTCACAGATATTCAGAATATATAGGAGCTATTGGTTAAAATATACGAGGACAGGATGGCAAATATACATGGTAAATGCATTAGAGAGAACGCAGTTATTGAATCTAATTTTTTATCAATTTTATCAAGGCAGTAATAGAAGAAGCTAAAAAGAAATACTGTGATATCAGAGTAATTTGATAAAAAACAGCAACGAAGGACACAGGAACTAAACATAAAGAGCTAAATAATTCTAATGGAAATAAACTACATCACTTAGATGTACAAGTATTAATTAAATAGCTGGATTAAGCCTCCAGAGGATGGCATATGCAGTTTAGAAAGGAGTTCAATACAAATATAATAAAATAACTCTATTCTACAAACTACTGTGGCTGTTTAATTAACCTGTAGTTTAAGTCCTTCAATACTATTTGCACTATATGTGCTAAGTTAAAATAAATAATATTTTATAACATTTTTCTTTCAATACTCTATTTATATTAAAATATTGCTATATATAAAAGCTTAAATAAACACTGCGACGTTTCGACGTCGTAAATTGAGATGATGTTCATTACTACTTTGGATAAACTATATCATACATGAAATAAGATTAAACAAAAATACCCCGTCAAGCCCCGTTACTCTAACGGAACGTCTTCAAAAACAAGAGAAGAAAACCAGCACCGAAAAATCCATTCCGGGTCCCTTAAATAACATTTACGGAACACAGTCGGATGGCTCAGTAACGTCTAACACCCATCACCTTCTCTTCTCGCCATCACCAATGTAAACATTTATTTACTTGGGCAAACAAATGAACTGTATGTTGCTTCGAACCTATTCGGTCCTGCACGTTCACGTGCCCCACGTGAGACATTGGGGTATTTAAAAGTCAATAATGTCGAAACTGCTTTAATATACAAACAATGTTAATTACTATATTAATTATGAACGATGCGTATGTTCCTCATCTTCGCGGTGTTTATAGTTTGAGTTTCATGGAACATTACGTAAAAGTATTGATTATTTGATAATTTTATTTTATTTAAAATATCGATATCGTGGATATTGTTACAGTGCTTGTAAAGGTATTTACTGTACTTAGACATATGGAAAATTTCAAGATAGCACAGGCTTATAATAAAAAATATGTCTGCGTATTTTGCACAATGACGTATTTTCATAGATTCACCAAAAAGAAGCTTTAAAGCAGTTCTGCTTCACAACGATGATTTTCGGGTGAAATCTATTCTTACATCTCAAAGAACACTAAAAGAACAAGGAATTGGTTCTTTGAAAATTAAAATATGAAAACCATGGTGCGACGAATTTAAAATATTGCTTATGTTGCTCGAACAACAACCAAATTTGCTCACTTCTTGCGTCTATGGCGATAGCAGATCCCGAGCAAGTTACTGGTCCAAAAAGAGTTGGTTACCAAGGGACCATACAGTTGGCGAAAATAACATCTTCCAGAAAACATTGGCATCTACACAAACTTCTTTTATCATTTCTTATAGATGGGGATTGCTTCAAGTAGCAGGTAAATTGAAAAGTCCCCGGCTTACAACATACATGTAGGCAAAATTATTGCTTTTATCCCTTCAAGGGTGATACACTGATTATAGTGACCCTCCAACTTGTCGATACAATTTTTGTAGTACGATTTTCCTTCGCTTCAAAATAGGACTCGGCGATCACCTCTTCATTCGACGAAATTTTTTTCCCTGCGAACATTCTTTTGAGATCTGAGAACAGGAAATAGTCGCTGAGGGCCAGATCTGGAGAATACTGTGGACGAGGAAGCAATTTGAAGCCCAATTCATAGAATTTTGCTCGTTTTCAGTGACTTGTGACACGGTGCATTATCTTGGTGAAGCAGCACGTTCTTTTTCTTCAAATGCGGCCGTTTTTTAGGCGATTTTGTCCTTCAAATGGTCCAATAACGCTATCTAATAGTCGCTATTGATGGTCCTTCCTTTTTCAATGTAGTTAATTGAAAATTATTCCATGCGTATCCCAAAATACAGATGCCATAACCTTGCCAGCCGACTGTTGCGTTTTCCCACGCTTAGTTCATCGTGTGCAGACTACACGGATGACCGTCGATTGGACTTAAGAGTAAACTGATGAAGCAATGTTTCATCTATTGTCATATATCTATGCAAAAACTCGGGTTTATTACGCTTGATTATTTTCAAACACTGCCCCGAATCATCAACTCGTCGTTGTTTTTGGTCAAAAGTGAGTTCGCGCGGCACCCACTTTGCACAAAGCTTTCTCGTACCCAAATATTCGTGAATGTCTGCTATTTCATTCAATTTCAGTTTACCGTCGTTCAAAATTAATTTGTTTTTCTTAATTTTTTCGTCGGTAACAACCTCTTTTGGGCGTCCACTGCGTTCACCGTCTTTGGTGCTCATTTCACCATGACTAAAATGAGATGGAGAAAAAATACCAAAGAAATTGGAGTGTCTCAATGATATCAAATTACTGTTGGACGCTTCAGATCGACCCTCCAGATTCTTCCTATAAGTGAAAATATATAAGGAGGAGCCTCACTGGAAAAATAGCTTTTAGTGTATGCTATTGGCGGTATGTTATATAAAAATATGTGTTGGTAATGTGTTCTTGTATATAAAATAATATATCTCAAGGCAATTCTCTTTTATTCTAATGTAATGATTCATTTAACATAGCTACACAAAAATCACAAAAGAAACATGTCGTCTAATGACAAAAAGTAAGTAATTTTCGAACTCAATACATTCGAAAACATAAAGATTACATCACAAAACATAGACAACTCTAGAAATTCTTCTAGCAGATACTATTACTAATTCAATGAAGCCATTCTATATATAGAAGATCATTTACATCCTAATTTGCTTTTCTTGTTTTAGAAAAAGTGTGTTATTTATGGTGACGAAGAGAGCATCCTCCAGGAAATATTAATATCTCTAAATAAAGTTGATGATACTATTTATAGAATCACTTCCTATGGACGGAGATTATTTCAAATGCAAAGTTTCAAAGTTTCCATTCAAATTGTTTTTATTATTATTATTATTTAATTAATACATTGCTACTAGTCGTTTCCGTCTAACCTATTTGTCTTTATGATAACTTAAATCTAGGTATATAACTAGGAGGACCCATCGGCCCTAACTGAGTCTCTGGCGAAATAATGTTTATACATGTCGCTGCTGTATTTTTTAATATATGCACCTCACTACACAAGATCAGATGGTTTGATGCTTTTGAGTCTGTGTCCTGTTCTGGTGGTATCTAGAAGTTGCAATATTTCTATATTCTCATAAGAATGGACTCTTTCCTCATGCACCCTTGCAATTCTCTTGATTTCTTGACTGATTGTGGGTATCTGAAGGTCTCGATGTAGGTAATCGGTCCTAAAGTATTTGGGTGCACCCACAATACCTCTCGGGACTTTGTTCTGAAAAATTTGTATTTTATATATGTTACTCTTTGCAGAACATCCCCATAATTGAACTCCGTATGTCCATATAGGTTTTAGTATTTGCTTATATAATAACAATTTATTATGTACTGATAATTGTGATTTTCTTCCAATTAGCCAGTACATTTTCCTATATTTCAATTCCATTTCTTTTCTTTTCTTCTTTATATGTTCCTTCCAGCGAAGTTTTACAGCAAGATTCATTCCGATATATTTAGCGTTGTTGCTATACGGAATAATAGTAATATTTATTATTATTGATGTTTGTACGGCCTGTTTATAGGTAAACTGAATATTTACAGATTTACCTTCATTAACACTTATTTTCACTTAAGAGAAAAGACGAATAAAGGTGTTATTGTCGAACAAGGCATTACATATTTGACAGATCCTCAAAAAGAAAGATAGATTGCTTTTAAAGAAGCCATAGACGAATTTTTAGGCAATCATAAACACCGTAATTATAAATAATTCGTCAAAAGAATACTACAAGCATATCAAGCTTTAGGTTGCTTAGTGAGTTTAAAAGTACACTTTCTTCATTTCTACTTCTTTCTACTAATACTTTCCGGAAATTTTGGGAGATGTGAGTACAGAGTAAGATGAACGATTTCAGCAGAACAATAATGAGATGAAGAAAAGATACCAAGGAATATTAGTGTAACAATTATAATATTTATTTTACCTATAATTCATACTTTTCACGCGTATAGTCTGTCGTTAATTTTCTCTGTTAGGTCACAAATAATTATATAAACAAATCCAGGAATAACATAAACATAAAATTAAGACAAAAATTACTATAAGAATGTGAAGATGTATGTTTAGATTAAAAAAACAGAAAATATCCTTATAATTAAAAATACATCATCATTTTCCCTAGGTAAACAACATCCAAGGGTCGGAATTATAAGTCGATAAACCGTGATATCATCACAATAATGTACCTCAACCACCATTAGCTCCTTGCGACGTTTATAACCACCCTATTCGCCTGGTTCAGTTCTATCGATATTTATAGGTATTTTAAAAACTCGATAATCTGTTTTTAGTCAAATAATAATATCTTTTCAATCAATCAATCAATGTGATGTAGGAATGGGATAAGAATTCAATTTCTTAAGAGATAAGATGATTTAGAGAACACAGATAACAATAAATTAAAAATGATGAAGCTTGAGCTTCAGGCCTAGGATTTATTTTACAATATATAGCAATGGATACTATAACAATGTCATTGCTTTATAGCACTGCTTCAACCCTCAAATATAGAATAGGATGTGCAATTTCTGCAATTTTAAAATTTAATATATTCTAAAGCTATTGAAGTACTTAAAGAGTCATTGAAAGAAAGTGGTTACCTTACAAGACCTGCAACAATGGTCACTCCTATATGGCAAGATACGTCAAAGATTCGATGTTATTCTTTTAATGTTTATGTTGTAAGGTTTCGTCTATATTAAAATACGAATAGATGGATTTAACAGCCAATAAATTACGAACATTAATGTATTGAAATAATGAAACAGACTTTATTTATTAATACTCATGATGTGTTTGTATTTTATTATACTAGTGGGATCAATACACTTTCGGTACCGCAATCTAAGCAACAATATAGCAATTTAATCGCCTCCAGTCTAACTACAACGCTAGACCAACATAAAAAATATTTAAAATTACTGATGTGTTTATTTGCAGCAAAACGTCGTTTTATTGAAAAATACTAATAGACGGCCACGTATGCGATACACGAACGATGTATGAAGACGCAGATGGTAAGCGGGACATCTACCAAGTGGGCTTAGACGAACTAACATCTTTACGATAATTGACGTTATTGACTATGAACAATTTAAGACAGACGATATCTGGGAGACCTCGAAAAGATGGCATTGTCATTAAAATTCCTCTAATAACGCACCTTGAACAAATATCGTTCATATAATTTCGCTAATTATCATCGTTGGCCTAGCTAAATGACAGTGCACCGGAGAAACAAATGACCGACCGCGAACAAAAGAGTTTCGCCGATATATATCCAACGTATCGACTTTTTTAGTATTCAGAAATGAGAAATAATGCCGCGTCTTGTCCGGCAATTTAATTAAATATGAATCGTTCATTAGGGAAAATTGTTATAATCCACATAATAATTGGTTGAATGGTAAAATGACCGTCTTACGGGTTTTATACATATTTCAAGCAACTAAACGTGGAAGCAGGCTGAATTATTTCGAATTGTAACAATGATTTTCCGTTTTATAATCGGTAAGAACCGAATAAAATGTTTAAACAGATTATATCCCTTCTCAACATCATTATTTAATGACATATAGTAACGTTCTATGTTCCATGAGGTTTAAGTGAATTTAAGAATGAATTTCAAACGTTATTTTGACGAAAACCATATTTATACTATCCCTGTAATGAAAAATAAATTACATTTTTTATTTATACCAAAATATTTTAAATTTTTTTTAATAAACATATTAAAAAACCTTAGTTTATTTTAAAAACAATAAATTATTGATTCATAATGTTTAACATGTAACATGTTTTTATCATATATTTTATAAACACGCTTAGAATATATAAAAGCAATCTTGGCAAATAAATAAATACCATTGGCTCTGGTGTTGATTATTTTTAAAATTACATAATAGCATTTTATATGTTTATACGTATGTTTTGACAGAAAACTATATTGGCTAGTTTGCTGTAGTGTGCGTTGAGAAACTGATAACATGTGTGGGATGTATGTGAACATGTGTTTATTTCAAATAATATCATATATATACGTTAGGCACTGATCTTAATTATTATATTACAAATTGTAAATATTTTGCACTATATTTGAAGTATTTTTTACCGAATTGTACTTTATATTATTGGTATCAAAAAATAATAAGACGGTATTGGTGCTGTTCATTATGAATTCTTTCTAAGAAGATAAATTGTCAACAAGAGGCCGGTAATTGGTTTGATAAGATATTTTCGCCAATAATTCAACTAAAATTCGCTTGATTTAGCTCCTAAACTCAAAAAGTCGTATCTAGGATATTGTTTTCGCGTGGATTGACAATCTATATAAAGGAATCGAAGAGAACCTTGAATGCCACTTCAGATAACATTGTATCGAAGACTAAAAAGGCAGGTTTTACTCAAATAAGATTATGTAGAAGGCGTCGAATTAACTTTATAATAAATACTTGGTCAATGATTTGATTATTTTACCACAAGAGTAACAATCATAAAATAAGAAAAAATAATATTCTCCAGTAATCTGATAATGTTTATTTAAATTTAATGTTATAAAATATGTTAATTTAAATGTTATATTTTGTCTTTGTGTTCCATGTATTGCTAAGAATAAAATAATGCTGTTAAACACTTTTGGAACAGTAAGATTTTTTATAGTGTTGTTTTAATTTTATAAAATAACATTTCTGAATTTAAATTTCTCTAGAAACATATATATTTCTAAATTCTAAAAATAAACTACCTAATGATGTACGGTATTGTTTTAATAAACATGATGAAGCCAAATATCGATTTCAAAATTGTTTTATTCATATATTCCTTTTAATATATAAACATGTTTTACTACATTTATTAGCCCTTGTAAAAATACTGTATATTTATGTTCAGTGGTGTAGTAATTTAAACTTATCAAATCTTGTTAATTATTGAAACTAATGGAAATTAGGGAAAAGCAATCTTGGCAAATAAATAAATACCATTGGCTCTGGTGTTGATTATTTTTAAATTTACATAATAGCATTTTATATGTTTATACGTATGTTTTGACAGAAAACTATATTGGCTAGTTTGCTGTAGTGCCCGTTGAGAAACTGATAACATGTGAGGCATGTATGTGAACATGTGTTTATTTCAAATAATATCATATATATACGTTAGGCACTGATCTTAATTATTATATTACAGATTGTAAATATTTTGCACTATATTTGAAGTATTTTTTACCGAATTGTACTTTATATTATTGGTATCAAAAAATAATAAGACGGTATTGGTGCTGTTCATTATGAATTCTTTCTAAGAAGGTAAATTGTCAACAAGAGGCCGGTAATTGGTTTGATAAGATATTTTCGCCAATAATTCAACTAAAATTCGCTTGATCTAGCTATTAAACTCAAAAAGTCGTATCGAGGATATTGTTTTCGCGTGGACTGACAATCTATATAAATGAATCGAAGAGAACCTGGAAGGCCACTTCAGATAACATTGTATCGAAGACTAAAAAGGCAGGTTTTACTCAAATGAGATTATGTAGAAGGCGTCGAATTAACTTTATAATAAATACTTGGTCAATGATTTGATTATTTTACCACAGGAGTAACAATCATAAAATAAAAAAAATTAATATTCTCCACTAATCTGATAATTTTTATTTAAATTTAATGTTATAAAAAAATGTTAATTTAAATGTTATATTTTGTCTTTGTGTTCCATGTATTTCTAAGAATAAAATAATGCTGTTAAACACTTTTGGAAAAGTAAGATTTTTTATAGTGTTGTTTTAATTTTATAAAATAACATTTCTGAATTTAAATTTCTTTAGAAACATATATATTTCTAAATTCTAAAAATAAACTACCTAATGATGTACGCTATTGTTTTAATAAACATGTTGAAGCCAAATATCGATTTCAAAATTGTTTTATTCATATATTCCATGTTTTAATATATAAACATGTATTACTACATTTATTAGCCCTTGTAAAAATAATGTATTTTTATGTTCAGTGGTGTAGTAATTTAAACTTATCAAATCTTGTTAATTATTGAAACTAATGGAAATTAGAGAATGCTAGTTCTTGAGATAGTGTGCATATATTTTAATATGTTTTAACATCCAGACATTTATTATTTTATATAAAGCTATGTATCAAACGAATATTGAATAAAATATTGAATTTTTTTACTATGGTATGAAACAAACATGATTAACTTAATAAATTGTGGTCGAATTTCGACTATAAAGTGGTCACCAGTTTATACAAAAAATGTGTAGTATTTTACTAAGAATTCTGGGGACAGACAATTCTAAAAAAACATTTGTAATATCTGTGTTCAAACTTTAAGAATACTTTTAAAAAAATACTTAGTATTTAAATAAACATTCAAAAGACTGCCAATGAGAAGAGATGAAAGGGAACTTTGTATTAAATTAATACAAATTAAAAATATAAATAAATAAACGTTAGTATTTTCTATTTCTTACAGGAATATAACAGTTGAATTGGTTAATTTTACATTTAACGTGTATTTTTAATGATTCTGAAAAAAAAAACACTGTATTGAAATAAGAATGCAGTAAACTGATAATGGCTTTATTATTGTAAATTAGTTTTCTTTATACTTGGTCTTGTGCCGAAAGTTTATTATATTTCTACATATACATATTTCTTCATAAAAGAACATGAAAAATGAAATGCTACATTCGCAGGGGTTTACTTGCGAAAAAGTCACTTATTTTCCTGAATTTGATTTATTTACCGAAGTAGAGCAACAAGTGGAGAGAGAAAGTCTATCTTAAGAATTTTATGAAATATTCCGAAATTTTATTACATACAAATTTTACGTTTTGTTGTTTATTTTTATTTACTTTAAACTGAAAGATATTTACAGTAAGAGAGACTCTGGAGACTGTAACGGGCTATGAAAGAATGCAACAAGTGAGACTTACCATATCGAATGCGGTTGAAGAAGCGAACTTCTCTGGCACCACCACGGCGGCGCTCTGGTGCACCTGGCGGACGGCCTGCTGGTGGTGCTGCTGGAGCTGTTGGTTCTCGAAATAGTTGATCTCCGTGTACCGATTGACGATCAGCGTAGACGGGGCGAGGGGTGGCAAGTTAAACGCGGCGGTGGCACATTGGCCGCAACCACAGGGGGGAGCGGGCGCGGCTTGAGCAACGGGGGGGTAACAGTCGGCGGGGGGGACGATCGAAGGGCAGAAGGGTACTAAGTAGGGATATTGGCTGGGGGCGCTGAAATAATACGTCGTGGTGCCGATTGCAGATCTCCGTACGGGAGAAATGTTCAGGATTGTCTTGAGATTGTCACGAGATGTATATATATATAAATAGGATTGTCTTAAGTTCTGTTCCGACTAAGCTTATCTAATTATATAAAATATATATATATGATATTTCTTAAAATTGAACTATGTTATCGGTTCGTGCGGTGGAGACAGCATCCACCGCGTATTTCCCCGTCTTAATTAGCCTAACAAAGTTGAATTATCCTACTTACGCGCTAAGATTTGGGGGGTGGTTGGGGTACAAGGGATTACTTATCGTCTAAGAATACTTATCGAACTAGTTTCTGATTGTCGTTAGATTCAATTCTTGGACAAGACGCCTTGGTGTGTCGTCTTCGTCTTCAAACAAACGAACGGAATGATAAAAATCAACGGTGACGCGCGAACTGGGTTTAACCGAGTTGCCGGTCTCTCTAATTTAACGTTTAAATCCCTAAATGATGGTTCTGCTTGTCGTTTTGTACTGGAAACCAGGAACTGTGGTGTGGGCCAGCGAAAAGAAGAACGAGGTGAGAAGCGAAGACGAGAACGAGCGTGACACACGGTTCGGGTGGACACGGCTCGGCGTAGACTGACAGACGAGACAGATGTCGCGGGATCGAATTACTCTTTTCTTGTTGCGGCTGTTGCGATTGTTGATGATGTTTGTTTTTCGTTTCGGTGGTGGTTGATGGTTGGCGATGGCGATCGGTATGGTGGTTGAAGAGTGAGTGAGTCGTCAAGGAATATAAGAAAGACGGGACCGCCGCCGTACTGTGTAGCGTTCGAGCCCGGACTGGCGGCCGACCGGCCGCTAAGAGCGGCGTCGACGGTGCGGAGAACGAGGATGACGCGCAACGCGCGGATCCGCGCTCTGCCCCCGAGACGCGCGCCTTCCGCCGACAGGTGAGAGGGGAGCGCGGGGATGGGGGGCGGGCGATCGCTCCCCCCTTCCGCCGCCGCATCCCCCAGCGGGTCCGACCGCCGGGTGCGGGACGAGATGTGGATCGGCGAGATGGGACTCTCGTTCGGGGTGTCGTGGCTGGTCGTTTGCTCGTTCAATCTGCGGATACGCGAGCAGAGTTCGTAAAATGTGTCGTTGCACTCGTATACTAGTATCACCAAGAAAACCATCATCATTCTCTTATAGTTATATCGGCTTGCTATTATAATGAGTACAATGACAGAAGCACAAAAATATTGACTTATAATAATAATATAAGATACAAATCTACCATATAACATGTCAATTGAAAAGTCCCCGGCCTACCACAGTAAAACATTTTTTTTTTGGCAAAATTAGTTTTTTTTTCAACATAATTCCCTTCAAGGGTAATACACTGACTTCCACATTTTCGATACCATTTTTGTAGTACGATTTGTACTTTGCTTCAAAATAGGCCTCAGTTTCGACGATCACCTCTTCATTCGACAAAAATTTCTTCCCTGGGAGCATTCTTTTGAGATCTGAGAACAGGAAATAGTTGCTGGGGGGCAGATCTGGAAAATAGGGTGGATGATGAAGCAATTCGAAGCATAATTAATGGATTTTTGCCATCGTTTACACTGACTTGTGACACGGTGCATTGTCTTAGTGAAGCAGCATATACTTTTTCCTCAACTGCGGTCGTTTTTCAGTGATTTCGTCCTTCAAACGGCCCAATAACGTTATGTAATAGTCCGTGTTGAAAGTCCTTTCTATTTATAGGTAGTAAATGAAAATTATTCCATGCGCATCCTAAAATAGAGACGCCATAACCTTTCCAGCCGACTGTTGCAATTTCCCACGCTTTGGAGCGGGATCATCGTGTGCAGTCCACTCGGATGACTGTCAATTGGACTTCGGAGTGAAATGATGGATCCATGTTACATCCATTGTCACATATCGACCATAAAATCGGGTTTATTACGCTTAATCATCTTCAAACCCTGCTCCGAATCATCAACTCTTCGTTGTTTTTGGTCAAAAGTGAGGTCGCGCGGCACCCACTTTGTAAAGGGCTTTCTCACACCTAAATATTCGTGATGATGTACACGTTCAGATAATATCTTTAGAATGTCTGCTATTTTATCCAATTTCAATTTACGGTCATTCAAAATAATTTTGTGGATTTTTTAAATGTTTTCGTCGGTAACAACCTCTTTTTTGCGTTCACTGCATTCACCGTCTTCGGTGCTCATTACACCACCTCTAAACTTAGCATACCAATCTTTGATGATTGATTTTCCTGGGGCAGTGTCCGGAACCTCGGCATAAAGAAAAGTGCTTGCATCAACTGTATTTTTTCCCTTCAAAAAGCAATATCTTATCAACACGCGAAATTCCTTTTCATTAATATTTTCGCAATAACAAAAGTTGCTTTATTACATTAACCACTTGTTACCATAAATTCTCACACATATATTTGCTGTTGGTGAGTATCACTAAAGCTGGAAAGTACGTTTGAATCGATTTGGCTATTTTTGGTATTCAAATATTTACAGAAATCCAAAGAATGTTTATATGGGGATAAAACTGTGAAAAAATAGTAAAAATAACTTTTCTGTTTTGCCTTACAAGGTGTCAGTGCCACTGTAATCAACAGCTTCACTATCAGACACAAAAAAAGGCGGACGAAAGTACAGACGATACTTCCAAATAATTTCAGTACAGTATCAACTGTCCAGAGGGAGCAGCGATCACGCCCATCTTCTTGGTCTTCTCTCTAACAGGAAGCTGTTATATCGCGCGTCTGATACGCTCCTGATTACGACGACTGTGAGTTTAAGTTTCACATAATGGAGTAGTGTGTGAGACGTCTAGATATACAGGTTTGGTTTATATTAGAATAGATTTAAACCTTCAATATCGTTTCGTGCGTATTTCGTGAAATTAAGTATTTTTAAGTCAAACAAATATTTTTGTTATTTCAAACCCTTCACATATCATAACTTAATAGGTCAATTGACATATTCCCGGCCTGACATATAGATGACACTACTAGAATTAAATCTTTATGTTTTTTAGTTAGCCTTAATCGTCAAAAGACGTGTGTATAAATTTAACAGCTGTCGGATCATTAGTTTTTGAATACTCAGAACTTTTGTTATTATGAAAAAAATTGATAAAATGGAATTCCGCGCGTTGATAAAATATTGCTTTTTGAATGGAAAAAACACAGTTGAAGCATAAACTTGGCTTGATGCCGAGTTTCCGGACACTTTCCCAGGAAAATCAACCATTAAGGATTGTTACGCTAAGCTTAGACGTGGTGAAATGAGCACCGAAGACGGTGAACGCAGTGGACGCCAAAAAGAGGTTGTTACCAACCAAAACATTTAAAAATCCACAAAAATGATTTTGAATGACCGTAAATTGAAATTGAATGAAATAGCAGACACTAAAGATATGAACTGAACGCGTATATAATATCATTCACAAATATTTAGGTATGAGAAAGCAAAGTGGGTGCCTAGCTAGCTCACTTTTGGCCGAAAACGACGACGAGCTGATGATTCGGAGCAGTGTTTGAAGATGATCAAGCGTAATAAGCTCGAGTTTTTGCGTCAATATGTGACAATGGATGAAATATGGCTCCATCATTTCACTCGGAAGTTCAATAGTCATCCGAGTGGACTACACAGGATGAACCTACTCAAAAGCATGGTACAGTCGGCTGGCAAGGTTATGGCATCCGTAATTTGGGATATGCATGGACCATCAACAGCTACTATTACTTAGCGTTATAGAACCGTTTGTAGGACGAAATTGCCAAAAAACGGCCACATTTAAAAAAAAAGATAGTGCTACTTCACCAAGACAATGCACCGTCTCACAGGTCAGTGAAAACGATGGCAAAATTCCATGAAATTTTCGTCGATTGAAGAGGTGATCACCGAAACTGAGGCGTATTTTGAAGCAAAGGATAAATCGTACTACAAAAATGGTATCGAAAATTTAAAGGGTCGCTATAATGAGTGTATCACCCTTGAAGGGAACTATGAAATGATAAAACGAATAAAAAAACCTAATTTTGCAAAAAAATGTGTTTTACTATGGTAGGCCGGGGACTTTTCGATTGACCTGCTACGTACACTATAGCGTGCAAATGGAAGACATTCAAATATATAAAAATAACTAAACGATAAGAAATAAAATTAAAAATTATATTTTTATATTTCTCCAAACGGTTTATCATTATTCAAACGAAATCTGGGCGAACAAGCCGCTCGCCGCGTAGCTATTAAAGCAGTACAAGAAATGCTAAACAAACCTGACGTAACATCTAAAATAAACCAAAATAAATCGTTCACATAGCAGGACAACCAGGGCCTTGTTAAACTTTGAACTACGAATGGCTTAACTTCTGGATTTGGAAGTTCTCGGAACAGTTAGGAAGTTTTCTCTAACACCAACAATAATTTGTTCTGATATAGGCCGAAATATATTAGATTTATAAATGCGTACTTTGATGGCTACTCGAGAAATAAAACTGTACAAGTTTCAATAACATTAGCTAAATAATTATATGCAATTTAGGTGTTTGGAAAAAGGCAATGTCGTTTATTTTCATATTTTTTTAAGTGAATTTAATCATAGACATTTCAAATCCTAACCTATAAGTTACGTCATGTGACTGTATGCCGCTGGTAATTCCTTTTCGATGTTTTCTAAAGTGATCACAAGTGTAAGAAGATACTCTCAACTTGATGTAAAATAAAGGAGGTTGATTTATAAGACAATCATAAAGCCAATTTGGACCTATGGGGTGCAAATATGGGGTTGTACTAAAAATTCAAATCAACTAGTCATACAACGCTGTCAAAACAAGGTTCTTGGATTGATTACCAATGCCTATCGCTACGTAATCCACCAAGAACTGCACGATGACCTGGAAATCAAATGGCTTTGCGAAGTTATCTAAGATTTAGCCTTGAAACAAGAAAAAAGATTACTAAATTATACTAACTTGGAAGGAATACAACTGGACAGCGCACAGGATGTCAGAAGTTTGAAGCGAACCAAGCGATCCGAACTTATATAAAGTGTAAATCTTTTCTATAAACTATAGCTTAAGTTAATATAATTTTATAATTGAAGAACACATATTACAACACAAATGAAATGTAGTAATAAATTAATTTATAATTAAAATTGTACTAAGCGTATCTAATAAAGATGTTAAAAAAATATTTTATTAAAAATTTAAGGGTAAATTATATGGCTCAGTGAATGGAGGTAGGACGAAATTAAACAGTTATTGTTGCATGATGTGACCGATATTTATTGATGTTATATAAATATGTGAAAAATACAAGTGATTAAACAGGAATGGTAGCGGTAAGATTGCGGCTTGGGCAGTCTAAATTGAACCATGGTCAGTGACCGAATGAATGAAATTACCCTTCAGTATCGTGTTCTAGTTTGCGCTGTTGGCACCCCGCCCGTGTAATTTGGTGACCGTTAGTACAATTCGATATGCCTCAAGGTCGCTACAATATGTATATGAACACAATTTGTCTCTACAGTGACTTAAAATTAGGTATTTATCTAAGAAGACCCACTGCTCTTTACTTAATCTTTAATAAAATGAAAGCTAGTATCACTATTCAGTATTTTTACCAATTGGTGCACTTCACTACACAGCTACATAACATCACACGGATCCCTTCAACCTGCTTCCTAGTTCAGTATTATCATAGAGTTACAGCACTTCAGTTCCACATGGAAATGCAGTCTTTGCTAATGTCTTGTTGCGAATCTCTTAATTTCTTCTATGACCAATAATCTGAAGGTCTTGGTAAGTAATTGTTCCTGTACTATTTGGATACATCCATAATATTTCTCAGGGCTTTATTTTAAATACTTGTATTATGTTGATTAGTCCCAGAATATCCTCATAACTTAATTCATTTGGTCAATATAGGTTCTAGTATCTAATCGTATAGAAGCAACTTGTTATATACTAAATTCCAGTTCTATTCTCTTTGATATGCTCATTCTAATGAAGTTTTGCGTCAAGATTCATCTCAAGCTACTTGGGATTTGAATAGTTTGGTTCTAGGTAAATTCAATATATACTAATTTACTCTCGTTGGTTTTTATTCTACATGTCCGGGTTCATTTATTTATAGTAATTTTAAACTATTGGGTCCAATAGCAAGTATCGCAGTGTCCTCAGTAAATGTCCCATAATAACATTCTCTATTTGTGGTATGTCACATGTATGGAGTAGATAAATAGCAGAACCCAAAATACTGCCGTGCGATAAGCTGCTTTTGTTTTTTCATTGTTGATTAACCTTCTTCTAGTTTAATTCTAAACATACTGACTGATATATAGGAGTTAAATAGTTAAAAACGTATTTAAGGCTTACACTTCGTCCAAGAATATAGCCTTGTAATAATGTGTGTGATTCTAAGTACCTGGTCAATTATTGAAAGATTTCTCATAAAATCAAATTGATATATAGGCATTATATTTTTTCTATCTATAGTTAGTTAAAACCTTTTTAACTGGAGGTTTTTGGTAGCAGCGAAGTTGGTCGATAAAATTTTACTCCATTCGGTAGTTTTTGAGGTTTCTTGAGGAATATTTGACTAAACTTAATAACCTCAACCACTTTTCAAAGATTCGGGACATGTCTGAAGTTGAAACTATTGTTTTTATAAATTAACCGTGCAGTGCACTATTAAGACAGTTTTGCGGAAACTGGCAGAAATGGTAGTCGGAAGTAGAAATGATTCTTTTCAGCATCCGTAATACTTTATTTTATTAACAAGGCACTCATATCAAAAACAAAACAATCTCGTTTCATTAAACTTCGAGGTTCCTTTGGTATCCAAATATTACGAAACACTTTAGTGGCTTGGATTGGTTTGGTTAGTACAGCCTTTGTTGGTTGATACTTAATTCCACAACAATGACCAATGGCTGAGCAAAAAGACGACTCTACCTGTATATTAAGACGACTCTACCTGTATATTCAGAACGTAATATGACCCACTATATCTCAAACCTGCTGATAAATTACTTGACTGAATTGCTACTACAAGAGATTTGATTGAAAGAAGGCAACTTTGAAGCCATGTATTAGCAAAACCTGAACATATTTTCCCTCAAACTTATAATTCAATATATTCACTATTCAATAAATATCTTTTTATTTTATTATTATAAATTTTATTAAGTAAATTGTCTGTTAACAATATTTAGTTCGTCATCCTGATTAAAACATTTTAAATAAGATATAATCAATAGAATTAAATAGAATAAAAGAACAGTATTACGGAAACTTTAACTGAAACTGTGGTTCGTTACATGCATCAGGTAGAGCGAGAGAGACGTATATAGCTGTCCTTTATGGCAACATGAAGGGGAGCCTGAATTGGGGGAAATATAGAGGGGAATACGCGTCAGGATGAAAACCTACTGACTCCTTTTTAGAAGATTTCGGCGTTTTGTATTTTTCAAACGATAAAATTCGGCAGGATTCATCAGATTTTTCATAAGTTTAATAAAATGTTAGGATAAATTAAAGATTCTCTAGTATTAAATGAGTAATAAAATATTTTTTAATATTAATATTAGGCCTAGAAATTAGTTTTAAAGGATTTCTTTTAATTTTTAGATTTACATCTATCTATAAGGCTTACATCTATATTAAAATATGATTGGGATGAAAAATATTTATCTATTAATATAAAAGTTTTATCAAGAAAAAACTATTTCGTTTTATCAAAAAATCATCTTGCTTATTAAGAAAAGACCGCAGGTTGACGAAGATTGAAGATTTGCGATCGTTCTGCAGTTACTTGACGCATTATCTGACGTAATTTAGAAGAGTTTACACAAAAGTACCGCGTTTCATATCTTAACACCACTAAAGGTGCTCAAAAACCACTAGCCATACATTATTGGTATAAATTACTATCGAAAATATTATTTGGTTAAAAAACACTGGTCCGTCACAAGCATCGAAGTTCAGGGTGTCAGAGCATTAAAGGCGGATTTAAAAGCTTACAATTCAAGGTGTATGGACAATTAGAAATTAGAGGACACTAAAAATAGGGATACCATTCCATACTCTATTGAAATGTCAAGTAAAAACAGTGCAGTTTGTACAAAAAAGGTAACAAGCAGGAAAAACTTTCTTCTGACAATAACTACAACGTCACAGTCGTAAATAACAGTAGCACAATTAACGTTAGACGACCAACAATTTTACCAGCTTCATATGCAGATAGGTAATCTTACATGTATTGCTAAATTGCAATCAGTATTTAAAATTGGGTATCTTAGATCTAGATATGAACGTCTCTCACATGGACATTGTTACACGTTATAACCAAATCAGTATAGAATTAAACATGTTTAAATATAGCTAAATATATAATTAAATAATAATGAGATAATGAATTCTTATACTTTACGTTATTGATTATTCAGGCAGACGTCTATTTGTAAATAGCGGTATAGTTACCGCATATAACCGGTATAGTACCTAAAACAAAAAAAAAACTCTGATTAGACACCTGGAAAAACTTTAAAACATTTGTTAAATGAAATTTTTATAAATATAACATTATAACATATTTGATGATCCAAAACAGAACACAACACAAATTAAAAAATAACAATAATTATAATCACATGCTATAATATTCATTTAATGTTTTGTTGATTTTCACGAATAATCAATTTTGGATACCGCTGATTATGGGTTTCCGGTAGTCAATTTATTTGTAATTCAAACGTTAATATTTTAATACCTCTATTAGTTCACAAAATTATAATCCGAACATGAATATCCTCTTTAACCTTGCATTATATCGTTGTTAGAATATGGCCGAATTTTGGGGTGGGATGAATTAGTAGATTTATTTATTTCGTTAATGGAAAATAGAACATAAGGATCCATGCATGTGTTTTTGGTTTTATAAATGTCCTTTTGGAGTAAGAATGAGAGGAAATGGTATGGAATTGAAGACATCATGGTAATCTTATTTGGTGACTTTGCAGTTAAGTTACTTCTAATACAATATAATAGTAGTCTAAGGAAGATATCCACAATTAATCAATATTCAATATTAATCAATTAATCACAATCAAGTAATATTTAGAAATAAACAATAATGGCGAACACGAGTTATCTCGCCTGTTTCATAGACTACAGAGATTAATTGCCATATAGAAATACTACAAAACTGACCATGACACTTCTCATTTAGACCAGGTAGTGTCCTTCTCTGTAATGAAGGTTCAGCATCATATCACATAGTAACCTAGTATTTTCCCAAAGAACTTCGTTATCTTTTTAATCCTTGAATGGTCTCCTGATAACCGCGCAGTATTTTTTAACTATATTTAAACAACTACCGCCAAAACACTAAAATCAACCAAAGTGTATTAAAATATGATTAAATGGATATAAATAAAACAATAGGTTTGTAAAAAGTAAATTCGGGTTTTCTTACAGAAGGCCTTAAACTCACATATCTCTGACAATGCTTATTGAAGGAAAGCACACTATTGCATGTTGAAAGGAAAAATTCCATAAAATATTTTGGTCATAAATGTATCATAAATTCTTATCCAGTCGAACGTTATTGCGCTTGGAAAATGGAGATTCAAAAAAGGCATTTTAGTTTTTGATTTTACTTACGAAAAGGCAAAAAACAGTGCAGCCTCATCAGATGTCACGTATATGATGATGAGTGCTTAAGTGAATGTTGGTATCAGAATAGATCGACTCATTTTGCACACCGTACATCGGTAGTAAAGGCCAAGGGTTGAAAAATAGTAATAATTATCGAAATATTTAATATACCAACGTATTTCTTCTCCAAACATCGCAGCACAACTAAATGTCCACCATGAAGTAGTTTTAAATACCACCTATCTTTCCAAAACTGCGGACATCATTAAGATGGTTTCAAAACAGACATATATCTCAGAAGTTCAGCAATGATATAATTATAAAAATTCGATAGAAAATCATAATTGAAACCGAAATAATTTTTTTCCAAATCATAATGTTTCGAGTTATGATAGCCCAGTTCCTAACTAGTCCATAAATTTGGCTTTTCAGTGGTTTCTTTTGCATTGATACTAAAATCACAACGATTTTAAACCGCATAAATATATATATATATATATATATATATATATATATATATATATATATATATATACTAGCTAGCGAACCCGTCTTGCCTTAACATTAGTTTTATAAGTTATTGTATAAGTTATTTTATAATGATTTTTAAATAAAAAATCCTATAGTAGCGCTACCTACAGAGGCCGCTTATGAATCTAAATCATTCTTGAATCCACACACGCACAAATGTCACCAAAATCAGCCAAACGGTTTACGAGGAGTTCAATGACATACACAATCGTAAATCGGATAATCATAAAAAAAACCTAAATTAAAAAATCATTTGGCCAAAATGTGGTTAACATTTGGATTTAGTGAATGCACTAAAACACGTAATTTCTTATATATATTATATGGGTACTTAATTGGACACTATTCATGTTAAAGTTTTTCATTTTTGAGCTTTGCAGTCCTATTTATTGTTTCATCCTCCAGAACAAGCAACATCTAATTATTATTTTTCATATTACATTGATTTTACATAGGATGATATACACAAAAAAGTTCGTCGTTTAAAAAAGGAGTACATGTGTTTAATCTGTTTTTGTAGCTTCCTTTGCCAACACATAAAAAAGTCTAGAGATAGCTTTCAACACAAACCTCTTTTTAGTAAATAATTAATTTTATTTGGATCTTCATATCTTGAAAAACAATTCTCATATTAGGATTTTGCATTTAAGCAAATAATATTTACCCCAAATGTTACAAAAAAAAGTTATAATAACAAATTTCCTTAAAATTATGCACAAAAAAAATATAGCTAAGATATTTTACAAAATCGCCACAAGAAACAAAAGGAATGTGTTTACCCAGGCCCTCTAGTGATTTGGGCGCGCAAAACATAGTTACGGGTGTGCCAATTTAATTTCCTATTCTATGTTTCTACATTTTGTACATTAATGCCCCTTCGAGCAACAACTTCTTAACGAAGACAGTATGATCTCCAATCTGTTTTAGGCCAAACGAAACTAATTATCTTCATCAAATACGTTATAAAAATAAAGATCATAGACCGGCCCGAAGTTTTATGACATGTTTATCCAACACCTGTGGTTTTTAGAAAATAATAAATAATAAACAAACATTTTACGCGGCAGTAAAGCTTTATTTTTACGGCCTTTCTACCTTTACGCCAATAAAACGTTGAATACCGAACGAAATTCATTTTAGCTATACAAGAGTTTTTACTTCGAAATATAAATTTCGCGCGATAAAGAGAGCCTTAGCCCATTCGACTGGAGCTGGGCAGTAAAACCGTTACCATAATGGGCGATTATATTTTGGTCAATTTTAGTATATTTTTACTTGGTTTGGATCGACTGACGGGCGAGCTATAAAAAATCAGCGAGAATTCTTTATGCTTTTTATATAATACATAACGTAATTTGGTTTATGTCTAGGGAAACGTTTTAATTTCCGCATACACCTGTTAAAGACCGACAAAAAATATTAATGCACAACATATTCGTATTAATATTGAACGAATAAAAAGGGTTTTGTTCAGGAATCAGTTCTTATCTAGTATAAATTTAATGTTTAACGATGGTAATAATAAAATTTTATAATGATTATTCAATATGACAACTCCAAAACACATACATACATATACAAACGTATACATACATAATGAAATACAATAAAATAATAGTCTAAGAAAGACATCCAGAGTTCATCGAAGTTAGTCGAATAAAGTAATATTTAAAAATAAATAATAATGGCGAATACGAGTTATTTCGCTTGATTGATGGATTACAAAGTACTACAAAACTGACCATGATGCTTCTCACTTCTACTTCTTCTTCTTCTTCTCACTCGACCAGACAGTGTCTGTCTGTGTAGAGATCGTTTTTCAGCATTGACAGATTGACATATCAATAGTAACCTAGTATTTTCTCAAATAACTTCATTATCTTCTTAATCCTTGTTCTCTTAAACCATATTTAAACAATTATTGCCAAAACACTAAAATCAACAAAAGTGTATTTAAATATGATTACAAAATAGAAATAAATAAAATAATAGGCTTGAGAAAAGTAAATTCGGGTTTTCCTTACAGTAGTTACATCTCTGTGATAATATGTTACTTATGGAACGAAGGCACACTATGGCATATGTGAAAAGAAACATTCCATAAAATATTTTGGATATAAAAGTATTATCATTTCTTTTTATCCAGTCGAAAGTTAGACAGCAGGTATCATTAAGATGGTTTCTAAAGAGACATATATGTCAGAAGTTCAACAGTAATGTAAATATGGTTCTACCAGAGTAGTGGAAAAAAGTCGTCTATCTAAACGGCCCTTATATAATTAATTAGTGTTTAATAGATAGAAAATCATAATAGAAACCGAAATAAATTTTTCCAATTCATAATCTTTCGAGTTATGATTCGCAGTTTCTAAATATAAATATTTAATTAATAAAAGTTAACTACATTACTTAGATATGCAATTGTTAATTAGGTGGATTAAACCTCCAGGGGTTTAGGTGATTTAGAAAAGATTCAAATGTAAATATAACAAAACAACGGTAACTTACAAATTATTTTAATTAACTGTGATTTAAGTATTCCGGAAATATATACATTAGATGTACTACAATGTTAAAATAAATTATATTTGATAACGCTATTTTTGTTTGATTGTTTTATATACATTAGAATTTTGATATGTTAGAGTTAAAATAAACCAAAACTTATATTTGATGTGAAATTTGCTATTTTATTAAGTACAGTGTATCGAGATGCGTTAAACAATTTTGTGAAGTCTATATTACCCCTTCTTGGTTGATTTTGCAGCACTTGTCTGGTTATTAAATCATAATTCAGTATTTTCTTTGCATTCATATAACTCCTTATAACTGATGGTAATTACTTTTCAAGACGTGGTGATATTTTATTCCATGTTAAAGTTCGACGTTTCTGAAAAATACACTTTAAGGTTCTCCAAATAATATGATTGAGGAATTAATCAATTTCAATCGTACGTGACAAAAAGTATCGCTCCATCACAGATAAAGACGTTCCCGGCAAATTGTAATTAATTGGCCGAGATTGTAGCATCGTCGGTCGAAGTAATTTAATCGGCGGTTAGTTTCAGAAAGCGACAGAAACATTCTCAAAACAGAGACGCTTCCAATTATCCATGTCACACCAGCTATCCGTTTTCGTACGCGATTAGTTACTTGGGTCTTGGTGTTTTCTTTTTATTAATTGTCGTGCTTCATTTATTGCCTAAACGGATTACTTAATCCAGAACAATACAATTTAATATAATGAACACGAATTGTATTCATAAATAACGTATTAGTGTTACCAATATTTTTGTTGATTTAGAGTCTCTTTTTGACCAACAACGGTCTTCGGCATTAAGCCTACCATCTGGCGAGTGACCACCTTAGTGATCATCTTAAAGTACATCCGGTCTTACCCAGCCTGGTTACCGGCGTGACTATGGTAGTTTTTCTTATGGAATTTTGAACTCTTCGGCCTTATACCTTATAGACAATGACAGGCATACATTTACAACCATTCTTCTGCAGCACTTGAACCCACAACTATAGCAACAGTAGGAGTAAACCATCCTGTAGTCTTGGCTACTGCATCAACCAAGTTAATTTAATTTTTCTAATACTGAATTATTCAGTAACAATTCTAATATTCCGTTTTTTATAAGAATATAATAATTATTGTCTACAAATAATAATTATTAAAAAAATTAATGTCATGCAGTCATTAAATGCTTAAAACAATTTTAGAAGCTATGGAAATTCATAACCAAATAATAAATGTGTTCAAATGTAAATCATACTGAATAACTTGCGAATGGTATCCAAAAAGTGCGCCGTCTCCTCATAGCCCTCATATTCCCTTGTCAAGTCATTTTGATATTACTGCATTTCCCTGTACTACCTTCTTTTCTTTGGTTTCTTTTCTTACTACCTATGTACAGTTATCTTGAGAAAAATAGATTTAATCATTGAATTCTCACTAATTCGTTTGTCTTATCTACAAAACAGTTAGTATTCATTCTGTCCTCAATCATTGTAATCAAATGCTATGTATATTCTACGATTTATCGATTTCTTCTACTGTCTGTCTGATTGAGTTCATCTAAACTGAACGGTTGCATGTCTATTGTAGTAGTAATTAATTATTTGCTACGCCCCATAATTATCTGATTTAGTTAAATAAGCAGTGATAGTAAGGACGAAGCTAAAGTCTGCGGCCAGATATTTCTAAAACGAAAATTACAAAAACCGCATTTAAACATATCACTAATACTTAGCGTTTTGACGGTTTGAAATACTTTACCCATTATTTTTATCAGCATATTGCCAAGGGTGGACAGGTTAAAGTAACAAACCTTCCTTCATTTTATTATATGTTTTTAAAAATTGTATACTATTACAAGAAATGCCTGAAAGTTCCGCTAGACCTCTTTGTGTGTTACTTTTTATTATTTAATTAATGTTTCCTATCAGTATATGAAGAAATGACTTACATACCTAAAGCAGTTGCATAACCTTAAATATTCTATGGATACCTTCTAGGTAAACAGTTATATATGAAATCATTGTATTAAATTATGTCTATATTGAAATTACTACTCACTGTATTTTTATATTTAACAAATTTTATCTCGCACAGAACTAAAGTTAAGATGATCTGGATTCGTCGCCCGCTTCGTATATAGACGCTGTCTATTCGCTGAATCCAACATAACATTGTTTTTCTTTTTTTGTAATATTTTAGACACAGTCTATGTATTTATTTTCAGTGCAGCAGCAACGTGCTAAAATTACTTCTAATAAAAACACCACCAAATTAGTATTTCATAGTACCAATACTTATCTCTCTAACGCATTTTATTGGCACGAGAAGGCCCCCATTATATCGTTCGTATTCCAAGCAACTTATGGAAGACGCAATCAGTTTCTGACTGACTATTTAATGGCTTCGGCAAACAAGCAAAGCGCCAAAACAACTTTTGACGGTATTTAAACTCTTATTATTACTAATATTTTTAAGACTTTTGACAAGACGAATTTTGTATTCGCTTACATGTTCGGATGCATCAGACAGCATTTTATCTCCTTTTAACTAGAATAAAATGAGATGGAAAATATTGTCTGGTATTAAAATGCATCAAGAAATTGCAATAGGTAATACATTGTACATCATAATGATGCGAGTTCACTAGTAGTTTGGATATATTTCGTTTGTGTAAACATTTCGATAATGTGAACTAAACTTTTGAAATATTGCGAACGCCTGCTGGAAAAACTTTGTATTGTTCTTTTTAAATATAAAACAACAAATATATCGTCACTCCATTTCCGTGGTTGTTTATCGTACAAACCGAATTGGACAGCCCTTTTCTCCCAAAACATCTAACACAAATTTTAATATATTCGTCACGGTTTTTTTCTCTGTTTTGTGTTTCGGGCGCGCAAACATATCCAATTTTCCCTTTATTTTCGGTTTATAGCAGTCGATGTCGATATTTCGAAGGGTGTCCGAGGCGAGAGAAAAAAAAACGAACGGCTCCCGATAGAACGTCACGATAAATTTTCGTGCAGTGTCAATCAAAACTTATTTCGGCCGGTCCAAGTAAATAGATAATCAATCATTTTTTGCTCGAGGCGTTTTCGCTCAAACAAAATCCGTATTTAGTAGGTAAATAAAATGTTTAGGCCAGATAAAGTTAATTACTCTCCGCGAAATGTTTTATTATTATCATTATTCTGATTCGATGGTGGTATATATAACTTTGATTATATTGAATTAGTATTATGTAAACATTAAGTATAAAGGGTTACGATGATGAGCTCCATGTCATCACTATAGAAACTCGAGATCCACTCGATCCAGTAACGAAAATTTTATTTAAAATTGCTTTTTAACAGAATAAAAGGAATTTTAAAGCGAAATCCGAGGGGTAAGTTATTTAAAAAAATTATATATAAGCGTTTTTCGAAATCTCTAATACAAAGTGAGGTCCAATGTGCATAAATTGATTTTCTTTGTAACTCGATTGTCAAATGTGATCTTGATGATTTCATGATGATGCATGATCTTGCACTGTTGCCATATTTAGAAATATATCTGTGTATGTTTCAAAGAAGCGATAACTTAACTGCGTTTAATTCATGTATAATGTTTTAATTTAAAATTTTCTTAAGTAATATTTAACCTAAATATCTTAACTCTTTCGACATGCTGGATCTATTTTTTTTTAAAGAGAAAATGGCAATATTATTGGTTTCATAAGCACTTTCTACCTTTATTAAAATTACAGTTTTTGACAAAGTTACTACATATATCTTGTTTCGTAGGACTCATAATATAGAATCCTAATGTATAATAATCCCATTTTGAATAATTAATTTAATTCTATTATATGATTAGTTGATAGTTACTAACTTTATTTACAAAATATTTTTCAATTAACAGGTTAGTTCAGTTATAGTTCAAATTTCCGTTATAATTTAAAAAATTTTAATATTGTTGATATTTTAGTTTTCACCATTTACAAAAAAAACACATCAAGAGAAGTTTTTGCATTGTGGAATTTATATAATGAACTGATAAAATATAAATATTGTATTTTTAATATTATATATAAATGATATATTATAGCAATACAGAATTATAATTTATATATAATTAGCATAACAAAATTGTGAACATTCAATATGTACTTTATAAATAGGCCTTAAACCTTGTAAGGTATGTTTACGCTGTGATATAAATTAATCGTTTAGTTAGTTATTTAGTTGTAAATATCGCTAGTAAAAGAAAACGTGTATAATTTTAGGCATAAAATTTAAGCTACATATCCAACTCTATTTCAGTCAAGACTGAAAGGATCTTATCTCTCTATTTAAAAGTAATCTATAAAATATAGGTTACAAACGTTTGTAATGTTTGGTAAATATCCATGTTTCGGCACCGTGTCACAAAGCCAGAAGTGTTACAATATAGAAAAAATCACTGTTTTGCCTTGGCCACGAAATTCCCCACATTAATCATATAGAAAACATGTGGAAACTCACCAAACGGGCGATTGCAAAAGACATGACTACCAGCAAGCAGCAAGTCTCATTGAAAGTCTCATCAGAGAATGGCATCGCAACTCTAAACTCCAGAAAGATGTGAAAACATGTAATTGATAGCACGCCCCGACGCATAGAAGCTCTTAGAGCAGCAAAGGATGGTATCACTAAATATTAAAACTAATTCTATTAATTTTTATTAATATTTATATTACTAAATGAAGATTATAAAACGCTTTTGTATATCTTTTTGTAGTTTTTAGGACTCCAATAGGTTACAGATACAAATAATTATATAATATTATGGAGTAATTATATAAACATATCAACATTGAGAACTATCGACTGAAAACAGTCGAAACAGTCGATAGTCAAAAAACTAGTAATTACTATTTCAGTCAAATGCACGGTTCGACTGTTTTATTCAATTCCTGATGTCAGACGAAGATGTACGACTACTTTCCTGTATAAATTGTGAGAGAGGAAAGGACGGAGATAATTGCTTGGGGCAGTTAATTTTATATGCGGTTATATTTTCCAACGGTAGCATAAGCGAGACGGAGATGTATAAATTCCTTCACGAACTAACTTAAAAAAAAGGAAAAAATAATTACGGAATATTATTATAATAACAATACATAACATGCAATTTATAATTTAATTTTAAACGAAGTAGAATTACTTTTATATGTCAATGTTCTCTAGATCTGTAAAAAAAATTGAATTTTTCTATGGCATGGAATAATGTCCCACAAATGTTTTATCGTATTTCAATGTGTTAATTGCTATTTTTAAATAATATACTAGAATAAACATAGACAATATAATAGAATTTGAACAAAACCTCAGAACTAAAAATCTACAATAACCAAAAATACTATATAAAAATTAAAAACATACCTAATCATAGAAAAAAAAAACTAATCCATGACATAATTAAAAATGATCTGAATAAAATGATGTAAATGCTTTATTTATTATTGAACGGAATTATTTGTTAACAAAAATCGAGAGAGTAATGGAAATATTACCTATTATTGCCATAAAAACAGTCAACATATTTTACTGTTTATCATTCCCAAGTTTAAACTTTTTGCCCTATTATATTAACAATCTTGAAAAATATCGTACCAAAATGCTATAATATTTTTATACAATATATTGTTATTTACAAGCATAAATTGGGTACATTTTTGTCAAGGTCGCGGCTAGGACGACAGAGCCAGAATGTTAAAAATCAGTCGAATGAAACTAGTAGAACCAAAAATAGTAAGTAAAAGTACGACTGAAACAGTCGATAGTAAATGGTAACAAAATTAGTCGAACCGAAAATAGCGACTGAAACAGTCGATAGTAAAATGTAGTCAATTACTAAATAGTCGATAGTCAATTATCATACTATATCTTTATCAGTCAATATATATATACTATATATTTTATCATTTTCAAACAATAACATCAAAACATAGCCCGAAACCGACTTAATATACTTATGTTGTCGCGGAGAAAAAAAGCCGATTCCTTCCCCATTTTATACGACCAAAAACACAAAAATAATTAGAATTTCAGGTCGTCCCGATCGAAATCGCTTTTCACGCCGACAAGAGAAAAACCACCCTTGTTTCCCGAACACTTAGAAGTAAAATAAATACACCCTTTTTCTTGCTCCAGCGCTCTTTAAACTTCGACAAAAGGAAGAAAAAATAAATAAAAGTCCGTGTATTTGAATACCATCAATACTCGATCATTGTCCGTGGGACGTCGTTATTATTCGAAGGGAAAGATACAATTCGCTCGTCTAAGAAAGTTTTTTCGGTGCGGTCCTCTTGGGGGAGGTGTTTCTGGCGAAGGACGAAGAACAACAGGAGATACTAATCGTGTACCTTCCTTTCGTTTTAGACGCTTTAGATTGCACTATAAAGTTGTGAAAAATAACATTTCATTTAAGGAGAATAGCCATCGAACTATTCGTATAAAATATCATGAATATTTAAAAATATATACAAAAAGCAGAGCCGAGCTATAATATCAGTTTACAAAAAAATAAGAAATTTCATGTCGGTTTTACTTAATAGATTCGGATAAATATAAGCAAAATCATATGAATAGTGCGACTGGACATTCAAAATATTGGCGTTGAAAAAGTTATAGTAAAATTACATAGTTATAGTTATATTAATGTCGGCCTTTGCGCGCTGTTGCTGTAGAAAGAGACGATAAATTGGGGAGGGGGGTGTAGTATCTCTAGCGTCGCTAATATGATGCGACAGTAAGAAACCTATACATCCATGTCTATACAAGTTTCGAGTGGCATTAACTGCACATGCGCCCTTGTTCTAATCTAGCCTGAAAGTTCTCTCAACTACTCGTCCTTTTCTATATACGCTTTGTTGTGGTTAGAAGTCATTTCTAGGTTAATTTTGTATTTACATTTTGTCTGGGTAATATAATTATTTCATAAGCAAAATTAACCTACGGCAGGTAATGCGAAAATAAGTGTTTAAGGTATGAATTATTAGTAAAATCCAATAATTTTATAACACTAATTTTGTAGATTGTTATGGAACAAAGGATATATTTTTATGTTAAATAATGTGGAAACAGAACTTATTTGAAGATTATAGTATACGTTTTCTGTACGTTTGTATACGTTTTCTGTATATTTATAATTATATTTATATCTTTATGATTTTACAGATATTTTAAAAGATATTTCAAATCAATATGGCAATAGAAACTTTGAGCAATGTATTAAAAGCAAATACACTAAGAAATGCTAGGGTGTCATTTGAAAAACTATCAGTTTCGTTAGATGATGTGGTAGATTTGATAATTTGGAAAAGGATTTTGAACATTAAAAGACCAAACGCTATTAGGAACGTATAATTATTAGGGTCCATAAGAGAGCAGAACGTACAAAAAATGGGTATAAAATACATACAGTTAAACAAAATTCAGGCAAATTTGAAGTCAAATATTACAACAAAATATACAATGTGAATATCAATCAAATCTGCGAGAATAGTTGTCAAATTTTTATTGTAGAGTACATAAGATTTGTGTGTATAGGTACGTCTCTAGCTAATAAAGAATAGGCCGTGCAAGCATGAGAATTTCATATATATGTATGAAAAGATAATGGAATAAAATATTTTGTAGATAATATAGTAGTGCTCGGGGAGACACTGATTAAATTGCAGGACAAGAAATTAGAAAAATCATACCAAAACACACAGTAAGAAGCAGAAGGAACAAATAAAGGAAATGTCATCGCTAATAGAATAGATAATGCATCTACAGATTCTCATTCTACAGAAATATATATATATATATATATATATATATATATATATATATATATATATGTATGTATATATATTAGGTAAAAAATAAAACTTTAATTTTTTTGAATTCGAAAGTCGAATCAGGGAATTAATTGAATTCTAATTTTGTTAACAATCGAAAAAGAATCGACGCAAATTGCGACCAATACATATATGTTTGGATCTGAACGATATTTTTGAAAAGGATTCGATTCAAACTCAAGTCAGTATCGATTGGCCCGTTTCATATCCCAAAAAACCGGATATATCCAAAGGGAAACGATGCGAGAAAAAGACAAACGCGAGGAGGAATAGTCGAAACAAAGGGGAGTAAACATGCGTTCGTGGATCCGGGGGATTTCGTTCGCGTAACGAAAACAAGCATTAATAGGCGGCGTTGATCCTTTTAGTGGACGCTCGCTGGGGAAGGCGGCATTATCGTCGAAGGAAGCCGACTTGCAAAAATACGGAATACGGTGAGGGAGGATAAGGCGGTTGAGGACGATTCGATATTTATGAAAACAGTTAAATTGCAAGGTATTTTTCGAATGCTATTGGTCTTAGCCAATATAAGGAAATAGTTTATGCAATACGTGATATCCAGTATATTTTCAGGGCTTTCAGTTTTTAATTTACATTATATTTAATTATACTACTGACCACCACGTGGTCGAAATCCGACCACAATGTATTTATACAATAAAAGGAATAATTTTTAAATGATACGCTACTAAAACATGTTTTCACAATATTTTCAATATAAGATCATAAATGTATTTCATATATAACATTATTTGCAACAATAAAAGTCTGTACATTAAAATAACTATCATGTAATTAAATATACTTTCCATTAATTTTCACTAATCAACAAATTATTGATAAGTTTAAATTACTACACCACTGTGCATTATAACAAAATACCATAAGTAAGATTATTTTCAGAATTGTAACAACTTTTTTTACAAACATATATATTAAAAGAATGTAATTACAATCATTAAATTAACCATTGATGTTTTAAAACTTAGGTCTATAAAATAAATAATCAAAATTATTTAATATGTATGGAAAAAATATCTGCTAAAAAAATATCGATATATCGGCCAAAAATATCGATAATTTTTTCAGAAAATATAGATATATCGATATTTTTTCTACATCCCTATTGTTAGGGCTGTCAATTTTTAATTTACTTTATATTTGATTATATTAGTGACCACAATTTATTAAATTAATCATGTTTCTCTCGATAGAATAACTATCATGTTATAAACATACATACATGTATATGAAAACAGAGAATATATGAATAAAACTAGTTTGACATTATCAGGTATATTAAAACAACAACTAACACAATTAGGTAATTTATTTTTCACAAATTAATAACAGGAGATTTACTGCAAAAACTACCAAGAAAGGGAATTATAAAACTCACTAACTTGATCAATACAGCATTTAGATTAAAACATGTCCCAGACATTTGGAAGATGGCGGACATTATAATGATCCCAAGACCTGGGAAGTCACCAAACGAAATAAAAGTTTATAGACCTATATCAGTGCTGCCCGTATTACCTAAGGTTTTTGAAAAACTCCTGTTGAAAATAATAAAACCGATCATAGAGAGAAAAAACCTAATACCAACACACCAGTTTGGGTTTGTTAGCAAGCACTCAACAATTGACCAGATACACAGAATAACAGATGTTATTGAAAAAGCCTAATAAAGCAAAAAAGTATGGCCAGTTATATTTTTATATGTAGCACAAGCTTTCGACAAGGTTTGGCATGAAGGCCTTATTCACAAACTACAGAAAATGCTGCCAAAACAGCACACCGAACTATTAAAATCATACACTACAATCAGAATGTTTAGAGACAAACAAGAAGAAGCTTACCCTACAACAAAAGAAGCTAAAGCAGGTGTACCACAAGGAAGTGTACTGGGGTCAATATTTTATCTCCTCTACACTTGTGATATAACACAAATGGAGAATATTACGATGGCTACATTTGCTGATGATACTGCGATTATAGCTGTCGGAGACAATAGTGGAGAAACCTCACGAAAATTACAACAGGCAAGTGACAATATAAATAATTAGACACGAGCTTGGAAAATAAGAATAAATGAAAGTAAATCTGTACATGTGCAGTTCACGTATAAACAGACCGTATAGTCATAACATTAAATAATATTATCATTACATATAGCAACAACGCTAAATATCTCGGAATGAATCTCGATGCAAAACTTGGCTGGAAAGAACATATAAAGAAGAAAAGAAGAGAACTGGAATTAAAATATAGGAAAATGTACTGGCTAATTGGAAGAAAATCACAATTATCAGTACATAATAAATTGCTATTATATAAGCAATTACTGAAACCTATGTGGGCATACGGAATTCAATTATGGGGATGTTCTGCAAAGGGTAACATAAATGAAATACAAATTTTTCAGAACAAAGTCATGAGAGGTATTGTGGATGCACCCAAATACTATAGAACTGATTACCTACATCGAGACCTTCAGATACACACAGTCAATCAAAAAATCAAGAGAATTGCAAGGGGGCATGAGGAAAGACTCCACTCTCACACGAATAATGAAATATTGCAACTATTGGATACCACCAGAACAGGACACAGACTCAAAAGAATCAAACCATCTATTCTTGTGTAGTGTTGCGTAGCGAGGTGCATATATTAAAACATTCAGTAGTGACATGTATAAACATTATTTCACCAGAGACTGAGTTAGGACCGATGGGTCCTCCAAGTTATATATCTAAATTTAAGTTATCATAAAGACAAATTGTAGGTTAGACGGAAACGACTAATAACAATATATTAATTAAATAATTTTAAAAAAAATCACAAAAATGTAGGTGTAAAGGAATTTATCCAGAATCATCAAATTAAGTATTTATTTTTCAAAACTGGAAAATAAATAATTAAAATATTTCATTCGAAATTCAAACAATAAAATATCTTTAGTCACATATCTTGTAACATTAACTGTTAAATACTGCCAAATAAGATATTAAAAAGTGGATATGGATAACATATTAAAAAGTGGATATGGATAACATATGGATAAATGGATCGAACATCAACAATAGAACTTGTGATATTTGCAGTCCGTGATAATAACGACTGGAGTAGAAAAAGTTCGATACAAAAATCCAGGGTCTTTTTAAGAAGTATATCGAACATTTTTAGAATATTGCCACTCCCGAATCTTGCACGAAGAACTAGGTTGGAGTGAAAAATATTGTAGCAACTGCTATAACCCTTTAGGCCACCACGTATTGACCTACATCAAGTTCAAAGGTTGGCAACGTTGGTGGATTGGCACCATTCGGTTTCCGGCTAAAAGACCTCCACGACGACGACGACGCCTCGCTCTATTATCTCTTTTCTTTACCCCTTGTAACATTGCCATTTCTGCAGCGCTTCCATAGTTCCTTTACCTAACTTAATATCCTGTCCATTCTCCCATCGACCACATGTATTATTTAATATCGAAATAAACTAGTTTTTATTCAAGCAGTGTTTTCAATTCCCATGCTAATTAATTCCAAAAAATAGTAGTGAGTGTTCGGAAAAACAATCGCATCGGCAGCCACACATTACGACCGATCAGACGAACATTCCTACAATATCAATATTTTTAAAAAGAGACATCGAAATTTTTTTCAGGGCTTTCCTATATACCGATAACATTTTGAAAAATCGAATTGTATGAATTGTATAAAAAATTCTATAATATATCGATATAACGATATTTTTTTCTACTGTCGACATCCCTAGCTGCAACTTTGAATATACAAAAATAATTTTACTAGAATAAAATCAATTTTTGCAAAAAAGCCGTTTTTTTTTGAAAATATGTCACCGTAAAGATATTTTTGCCTTATATAGAAAACATTATATAGAATATAATATTCCCGTGAATGTTTTATTAAGGCTTAAATCCATCTTAAAGACATAATTGAATTATATCGTTCAAACGACCATAAATATTATACGAACGATTCCCCATCTATTTATCCCCCCTTTCCGTTTCTCGTATTTTTTCGGATGTGTGTCTTTCCCCGGTAATCCGGCCTTCCTTTCTCCTGCGAACGTCCACTAAAAGGATCAACGCCGTCTTTTAATGCTTATTTTTCTTCTTCCTTCGAAATCCTCAAATCTATGGCCGCATGTTTACTCTGTCGCCTGTGTCGTGTTTTTTTCAATTCCGCAAGCCCTATTTACATTGGATACGTCTTGGGTGTCTGTATCGCTTTCTCAGGAAGCGGCCAAACGTACAAAAGTCGACACAACACAGAAATAAATTTAAGCCGGTAAAAAAATCAAATTTAAATATTATTTTATAAATTGTCCTAATGTCACAACCCTAATTAATTAATTAGGGTTGTTATATATTAATTATTTTATGTTTAGATTATACATTAATATAAGAAAGGTGTAATTAGTTGTCCTTAAATTATGGCTTTAGAAAGTTAGTCAAAAAAAAAACGACTTTATTTTTCAGCATTATTTTAATTAACTTTTATACTCCTTTATTCTCTAATTTACACTGTTAATGTGTTAGTTATTTGGAAAATCTGAAAATAGATTTATACCAAATAATTTTCGAGGTATTAGCTAAAAATCAAACAGAGCTAAATCGCGTGAATAGCTGAATGTTGAAATGGATATTTTATAATTTATACTAATGTTACAATTCTTCTAATTATTTGATGTTTAGAATATATATTAATACAAGAAAGTTTTAATTAGTTTTCCTTAAACCATGAATTTAGAAAATTCGCTAAAAAGAAAAAACTACTTTATTTTTCAGCTTAATTTTGCTTAATTTTATACTCCTCTATTCTCTAATTAACACTGTGCTAATTGTTTGGAAAATCTGAAAATCGTTTAACACCAAATAGTTTTTAAGGTATTAGCTAAAAATTAAACAGAGCTAAATCTCGTGAATAGCTGAATGTTGAAACGGATCTTTTATAACTTATACTAATGTTACAATTCTTCTAATTATTTGATGTTTAGATTATATATTAACACAAGAAAGTTCTAATTAGTTTTCCTTAAACCATGAATTTAGAAAATTCGCTAAAAATAAAAACTACTTTATTTTTCAGCTTAATTTTGCTTAATTTTATACTCCTCTATTCTCTAATTAACACTGTGCTAATTGTTTGGAAAATCTGAAAATCGTTTAACAAGAAATAGTTTTTAAGGTATTAGCTAAAAATCACACAGAGCTAAATCTCGTGAAGAGCTGAATGTTGAAACGGATCTTTTATAACTTATACTAATGTTACAATTCTTCTAATTATTTGATGTTTAGAATATATGTTAATACAAGAAAGTTCTAATTAGTGTTCCTTAAACCATGAATTTAGAAAATTCGCTAAAAAGAAGAAAAAGCTACATTATTTTTCAGCTTAATATTGTACTCCTCTATTCTCTAATTTACACTGTGCTAATTATTTGGAAAACGTGAAAATCATTTAACACCAAATAGTTTTTAAGGTATTAGCTGAAAATCAAACAGAGCTAAATCTCGTGAAGAGCTGAATGTTGAAACGGATCTTTTATAACTTATACTAATGTTACAATTCTTCTAATTATTTGATGTTTAGAATATATATATTAATACAAGAAAGTTCTAATTAGTTTTCCTTAAACCATGAATTTAGAAAATTCGCTAAAAAGAAAAAAATCTACTTTATTTTTCAGCTTAATTTTGCTTTATTTTATACTCCTCTATTCTCTAATTAACACTGTGCTAATTGTTTGGAAAACCTGAAAATCGTTTAACACCAAATAGTTTTTAAGGTATTAGCTGAAAATCAAACAGAGATAAATCTCGTGAAGAGCTGAATGTTGAAACGGATCTTTTATAACTTATACTAATGTTACAATTATTCTAATTATTTGATGTTTAGAATATATATATTAATACAAGAAAGTTCTAATTAGTTTTCCTTAAACCATGAATTTAGAAAATTCGCTAAAAAGAAAAAAACTACTTTATTTTTCAGCTTAATTTCGCTTAATTTTATACTCCTCTATTCTCTAATTTACACTGTGCTAATTGGTTGGATAACCTGAAAATCGTTTAACACCAAATAGTTTTTAAGGTATTAGCTAAAAATCAAACAGAGTTAAATCTCGTGAAGAGCTGAATGTTGAAACGGATCTTTTATAACTTATACTAATGTTACAATTCTTCTAATTATTTGATGTTTAGAATATATATTAATACAAGAAAGTTCTAATTAGTTTTCCTTAAACCATGAATTTAGAAAATTCGTTAAAAAGAAAAAAATCTACTTTATTTTTCAGCTTAATTTTGCTTTATTTTATACTCCTCTATTCTCTAATTAACACTGTGCTAATTGTTTGGAAAACCTGAAAATCGTTTAACACCAAATAGTTTTTAAGGTATTAGCTGAAAATCAAACAGAGCTAAATCTCGTGAAGAGCTGAATGTTGAAACGGATCTTTTATAACTTATACTAATGTTACAATTCTTCTAATTATTTGATGTTTAGAATATATATATATATATTAATACAAGAAAGTTCTAATTAGTTTTCCTTAAACCATGAATTTAGAGAATTCGCTAAAAGAAAAAAACTACTTTATTTTTCAGCTTAATTTCGCTTAATTTTATACTCCTCTATTCTCTAATTTACACTGTCCTAATTGGTTGGATAACCTGAAAATCGTTTAACACCAAATAGTTTTTAAGGTATTAGCTAAAAATCAAACAGAGTTAAATCTCGTGAAGAGCTGAATGTTGAAACGGATCTTTTATAACTTATACTAATGTTACAATTCTTCTAATTATTTGATGTTTAGAATATATATTAATACAAGAAAGTTCTAATTAGTTTTCCTTAAACCATGAATTTAGAAAATTCGTTAAAAATAAAAATAATTACTTTATTTTTCAGCTTAATTTTGCTTTATTTTATACTCCTCTATTCTATAATTAACACTGTGCTAATTGCTTGGAAAACCTGAAAATCATTTAACACCAAATAGTTTTTAAGGTATTAGCTGAAAATCAAACAGAGCTAAATCTCGTGAAGAGCTGAATGTTGAAACGGATCTTTTATAACTTATACTAATGTTACAATTCTTCTAATTATTTGATGTTTAGAATATATATATTAATACAAGAAAGTTCTAATTAGTCTTCCTTAAACCATGAATTTAGAAAATTTGCTAAAAAGAAAAAAACTACTTTATTTTTCAGCTTAATTTCGCTTAATTTTATACTCCTCTATTCTCTAATTTACACTGTGCTAATTGGTTCGATAACCTGAAAATCGTTTAACACCAAATAGTTTTTAAGGTATTAGCTAAAAATCAAACAGAGTTAAATCTCGTGAAGAGCTGAATGTTGAAACGGATCTTTTATAACTTATACTAATGTTACAATTCTTCTAATTATTTGATGTTTAGAATATATATTAATACAAGAAAGTTCTAATTAGTTTTCCTTAAACCATGAATTTAGAAAATTCGCTAAAAAGAAAAACTACTTTATTTTTCAGCTTAATTTTGCTTAATTTTATACTCCTCTATTCTCTAATTAACACTGTGCTAATTGTTTGGAAAACCTGAAAATCGTTTAACACCAAATAGTTTTTAAGTTATTAGCTGAAAATCAAACGGAGCTAAATCTCGTGAAGAGCTGAATGTTGAAACGAATCTTTTATAACTTATACTAATGTTACAATTCTTCTACTTATTTGATGTTTAGAATATATATTAATACAAGAAAGTTCTAATTAGTTTTCCTTAAACCATGAATTTAGAAAATTCGCTAAAAAGAAAAAACTACTTTATTTTTCAGCTTAATTTTGTTTAATTTTATACTCCTCTATTCTCTAATTAACACTGTGCTAATTGTTTGGAAAATCTGAAAATCGTTTAACACCAAATAGTTTTTAAGGTATTAGCTAACAATTAAACAGAGCTAAATCTCGTGCATAGCTGAATGTTGAAACGGATCTTTTATAACTTATACTAATGTTACAATTCTTCTAATTATTTGATGTTTAGATTATATATTAATACAAGAAAGTTCTAATTAGTTTTCCTTAAACCATGAATTTAGAAAATTCGCTAAAAAGAAGAAAAAGCTACATTATTTTTCAGCTTAATATTGTACTCCTCTATTCTCTAATTTACACTGTGCTAATTATTTGGAAAACGTGAAAATCGTTTAACACCAAATAGTTTTTAAGGTATTAGCTGAAAATCAAACAGAGCTAAATCTCGTGAATAGCTGAATGTTGAAACGGATCTTTTATAACTTATACTAATGTTACAATTCTTCTAATTATTTGATGTTTAGAATATATATTAATACAAGAAAGTTCTAATTAGTTTTCCTTAAACCATGAATTTAGAAAATTCGCTAAAAAGAAAAAAATCTATTTTATTTTTCAGCTTAATTTTGCTTTATTTTATACTCCTCTATTCTCTAATTAACACTGTGCTAATTGTTTGGAAAACCTGAAAATCGTTTAACACCAAATAGTTTTTAAGGTATTAGCTAAAAATCAAACAAAGCTAAATCTCGTGAAGAGCTGAATGTTGAAACGGATCTTTTATAACTTATACTAATGTTACAATTCTTCTAATGATTTGATGTTTAGAATATATATTAATACAAGAAAGTTCTAATTAGTTTTCCTTAAACCATGAATTTAGAAAATTCGCTAAAAAGAAAAAACTACTTTATTTTTCAGCTTAATTTTGTTTAATTTTATACTCCTCTATTCTCTAATTAACACTGTGCTAATTGTTTGGAAAATCTGAAAATCGTTTAACACCAAATAGTTTTTAAGGTATTAGCTGAAAATCAAACAGAGCTAAATCTCGTGAATAGCTGAATGTTGAAACGGATCTTTTATAACTTATACTAATGTTACAATTCTTCTAATTATTTGATGTTTAGAATATATATTAATACAAGAAAGTTCTAATTAGTTTTCCTTAAACCATGAATTTAGAAAATTCGCTAAAAAGAAAAAAATCTATTTTATTTTTCAGCTTAATTTTGCTTTATTTTATACTCCTCTATTCTCTAATTAACACTGTGCTAATTGTTTGGAAAACCTGAAAATCGTTTAACACCAAATAGTTTTTAAGGTATTAGCTAAAAATCAAACAAAGCTAAATCTCGTGAAGAGCTGAATGTTGAAACGGATCTTTTATAACTTATACTAATGTTACAATTCTTCTAATGATTTGATGTTTAGAATATATATTAATACAAGAAAGTTCTTATTAGTTTTCCTTAAACCATGAATTTAGAAAATTCGCTAAAAAGAAAAAACTACTTTATTTTTCAGCTTAATTTTGCTTAATTTTATACTCCTCTATTCTCTAATTAACACTGTGCTAATTGTTTGGAAAATCTGAAAATCGTTTAACACCAAATAGTTTTTAAGGTATTAGCTAAAAATCAAACAAAGCTAAATCTCGTGAAGAGCTGAATGTTGAAACGGATCTTTTATAACTTATACTAATGTTACAATTCTTCTAATGATTTGATGTTTAGAATATATATTAATACAAGAAAGTTCTTATTAGTTTTCCTTAAACCATGAATTTAGAAAATTCACTAAAAAGAAAAAAACTACTTTATTTTTCAGCATAATTTTGCTTTATTCTATACTCCTCTATTCTCTAATTAACACTGTGCTAATTGTTTGGAAAACCTGAAAAACGTTTAACACCAAATAGTTTTTAAGGTATTAGCTAAAAATCAAATAGAGCTAAATCTCGTGAAGAGCTGAATGTTGAAACGGATCTTTTATAACTTATACTAATGTTACAATTCTTCTGATTATTTGATGTTTAGAATATATATTAATACAAGAAAGTTGTAATTAGTTTTCCTTAAACCATGAAATTAGAAAATTCGCTAAAAAGAAAAAAAAACTAATTTATTTTTCAGCTTAATTTTGCTTAATTTTATACTCGTCTATTCTCTAATTAACACTGTGCTAATTGCTTGTAAAACCTGAAAATCGTTTAACACCAAATAGTTTTTAAGGTATTAGCTAAAAATCAAAGAGAGCTAAATCTCCTGAAGAGCTGAATGAACCTTTTATAAATTATCCTAATGTTAAATCTCTTCTAATTATTTCAGGTTTAGATTATACTTTAATACAAGAAAGTTGTAATCAATTTTCCTTAAAATATGGCTTTAGAAAGTTCGCCAAGAAAAAACAACTTTATTTTTCAACATTATTTTACTTAACTTTTATACTCATCTATTCTCTAATTTACACCGTTACTGTGCTAATTGTTTGAAAACCTGAAAACTGTTTTATTAACGTCAAATAAACGTCAACAAAAATATTTTTATAACATCTGTTTTATTTTCGTCCTACCTCCATTCACCACGTCAATTAATCACCCAAAGAACTAACCGTACGTCATTTTTTATCGTCATCGAACGTTTTTCCTTCCCCGCCCCGTTAACCAAAACAAAAGAACAATCATTCATGTAATCAAAGGCTCGTTTCGCAGGTTCCGATTCCGCGAGTACCGACCCGAACTATATATAATTCGCCTGTCGGAAAGTATTAAGAACTTATTCCGGAAAAATTCATTTAAAATAAACCGACGCGGACGATTTAATCGCCATTTAAAGAAGCGCGGAGGGGCGGGAGGACAGAAGGGGCACGGGGAACGGAAGGGTTTCCTTATCCCGCCGGTCTGTATAATGAATCACGAAATATGGCAGGCATTTATAAAATTCGCAATTAACCGAGACTTAATCAATTCCTGAACGGTTCGCGAGATATCCGCAATGGTAACGGGTCGTCTTCAGACAGATGGGAGTCCCTCGATTACAGATGTGAGAAAAATACGGTAGCTATATTCAAAACAGCAGTGAACCACGTCTGAATTGATGACGTCAAAACGTCGCCATATTGCCGCGTCAACTCTGGGTTTTAACAGGTCAATTGAAAAGTACCCGGCCTAACATAGTAAAACACATTTTTGGTAAAATTAGGTTCTTTTTTGTTCAACATAATTCCCTTCAAGGGTGATACACTGATTATAGCGACTCTCCAACTTTCCGATACCATTTTTGTAGTACGATTTGTCCTCAAAATAGGCCTCAGATTCGGCGATCACCTATTCATACGACGATCATTTTTTGATATCTGATAACAGGAAATAGTCACTAGGGGCCAGATCTGGAAAAAAACGGTGGATGAGGAAGCAATTCGAAGTCCAATTCATGGATGTTTACTATCGTTTTCACTAACTTGTGACACGGTACATTGTCTTTGTGAAGCAGCATTTTCTATTTTTCTGTTTTTCGGTGATTTCGTCCTTTAAACGGTCCAATAACACTATGTAATAGTCGCTGTTGATGATCTTTTCTTTTACAAGGTAGTGAATGAAAATTATTCCATGCAAAGACCAAAATATAGACGCCATAACCTTAGACCCTTGACAGCGTGTGCAGTCCACTCGGATGACTGTCGATTGGACTTCGAAGTGAAATGATGGAGCCATGTTTCTGCTGTCACATATCGACGCAAAAACTCGGGTTTATTACAACTTGATCATCTTCAAATACTGCTCCGAATCATCAACTCGTCGTTGTTTTTGGTTAAAAGTAAGTTCGCGCGGTACCCACTTTACGCAGGGCTCTCTCACACCCAAATATTCATGAATGCATCTTTTGAGGGTTAGAGGTAACTAAAAAACATACCGATTTAATTCTAGCAGCGCCATCTATGTGTCAGGCCGGGAACTTTTCAATTTTCAATTGACCTGTTAGTTCATTTTGGCTTTGACATTTTAACATTACAGTATATCTAATGAATATATTATCAATGGATTAAAAAACTACAATTAATTATACAGTTATGTGATGTTAGTGATGTTTTATTATATTTACATTGATTTTTTTCATACCACCTATGAGATAGAGTTCTAGGGACACTTTTTATGTAGTGGTGTGCTCTGGAGGTCTAGGCCACCTGATTAACAATTATATATCCAAGTAATATATTTTACTTTCATTAGAGATCGTATTTACCTTTTACGCTTAGTTCTTATTTCCTTCGGTACAATTTTGCCTTTATAAAATCATTATAATATCACTGTATGTCTCCTTAGTTTGTTCTCTTACTATCTGTATACAGTTTTCTTGATAAAACTAGACTTATCACTACATTATCCGTAATGCATTTGCCATATCTGCAAAACAGCTAGTATTCTTTCTCTATTCACATATTTTAACCAAATACTCATGTATATTGTGAACAATTACACACATATTTGCGCACACTCTACTTTCACACTCTACAATAAGATTTCCGATAGTTATCTTATATTAATTATACCTCACCTTTAGATTTTTTCACTTTGATTGCCTTGTCTAGATTATTCGTCGTTTCTGTTGTACGTAAACCAACTACGGGTCCGTCTTAATATCAAAATCTAGCAACGTTGTACCTCAAAATGCCACCAGGAGATTTTGAATCGAAAGCCAAATCCCTATATCTTATATTTGAAACGATATTAAATTGGAAAGTGGGTGTATTGAAACGTTACTAAAGAAAGAGTTGTTTAACTTTAAACTATGTTTTTAAAGATTTTGTGTTATTTTCGGTTATGTCCCTATTGTTGGAATTACAATAGTTATGGCAAGTTTGGATAAAAAACTATTAAGAATGATATAATTATGTAAAAGTAGTTTTTATATTTTATTGTACAGGACAAATTAATGGGTCCGTTTTATCGGAAGACTTCATATAACAGGTCAATTGAAAAGTCCCAGGCCTACCATAGTAAAACACATTTTTTTGGCAAAATTAGGTTTTTTTACTCAACATAATTCCCTTCAAAGGTGATACACTGATTATAGCGACCCTCTAACTTTTCGATACCATTTTCTAGTACGATTTGTCCTTTGCCTCAAAATAAACCTCAGTTTCGGCGATCACCTCTTCGTTCAACGAAAATACTTCCCAGCGAACATTATTTTGAAATCTGAGAACAGGAAATAGCCGCTGGGGGTCAGATCTGGAGAATACGGCGAATGAGGAATAGATACAGGGATGCAGGATACATGAATTTTTGCCATCGTTCTCACTTGGTGGTCTTGGTGATGCAGCACTTTTTTTTCTTTTCTTTCTTTCTTTCTGCGGCCTTTTTCATATATTTCATTTCAATATTTCATTCAATTTCAATTTACGGCCATTCAAAATCATTTTGTGGATTTTTTAAATCTTTTCGTCGGTAACAACCTCTTTTGGGCGTCCACTGCGTTCACCGTCTTCGGTGCTCATTTCACCACGTCTAAACTTAGCATACCAATCCTTGACCGTTGATTTTCCTGGGACAGTGCCCGGAAACTCGACATCAAGCCAAGTTTTTGTTTGAACTGCATTTTTTTCCTTCAAACAGCAATATTTTATGAACACGCGAAATTCCTTTTTATCCATTTTTTTTCGCAATAACCAAAGTTGCTTCACTCAAAATGCTATAATTGGCAAACTAATGATTCGACAGCTGTCAAATTTATACACTCATTTTTTGAGGGTCAGGGCTAACTGAAAAAGATATGGATTTAATTCTAGTAGCGCCATCTATGTGTCAGGCCGGGGACTTTTCAATTGACTTGTTACATCTATTATCTTAACAAAATTCGAGAGCAAGAATAATGTGTCCTCTTTGTTTATAACATATTTAGCATTTCGAAATCAACGTTTGTTTTAATTGAATGCATGAGAAAAACAGACACATCTAAGAAAAAGTGTTCTTCCTTAAGGAGTGATAGTAATTATGGTACTAGAAGTCTCAGAATGGGCCAAACGAATATGTAAAATGTTTCGAAGATTCTGAGAAAACAAAATCTAAGGTAGATTGGATTCAATATATTCTTCGATTTGTATAAGCACGAACACTGCATAATGTACGGTGATTATTGTAACCAATGTCAACCTCCAAAATAGCGCATTGAAAAAAATTCTATTAAAAATAAAAATTAATACAGCCAGAAAAAAAGGAAAAAGACAAATAAACAAGAAATATGAAGCTGGAAACCGATTGTGATTATTAAAAGATAGTAAGTATTTGAGATTAATAATAACGATAAAAATAATACAATGCCTAAAATAAATAATAACGAATAGGGAGCTAAATAAGAATTTTTGATAGTTTACGTAAATAAACGAGTATCTAAATTGGGTAAGTAACAAATATAATCATGCCATCTGAAAAATCAAAATGCCATCTGAAAAATCAAAATATTATTTCGCCAAATACATGATTATACAAATATATGATTATATGAATTATTTTTTATACTCCTATTTATCTAATATCGATTAAAATTAAGAAACTTAGAATATTCATAATTTTCTCCTCAACGCAACTATCTCACGAGTGAAAATATCATTGCGACATCTAACCCCCCCGTAGGCATCTATCCCCGTATATAGAACTTTTTATTTTGTTTATAAGTAACGAAATTGAACAAATAATATTAAATTATCGTGAATATTTTCTTCCTTAACAAGTATACTAAACAACACTAAAGTATAAAATTATTAAATCTTTGTCTTCTGTTTGCTAATCAATCACTTCAAAAAGGTTGCCACCTTGCCCACATTTACTGCAATAGAAATAATTAAAGTTTCGACGTTTGAATTGCGAAAAAATAAAATTCGAGAGCCAGCGAACGTCAAGCAACGATATCTATAGTATACATTTGAAAAACAAATTGTATAGGCCCTTTTTGATATTTTAACAAAAAAGTATATTATCCCCTCGAAAAATACTCCTTATTCGATCTGACCGCAATTACCAAGAGCGCGATTTGCCATCCGTTAATATAAACCGCTCATTCTTCGCCGATGAAGAAAAAAACAACTTGTTTCTCTTTTCCCGTCGGTTGACTAACTTGATCCAATTTTTTCTCCCCCAAAAACCCAAACAAAAAGCGGCGCCTGTATGTGGATACATGTTTCTGACGCGGACACAATTAGTTTATCGGGAAAAAGTCGGAAAAATGGGAAAATAACGTCGCCGAGGAAGATGAATGCCCCCGAAGCTGAAAAAGGACAAAGCGCCTATCTATAGGACGTATTTTCTTTCCGAAGACCGATTTGGTTTCGATTGCAACAATTATTCCTTCATTCAAAACATCGAAATCTGTCAGGAGCATTGATTTCGTTGGTCTGATGGAATTCGTTTCGAAAGTATCGTTCCGCGATGGTCTTGTAATATGCTAAATATGTCAAACAGCAGTTGGTTAATATCTTGAACGAAAATGTGTTCGAAAATCAATGTTAAACGACTTTAAACTTCTGTAATATTGAAGAAACTTCTTAGTAATGAATGTTTATAAGCTTTCTTAATTGAGATGGTTGGATATCGGCAGCATGTTGTCTTGGCAGAGTCTGTTTGAACTTTTTAGGGTACCTCCAGTTCTGACACCTAAATTGGTCGCGATTGCTCTACCATCTAAAGACTAATTTACCTTGGGAAACTTCTTTACCTATCTGTGTACCCTAAAACGTACTTGTATGTACTCTGATTTTTTTTAACATTGAAAAAGCATTTGCTTTGACACAAGATATATTAATTTAAATAAATATCATCATGTTGGACATTACATTTGCACAACGTATAGCTTGCCGATATATATATATATATATATATATATATATATACATATATATATATATATATATATATATATATATATATATATATATATATATATATATATATATAATATAGTAGATGCTCTTAATGTTCGTATATAAAAGAAATAAATAAAAATAAAAACCCTAATTCATGTTCATTGAGTAGTTTACAAAAAAATCCCAATAAATCTTTAATTTTATGGCGCCGGGGTAATATCCGGTTCAATACGAAATAAAGCCGGTTTGGTGGCGCAGTGGTAAAGGCGATGGGACGGTCCCCCTAATGTTGCGATAGCCGCGGTATCTAATCCTGCTGGGGCATGGTCGTAAATTTATGTTTGTGATTGTTTAACATTTGTGAATGTTCTAGGCAAGAGTGTAAAACCCGACAAGGAAAATGATCCCAGTCACGCCAGTAACCAGGCTGGGTAGGACCGGATATCTTCTGGAATGATTTCTAAAGTTGGCCACTCGCCAGTCGGTAGGCTTAATGCTGAGGACCGTCGTTCGGAGCACACGTTAAACTTTATGCCCAGTCCAGATAAACCCATAGTTGGTAAAAGGAGACATTAAAATATATAAAAAAAACGAAATAAATTATTAATCTACAATGCTGGTACTTAACTAGATAACCAAAAACATAATTATTTGTATTACTTTGTAGTATTTAAAACGGGGGGCACCTGGGGGCGTGAAATTTGACACAGTTAAACTTATATCGAGGAAGAACTTTTAGGCGTAATATTTTTGGGGAATATACGTTATAAATACATGTATTTCTATAACACGAAAAACGCACAAATCAAGCAACCTGCAATAGCCATCAATTGGGTGACACAAAATTTATAAACAAACACAGGGGGTAACCATGCGGGCTAAGAATTTAGCTCGCTTTAGGATCGAATCTCGCTGTGGTAAAGTTGTTTTTAAATTTATAAGAAGCAGTGTTTTGTATTACTTTCCATTATTCTCGTATTGTTATGGTAAGTTTGGATAAAAAACGGTTAAGAATAGCAAGGTCACGTAAAGTTATATTTTACTTTGTTTGCAGAGAAAAAAAAATTAATATACCCGCTTTATCGGAAGGTATATTATACAGCTGTGAAAGAAAAACTCGACATATGTGAAAATTTCATTCCAACATAGATTAACGAAATTCGAGAGTAACAAGAATCGTCCGTTTTCTTTGCTTACAAGATATTTAGATTTATATGTTGATTTAATCTAATATCAGGTGAAAAAAAAAAAGGAAAAAAAACTTTTGTTTGATTAATTTCAGGTTTCATTAGCAAATTAATATCTTAACAAAGTACTAACCGAATACTGCAGGTAAAAAATACGTTAATTTTTGTATCAAGATTTAAATGAATATTGCTTAAAATATTAACAGCTTATTTGGGATACATGAGCTATCTGCAAGAACAAAATCGAAGAATGAAATAAATTGTTATTTTAATCAATCTGAGGTATATATTGTTTGTGTAATATATATTTAAGTTGCGAAATATGCATAAAAGATATATGGAGACAAAAATGAAGTAATGAAAATATGCAGGATTTAAAATGAAACTAACTACATAATTTGCATTGATAGGACCAGATAGGACAAATAGAAGAAATTAACGAATAGTTTGTTGATTATTGAAAGTTAATGGAAATTAGATAAATTACCTGATTGTGTTCGTTATTGTTTTAATATATATGCTAAAGACAAATGTCAATTACAAAATTGTTTTATTTATATATTCTCCGTTTTAATTTACAAACATGCACTGCTTCATTTATTATTTCATACTCATATTAATAACATAAAAGTAAAGAAAGGACATGTATAGTTATATTTAATGCTCTGAAGATGTTACAGTTCTGAAAATAATCTTACGTATGACGATTTGTTATAATGGTTAATGGCATAATTTACACTTATTAATACTTACTTTATTATTGAAAGCTAATGGAAATTAGGTTTAATTAAATGCAATTTAAAAAAGGTCAGTGGGTGTTAGTTCTTGAGATATATTTTAGTTTGCATATATTCTAATATGTTTTTATATACAGACCTTTATTATTTTAGCTAACGTTTTATATCGAATACATTTCTCATCTTATATTGAAAATACTATGATAACAAGTTTTAGTAACATATCATTTTAAAATTTACACCATTGTGAGAGAAACGTGATTAACTTAATAGACTGTAGTCGAATTTCGACCACAGGGCGATCACTATTAACAAATAAGTTACTAAAGGATTCATACAAACATATTACATGCTATCTCACCTTTCTGTTTTTTCGTTTTCTTGATCTGTCACCTTTACACTATTTGATTACGACGTCTAGTAGTTATTTATATGCGGAATCTTAGATAAACGACCCGGTGTTCCCAAGATGGCCAGACAATGAAAATGACCGTCCCGAAAATCCCATTCCATATCCCGCCTGGAAGCCATATTATTAAATCCAGTTCTTGTCTCTCATGAAATAAATATGTCGGAGACACGGATCGCTTTTCCACAGTCCATCCAACGGCCTAATCAAAAGAACTTCCATTTTCTTCGGCTTCCAGGAGATTTCCCAATGGCAATGAAGTATATATATATATATATATATATATATATATATATATATATTTCAGTTAAACTTATAAAATGATTAAAAGAATTTTGTACATAATTTTATCAGTGTCATACGACCTCGAATTAATGAAACAATCATATATAAAAATACAAACACAGAATACAGATTCTGTAAATTCCCAGAAAATCTATTTAACTTTCATATAATTACATATTTCTTAAATTTTTATAACGATAAAAATATATTCCGCATAACATATTTGAGAAGAATATTAAGGCCTTTATTATGAAAAGTTTTTGTAAATTGTTAGTTTTCTCCTTTTTCACCGACAGCTTTAATAGAGAAAGACAAAATGATAGAATACAATTCTTAGCTAACAATACTATATTGCAAACCTGAACAATTAACCCCCAAAGGTTGTGAAGAATATGTAAATTACCTCAAAATGACGATATCACAATCACAAAGCTTCAAACTCAATATTTTCAAGGTTGTAACATAACGTACAACAAGATGTAATAAGTTTCGAAATTACTTATCTTATTGAAATATATTAAAATTCTTCGAAATTGAGTGATAAATTGTCTTGAAACAATGACTACGTGGGGGCAGCATTTACATCGGTGGTGTCGGAAAGACACTTCAGGCTCCCCGTTTCATCGAGTGTATTAACGACTGAACTGTTGCCATCTATAGGGCCAAGATGAATATCTCAGTACAAGATTTGCAAGACAGACAAACATTCAATGAGCTCCCAAAAGTACCTCCGGCCGTCTATACCTCTACACCCGCTAGGAGTGCTTATCCATGACCCACCCTCTAAACTGGAAAGGAGCGGAAAAACTATCACCTTTATGTAGCTCCTTTAGCCAAGAAAAGGGAAGGATCACATACGGAAAAATTCCTCTTCTGGATTAGAGATATGAAGCATCTCTCGACTAAAATCTTTAGATATCTAGACCAACCTAGATGGGATCTAACAGAAAACAAAAGGCTTTGGAAGGTGAAATAAGAGTATTATCAGTCACTGCAAACTGACTCATGAGTTTCACTGTCTGTCAAACACATACTAACCGAATACCGAAGATACAACTTGCAGAGAGGGTTGGTCAACCTGGGAGATACGATGGACTAGTGCTTAGGCTGGAGAACCTGGACAAGCTGATTAATTATCTAACCGTAACAGGACTAATACTAGAAATATAATAGTGCGCGTCTATGTAATATCGTGCATGTTCGTTTTCATTTTTTGTATCTTATATCCTTTTCATTGTCATGGGTTGTGCGACCATTGTACTGTAGCATTTATATATTCATGTATGTTTTTTAAATAAATTTATATCACTTTGTAAATACTGTATAACATTCTTGAACAGAATTCTTTCAACAACTTGAATGCTAAATTGGCATGAAATCAAGGAGTTTTCAGATCAGACAAATCTTGTCCAGAACAAATAATAATTTAACAATTTTTGTTTTAATTAATTAATTCTGAAACAATAGAAACTTTATAACTAGAAAGTCTTCTCTACATTTGTAGACTTCAAAAACGCCTGTGACTCTATGGACCGTGAATCTATTTCCCAAATTATGGAAGATCGAAGTCTGGCTTTAAAAACCTATACAACAATAGAAATATATATATATATATATATATATATATATATATATATATATATATATATATATATAGAAACCTTTCGAAAATAAAACAGGATTAAGGCAAGGTGATGTACTCTTCCCGTTACCTTTCAATTGTATATCAGATAAAGTGATCCAAAAGTGGGGCAAAATAAAGTCGGATCTTAAAATTGACCAACCAATCAAATTAGGAAGAACCGATACCTGTTTTGCTTTTACGGATGACCCGGAAATTCTAACTCAGAATAATAAAACAGCTCGAAAACAAAAAGAGATTCTAAAAGAAGCAGCAGAAAAACTAAGTCTTCATCAAATTTTTAGTAATTAATACGGTAAAATTCAAAGATTTATCGTTTCAAATATTTGAGCGAAACTGTTCAAGAAATTGCACTGAAAAGTATCTTTTCATTTTGAACAGAGAGAAAGAGATAGCAGAAATCCAAAAGAAAGAAAGAAATATGATTAGAGACATTTTAGGTCCAAAACACACTGAGAAGAGAACATACAGTTTAAGGGCAAATAAGGAAGCAGGAAACTTAATTAAAATTAATTAATTAAAAGAATGGAACCAAGCAGACTGGCCAAAGAGGTGGTGAAATTCTATGAAGCTCATAAAAAGGCCAAGGTTGAAACAAATAAATAATAATGAGTATATTGTAATTATGTAGTAAAAATGTAATTAAGGAAGATATGAAATATATATATATATATATATATATATATATATATATATAAATATCACGTAGCCATGGTTTAATACAGTTAGCTGTTTATTTATCTGCGTGCCTCTATCTTCAGTTTCATCGTATTTCAAGCGGTGACGTAACGTGACGTTTGACGTGGGTCACCTAACTTGATGCTTTTTTGTTTTTGCACGAATTAAAACCGTTCAGGGGATAATTTATAAGGCATCGTTAAATATCGCTTTTTTTCGCCCGCTTTACTCCAGTGGTTAAGCAAATGTTAATTACAAAGAGGGCACTTTTATCGTTAATAATTTAATGTTAAATTATACATTAAATTAACTGAGAATTTTAAAATATTATGTGAATTGCATATATGTCAATATAATTTATAATGTTTTGCGATTTTGAATTCAGATGATATAAAACTTTTATTTTACGTATCTAATACTTGCAGGTAGACTATATAAATATCGATTAATTATAGAATCAAGTGAATAACGCTGGTAATATTTGGAGGAGGCGAACAAAAATGGAAACACTAATAATAATTAGAACGAAACAGGCATAACTAAGAACAAAAGACGGTGAAATGAACACTGGGACCCAGGTTTTAGTACAAATACTAAACAACTAACAAGAAAAGAAGAACTAAAAAATCTTAAAGGAAACTTAAACTAAATCATATGTTATTCAAGAAACACGCCAGAGAAATATAAAATACAAAATAATATAAGTACATTTGAAGTACTGTCAGTGGCTATTAAATGTAGCCATAATATGATAATTTTAACTGTTTTCTATATATTTTGGAATATAATATTCTATATATTTTATATATGGAAAAAATTCCAGAACTTCGAAATTTTTAAAAATATATTTAAAATCCAATATATTACAGGGTCTACAAAAGGCATCTTTTCATACGTTCATCAAAAAGAAGCAGTTAGTTAGCTGTTTCATAACTCCAGTTCTTATCCACTTCAAAGAAAAGAACCTCGAAATGGCTCTTCAGTAATTAAAATATGAAGACCGTGGTTGGCAGATGTGTCAACATTTTGTGCGTGTTGATTGGACAAACAGCTGGGTTTACCTAATTCCCTTGCTTTTTGGGTCTATAGAATAGCAGAGACCGAGCAAATCAATTAACCAAAAACAAAAAAAACGTCCTCCAAGAAACATTTCCCCACAAACGAACATTTTCCAAAGATAGAGATTGAAATACAAGAATGCTAAAATACAATAATATTTATTTAGTTATTACAACGATTATTATGTACATATTTTATTTAAAAATGTTTTTTTATGTTAAAAATCTAAGATTGATTATTTTTTAATTTTTAATAAGTTCCTTATTTATTTTTTGAAGTCGGTTCAATTTTTTGGTTAAAAATATTTTATTTTTCTCTCCTTAGTATTAGATAATTATCTAATAAATTACGCAGTTATTTTATTTAATATTACAATGGGTAGGCCAACTGAAGGTAAAAATAGGAATGAAGAAACAATGACTGAAAATAAGGGATACTTCAGGCCCTGGGGTCCGCTACCTAACCTAGGTGATTTGACAAATGTTCTAACTAAACAATAACAACAAAATATTATCCGTGCCGGGAATCGACCTCCATTTAGAACCTAAACGTTTTAACATTTACACCATAGAAGGAGCCTACAATGTTTCTACAGGGTCTTATATCCTACAGCTAGCGCTTAAAAAGCCAACTGAATGTTTTTGCTTTTGCACTGAACGACTTCAGATTTTCCGCCACATCAGCTCAGGGATAACATTATACACAAATATTTGATTATTTTAGATAAAAGCACGTGAAAAGTTTTTACGTGCCTTTCAAAATTAAGCGTTTCTCTCGATTTCGCACCCTTACCCCCATCAGATCCTGATTTTATTGGAATGGGACCATCTCGGAAGTATACACTTTCGAATAAAAAAGAATTTTGAAATTCAGTTCACAATTAAGAATAGGCGATCAGACATTATATATTTATATGGAATATAATAGTTCAGTGAGAATTCGCAATTTCCCCACTAGATATCGCTTATTAAAGTACTTGAAACGATACTTGAAATGATAAACTGTATATTTAATAGAATATAGAATTTATGAAAATATCAACGCAGCATTATAATATTTATTTTATCTTTTAAAAGAAAGATCCTTTTATCCTAGAAAAATTTAATATAGGACGTTATGGACAGTTCTTTTTGTAATACATAATATATAAAAGTAGCAACAAATGTATGGGGAAAACTATAGAGTATATTGAAACTGTTAGGGACAAGCCCCAACCAAAAAAACATCACGATCAGGGTATGGGGTCACACGATATCCTCCGAACTTTCGACAGCGACAAAAAAAGCTTAAATCAAGTGACCTACGTCAAAAAGCGCTTTGTGCGTTGCCGCAAAGGGGAACGGGAACAGACGAAAGACTACGGCCAAAGGTTCGCCCGACTAATCTCTGGAAATCCGTATTAAGCGATACTCATGTGACGTTTACAGGCTGGAAATTCATTTATCCAGACCCACCGCAGTTTCCGATTAACCAATTCGTTTCCCACCACCTCCACATAACAAATTACGCTCGCGGTTTACCATTCCCATTGAATCCGTCAATTATAATCGTTTTTAACGTCAATCATTCGTTACGCGCCAAGTCTATTTATGAAATGGTTCAAACGAGATGGTCTCTATTTTTGGATATTTAATTGTTTCTCTGAATATTTAACTGAGGTTATGATAATGGAACTTATTTATAACCGCGAATGATCGGATTATTAATGAATATATTACTAAAATAGTCACGAAACAGGTCTATGAGCGCGTATGAATTAGACCAAAGTTATGCGAAGAAACAACATTTTCTTTATTATGTCAAATTTCCTTGAGTTTGCTTTATTGTTTGATTTTTCTTATATGTATCTACAATTATTTTACTTTTATTAATTTCATCTTATATTAGATATGTTTAGTACAATCTTAATTAAAATTTATTACCACAGTTCGATTGTATTTGCATGAATAGATAAGCAAGCCGAGCACGGGATTAATATATCAACATGTATTTCCCAAATTAAAATAAAACTAAACTACTTAAGCTAAAGTTAAGAATGCACTTATAACAGGTCAGTTGAAAAGTCCCCGGCTTGACACATAGATGGTGCTACTATAAATAAATCCATATGTTTTTAGTTAGACCTAAGCCTCAACAAATGCGGCTATAAATTTGACAGCTATCGGACCATTAGTTTGTGAATTATAGCATTTTGAGTAAAGCAACTTTTGTTGCTGTGAAAAAAAATGATAAAAAGGAATTTCGCGTGTTAATAAAATGTTGCTTTTTGAAGGGAAAAATATAGTTGAAGCAAAAACTTGGCTTGATGCCGAGTTTCCGGACACTGCCCCAGGAAAATCAACCATCAAGGATTGGTATGCTAAATTTAGACGTGGTGAAATGAGCACCGAAGACGGTGAACGCAGTGGACGCCCAAAAGAGGTTGTTACCGACGAAAATATTTCAAAAATCCACAAAATGATTTTGAATGACCGTATATTGAAACTGAATAAAACAGCAGATACTCTAAAGATATCAACTGAACGTGTACATTATATCATTCACGAATATTTGGGTATGAGAAAGCTCTGTGCAAAGTGGGTACCGCGCGAGCTCACTTTTGACCAAAAACAACGACGAGTTGATGATTCGGAGCAGTGTTTGAAGATGGCCAAGCGTAATAAACACGAGTTTTTGCATCGATATGTGACAATGGATGAAACATGGCTCCATCATTTTACTCCAAAGTTCAATCGACAGCCATCCGAGTTTACTGGACACGATGAACCCGCTCCAAAGCGTGGGAAAACGCAACAGTCGGCTGGCAAGCTTATGGCGTCTCTATTTTGGGATGCGCATGGAATAATTTTCACTGACTACCCTAAAAATGACAGGATCAGCAACAGCGACTATTACGTAGCGTTATTGCATCGTGACACAAGTCAGTGGAAACGATAGCACAAATCCATGAGTTGGGCTTCGAATTGCTTCCTCATCCACCGTATTCCCCATATTTGGCCGCCAGCGACTATTTCCTGTTCCCAGATGTCGAAAAAATGCTCGCAGAGAAGAAACTTTCTTCGAATGAAGAGGTGATCGCCGAAACTGAGGCCTCTTTTGAAGCAAAGGACAAATCGTACTACAAAAAATGGTATCGAAAAGTTGGAGGGTTGCTATAATCACTGTATCGAGGTTGCTATAATGAGAGCATCTTCTTGTATGACTCTGAAGTATCGGTCAGTTGTGTACGACACTAACATTTTTTTAATATTGATCAGAGAGAAGCATTTTAATTTTCATGCTAAACTTCATCGAAAACTTGAGCAATATCTAAAAATATCGGAGAAGAAACTTTATTTTCTTCTAGTGATTTTTTCTATGATATTGGTAATAATATGGACCTAATCAATCGTGGAATCTCATTTCTTGAAATCAAATTGATGATCTGGGATAAGGTTTTTTTCTCAATGACTTGTTTTATCCTTTTAGTAGAAGTTTTAAAAAAAAAATAGACATTGTCGGTAATAGTGATATTATCCGGTATGGCGCTATTTCATGAGGTGGCTTTCCCGGTTCAGGAATCATAATTACTTCAACCACCTTCTACAGTTTTGGCACATACTATAGTTCGTATAAAGAAATTTTTAGATTGATGATTAATTAGTGCTTTTTGGAAGTTCCTTTAATAGTTTCCCAGTAATGAAGAGTATTGGTCAAGGTCAAGAGTATTTTTGCGCTAATAGCAATTTCATTTCTTTCTTAACCTAGTTCAATGTCCTCCAATTGTCCAATTGTCTCTATTGGTTTCATTGCCCAGTGATGCAGAAAAATGATTTAACGTCATCAACTGTATGGTATTGAAACATTCTCTCAAGGTGGTCTATCAATCGTGCAGTTTTCTCAAGATGATCTCAGGCTCAACAATGATCTTCATATTTTATCGGAAGCGTGTACGTGATAGGTCGTTTTAAGATTCCGGTATCTCTCCACAGCGACGCGACAATATATGCTTATTATAGCAATAGGTGCTTATAAGCTTGCGAGTAAAGAACTTATAGGTAAACAATTGCCACGTCAAATCGTATAAGAGTTAAACATTAATTGTTACTAAGAGTTGAAATGAAAAATCTGAAAGTTTTGACGCGAAATGTATATAGTATATATAAAGTATATATACTGTATATAGAGTATAGAGGTTAAACATAAATAAATTGCAAGGGGAGTTTTAACATGGTTAAAGTTAACTTAAAGGTTAGTACGTTAAGCAGACTGTTGACTATAATATAGTTAACGTTTGTTGCACAGTTGTTTTTTCCTTATACTTTTGGTATGTAATAATTCTAACTTTATTTTATTATTATTGCATGGATTAATACATAAACATTATGTCATCAGTTTACATGACCTATATCAAATGTCGTTTGGTGTTGTCGGTTGAAAAGGGTCAAGCCAGACGAAAAGCTTCGGCATAAAGGAGTGAGAAGCCGGTATCTCAATTAACCGAATCTCGCATGACGTTTATATATCAGAGATACGTTTATCCTAACCTGTCGCCGTTTTCGATTAAAGCAATTTAATCGTCGGGATCCATCCGTGGGACAAAGCCATAGGTTTCTCTATCTATTAAATTGACCAAGCAAAATTGATATTTAACTTTAGTGAAGCCGGTAATTTTAATCGGAAACATTTGCGAGAATCAGGGCATTGAATATTAAATTATGATACGTTACACTGAGGTCAGTGTAAATTAAATTTTTGTTGTATGAAGGAAAAGGTAGAAATTTAGTTATCACCATTTAGTTTAAACAACAGCCAGCAATATTTAATTCGTAACATTTTTGTCATCGCCACATAAATAATAAAACAAGTATATTTAACCTTTTAAATAAACTTTTTAATTAAAGGTATATATTCACAAACAGAAAACACTATTTGTTCTCAAAATGTTCATTTTATTTTCCATTTTATTAGTCCATATATTACTCTGTACTTTGTACGACCATTTTCGTTGAGGAAAGGCTACATAGTATAGAAATATTAAAAGGAATATCTTTTATATAAAAATGCTTCTAAGATCTTGTATCATAAAAGCGAATGATCCAACACATTCTCCAGAATATTTCAAACAATATTATCTATACATATCTCAGCTACAATAAATTGTTATATTTTAAAGCTTTTTATTGTTATATAACAAAAATGTTCATTACTGTTGACTGATGTTGTGTTTGGGACTTTCTGATGGATCAACTGCGCCATTGTTGGTAAGGTTCTGTACTTTCATATTTATTACATGAAGTACCCGTGTTTGACACGTGTCATATAGCCGCTGCCTTTTAATGAATCTTATTTATTGCATGGGAAAACATCGAAAGATTTAAGTCCATTTATATAACCATACTGGGGTAAGTTTGTTGAAAAATATGCAGCCACACAGCATCCTACGAAGCATCCACATTTTAATATCATAAATGGATTTTGCTTAAAAAGAAAATGTACATCATATTATCACAAATTATGAATTGGTTGAAAATTTGAAATGGGGGTTTCCAAAGGATGTGATGCAGAAACAGAGTTAAACAGTAAACTGTACCTAAGTCAACTCAACGACAGGCTGGTATTGAATACGATTATGAGTCTGCAGCTAAAACTTATTTGAATATTTATAAAGAAACCTTTAACGTTTGGGTACGAAAATAGAAATTTTTTCATCGAGTATATGGGTGAAATGGAAGATCAACTTTTTACCATCTTGTAATTATTTTAAATCAATTTCAACAAAGAAAAAGGGGCATTATATTGTTATAAATTCTGCAAAATCATCATCATTTGTTAGGAATACATAGCTGTAATACAAGAATGTTACGATTAGTTTCCTGAATATATATTCAATTCCGTATTTTTCATATTATTTTTTATTTTTATTACTAATAAATTTTTATTAGTCGGGGCGGACTAGCACATTATCCTCACAGTGATTTAGTACAAGGTACTTGTCTAGGAAGAGCCGTTGGATCTGGGCCTACTTATTTATATTGTTACTTGCATGTGAGTTTTCTGGGTGCCTCTTCGCTATTATTTGTCTATAGAAAGTATCACAGTATCATGAACAAATATAGCCATAGTAACATTTTCTATTTGTGGGGTGTCACATGTATATAGGTAGTAGTCTGCTTTTGATTCTTTTATTGTTGAGTAAGCTTCTTCTTGTTTAATTCTAAACATCTTGACTGAGATATAAGAGTTTAAGATGTATGCTTCGATAACATTTTTTGAAGTTTGTACATTAGTCCCTTATGCCAGATATTGTCGAAGGCTTGCGACACGCTCAAGAATATCGCTGAGCAAACGTTTTTCCCTTCGTAGACTTTTTAATACTATCTGTGATATTAAAATTTCTTCAATGACTGACGATTGCTCAACAGTTCTTTCAAAGTAATTTTAATGACAAAGTGGTAATCTGTTTATAGAAGAAATGGTAGAATACCCTCTGAAACAAATGCAAGTTCGTTTAAGAACGACCTTGAAACGAAATCATTTCGCTTCGGCCGATCTGTCGACTTCCTAATATTGCAACGGATAATTAAAGGGACAAAAACGAAGCGGGCGCGGAAAAAAATAAATAAAAACGGGCGAGAGGCGCCGAAACAAGACGATATTAAATCGGTCCGTTTCACCCCTAAGGTCCCGACCCCTTTTAGCTCCGCGTCGTCTCATCGAAGCGTAATTTTCGCCGCCATGGAAACTGTCATTAACTTAACTGGCGCCAATTAAAAATTTAAAGCGCGAACGGCACCAGATCGATGGCGACGATTACCCGGCACCGGAATCAGACCGCTCATTATCATATTTCAATTTTTTTCTCTCGCAATCTGATTTGAAAGGGAAGGTTTTTATCAGGGCTTTTTTCCCACCTCGAAAACACTCGGGTAATAAGTTATTTAAGATATCGGTGTGAGTTTACGCAACCTGTAACAAACAGGACTTATAACCATATTTACATTTTTATAATTTTTTTTGGTAAAAATATAATTCCGATATTAGAGGACGGAATCTTAGCGAAAATGTGAACCAAGTATTTTTGATCACAACAAATAGCTTGTTAAAGGAAAAAAATCAAAATTATATTAAAAGAATGCATTTACTATCATTAAACGAACAAGTTACCTTTAATAACTTAGACGTATAAAGCAAATACAAGCCTATATAATAAATATATATAAAATAAATTAATTAAAATAATTGACAAATAGTTCAATTATTTTATTACTCTTGGTAGTTTCACCAATAAGTATTTGTTATATTTATATTACATATTCATGTCAGGTAGAAAATCATTTAATTAAGTGATCTGCTATATAAAATAATATTTTAATTAATTAGTCTAATTTTAAAGCTAATTCTAAAGTCCATAAATATCCAATAATCAGATCGGATGATGTTAGACGCTTTAGTCTACGCACTTCACTGTCACTTCCCATATTTAGTTGATTAGCGAGTATATTGGGATGCACTGACACTCTTTCGAAGTACTTCACACAAACACGTTGAATTACACTCGTTATTAGTTTTAGAGGAATATCGCGTTGTATCACTGCATTTGAAACTGTACGGAGCATCGACAATGGCACGTAACGTTTATTTTGGAACCGTTGTATGACGGATATATTAGACTTGTTAGCGGTTCCCCATAGTTGGATTCCATATGATCAAATAGGCTTGAGTATATATTAATACAATAATATCTTGTTATCTAATGATAACTTGGATTTGTGCCCGATAATATATTTGGTAGAGTTTAAGTCTAAGTATGTGTTTCTTCCAAGTTAACATCGATCTAGGTGCATACCAAGATATTTAGCATCTCCTGCTCTCGGGAGTTGATAATTATTGATCCAGACTGGACATGTTCTTCTACGGAGCGCAAAAGTTATAACTGGATTTGGTTTAGTTGGCTTTTAAACGCCATCATCTGATAATCGATGAGATGATATGCCATGACAAGAGGCTAAGGCAAGCGTGTCGTCTGTGTTTATTTTTATTGTAGGTAGATCAGCTATGTAAAGAAGATTTCTTACTGTTAACGTATTATTCACTATTTTTAAAAAATTACAGAAACTACGAAAAATCTGGCAACACAGAACAACACAATATGAAATTAAACAACAATAACATAATAGTTATTAGTATTGATACAAGAACAACAAAAGAAAACTGAAATTTACTCTGAATACATAAAAGTTTTAGCACATCCTATCTGAGATATCCATAGTGGAAGAATACGAAACAACTGGCTTTTTTCTAAAAATCTGATTCAAATCTACTTCGTTAAGTAGTTACTATTAAGAGAGTGTAGCAAACAATAATGGAAGAACAAGTGTACAGATTGGTAAACCAAACAAATGAACTATTAATAAATACATGTTCATCCTACAAAGGTTGTCGCACCCAGCGTTCTTCCAAAACATAGGACCTTCTGATTATCTCTCGTTCAGATTGATGTAGCTTGGATTGGCGGGAACACGGTTTTGAAATGTCGAATAAGTGACTAAAGAGGTCGCTGACTCGATCTCTACAAAACTAACATCGTTTTATGGCATGGTAACACCATAGTTGCGACGTAATTATATTTAAATTTTCTATTAAATACTTTGCTTAATCAGCAGTTGAACAAGACTTAGATTCTTATCAAAACCAGACATCCTATCCAGAAATTCAAACCCTTTTCATAACATAATGTTGTAATAAACATTATTTTCTCTCCCTAACATACATGGTTGTTGTATATAGCCAGAATGATGGGCAAAAGTTCTACAAAGTGTCGGAAAATATTTCGATTAATATATATTGCACCAATTTTGCTCAATGCAAGCGTATTTAGAGCGAAAACAGAAATGATTAGAATACATGCAAGCATCTAACACATTCATTAAACCTCTTGTTACTTCTCAGATATCGCTAATGAAGAAAATGCTGATTTAGCCTGAAAATATCAACGATAAATACAAAACCAGAGTCAGTCGAAATGAATAAAATTCAACATCATAAAACAACACTCTTTTATGCTCGTATCAATCTACCGTAACACGACGAAGTATTTACATACGGGAGCATCCCTGTCATACCTTATCATCGCCCCTAACCTCCATCCGTTCGCGTTCGCCATTAATTTTTGCTCCGGAATAAAGTGAGGCACGTGCTGGTAGAAACAACTTTTCGCCTGACCGTCAAAGAAGCGAGACGTGTTAGAATTATTTTAAAATGCTTTGTTTAGGACTGTGTAAATGGCCCGTATGGATTTAGATTGGAGGGACGATAATAGTCGGGGCGCCTAAGTAAATCTCTAAATATTAGTGTCGAATAACCTAATTTGGATTTTAGGTTGGGTAGTGTGTGTTCTGATTGTGCAATAGGCAATAATATGGTTTATTCAAAATAACAGTGAACACACGTCATCAAGATGTTTAATGTGTTGCCTGCCATTAAATTCGTTTTATAATCAGGCAATATTTTCCATCTCATTTCATTCTAGTTAAAAACAGATGCAATGCTGTTTGATACGGTCTGAACATGTAACCCGAATCAGCCTACAAAAGCCGCCCGATTGTCAGACGTCTAAAGTTATTCGAAATATCATTACATAGTATAAAACAAAGTCGCCTTTTCTATCCCTATATCCTATGTGCGCTTAAATCTTTAAAACTACGCAACGGATTTTGATGCGGTTTTTTTCAATAGATAGAGTGATTCAAGAGGAAGGTTTATATGTATAATACATGCATAATATACTAAGGCAACATTGCTAATTTTAGAGGTTTGTAATGTGATGTCGTAAATTAACCTATTTTTTTAGGCTTATTTAGCAATTAGCAAAAACGCTGCCTAACGCTACGAGTTAGATCAAATTAATGTACTACAGTATTGTACACCATAAAAAGGTCTACAGAAAAGTCCGCGATGGTATATGTTTATCTTTTAGGGATAACCCACATTAATCATTTTTATTGTTTACTTTTTACGTGAGAAAATGGCTTATTTACGAAGCTATTTTAAGCAATACGGCATTAATCCTTATCGAATAAAGTACCTTAAATACAGTGTGCAATTAATATAGATCAATATGGTTCCTTACAGCATGTAAATTAAACAAATATTTTCAGAGATATTACAAATTTAAAATTTGCGTTTAAAAATGTGTAATGTAATAAAAATTGTATGAATTTAGATATTCCAAAGATAGCCGGAAATCTTCGTAGTAAGTATAGGGGAAGAGGAATTGTTTTACTCCAAATTTAATGCGTGCAGGCCAAGGGCAGTAATGAATGAACCAAAAATACTGGATCGATTTTAATCATGTTTTCATTGAGTGACATAGGCATATATATTTTATGCCCGTGCAAAGTCGGAGCGGGCCGCTATGTTTTTATATACAACGTTCATATTTTTTCTGTAGTGTATTTAATTTAGTATCAGCATTGCACCCGTGCGAAGCCGGGGCGGGTCGCTAGTTAATTATAATAACTACAGGTTACAAACCGAGAAACGTTGTTTTAACGCTTTACTTGTTTTGATAAATTTCAAATTGCTGCTTATTATTATTCCGATTGAAAATGCCGAGGGCAGACAGAAAAGAGTGTGTAATCAGTTAATTGAAACAGGAACGAGATAATGGAGGACGGCTCTTGCCAGTAAAATTCGTTACAAAAGTAACCATTTTTACTGTTAAATATTAGGTTGCTGTGGTATTTATTGAAAATGAATATTAGTATGGACACGGACACTGAAATACATAAAAAAATAATGAATTAAGATCAGTTTGATGTTATATCAGAGATCAAATATATGAAATGCATAAAAACAGTGAATTGTTTTTCTCAATGTAAATATAATTTAATATAGTTAGTTCAGAGGAAATTGTTAGTGTGTAAAGTATCCATAGAAAGCTTAGAGATAAATTTGCTTTGAAAAACATTCACAAAAATAAAACAAAATTGCCTTTAACCTTTTATATATATATATATATTTAATAAATATTAATGATTAAGATAATGGTTTTATATACGTTACATAAATATTCTTAGCAACGCAATTACAGCTAGAGTTTGATAGAGCATAAAATAAAAGTAAAAATCTTTAAAATTATTTTGTTTCGCATAAAACTCAACTAATACTATAAAAACAAACGCACATAATTGTCTTAATTCGCGGAAGAAGTAAATTAACTTCCTTACTTATCAAAGCGTTATCTCCAAACTAAATTGAACTGTAATATTTTGTCATCCTCTCTCCACGGGAGGCATTAAATTAAAACTCGCGCACCCCGTTCGCCATAATTTAAGAGGTCAACGATGGGTAGGATAAGCCCACCAGTCTCCGGATCGCACAGGCCCTCGTAATTTCTTTCGCCGTCTCGGGGGACCTATTGTTTACGCTTCGGAGACAACGACATGGCCTCCTGATTTAATACTCGACACCGAGGCCTAATCGAAATCGTTTATATCAACTAGCTCACGGGCCTGTAAATTTGGAAAAACCGCCGGGAAAGTGCTTCGAAACCTCATCGAAAAAATTGTGATAACCCAATTCGTTCATAATTTATTAGGGTATGATTAGCTACGACTTCAAACTTCAAACTTAAAATTAATAACATATTTCTACACCAACCAGAAATAATTATATTATCAGTATTATTTAATCAGCGATCGGATACATAAATACATTTAAGTAGATATACAGAATTTAAGGAAACAAAGGAAATTCCACAGTGGTATATAAAACAGCTTTTGTTATGTAATAAATAAGTTTTTTTCAGTATATAATATTAGAAAAAAAAATAAAAGAAAATAAAAGATATACCCGATAATCGATAATATACTTCCAACAGAACGAGAATTAAAGTATATCAAAGAGATATCGAACAATATTTAGATCTCTTTCTTTATGATAAGCCCGAAACTTCGGGGGGAAGACGAGGACGCAACAGTAAATGTAAGTAGATTAAATAAAGGAAATAAAAATTTACTTTAAGCTATAAAACGGTTTTGTTTCCCCGAGTCTTTTGTTGTGTATGCTTTAAATCTCTTACTTACTTTGAGCTTATTTAAGGGAATAAAGTTGATAAACTTGTGCGATACTTGATATTGTAAAAGTACCTGAGTTAAAAAGAAACACTGTAAATAATAAAAGTACGTTTAAGAAACATCACGTCGATATTCTCCCTGTTCTTTGCAGGGTTCAGTTAAAATATTAATGAAAGTTTGATTTCAGTGGCTTATTTAATATTACCAATAGGTTCCAAGAATATTAGATGTTTCTATTTAAGATTAACTTAGAATTACATAGCCACAACAAAAACAGCGTCGACGTAGACTATAATCTATTAATTCCTCAAAAAATCGCTTGCTTGCCTTGAATTCTAACTGCCTATATACAGTGGCCAGCTCAACAAGAAACAAGTCAATTTCTATCGAATCAAAGCCCCTGAAAAGTTTCAGAGGAATGAACATTGACAACGCAAACCTGACAAACCAAATAAGACCTAGTATTATTTGTGCGATAGCTTTTTTGTCTATATTATATCAAATATAGACTTCACGGTGTCATAATTACGTTGTTAAAAAGGGTGGGGAAAACCAAAATTCACCTTTTGGTGAATCTTCACTTATATTAAGAATTAACTTATAATGAGCATAATAATGTAGTTGTAAAGCATGATGTTAAAAACAACACTGTAATTATACTCCAGCCTCCATAATCACCAAATGTAGCTCCATGTGACTATTTCCAATGGCTCATCAGTAGACTCAACTGTCCTGGTCTTCTCAGCATAGATGAGATTAAAAGAATGTAACAAAATATCCAAGTTTTACGAATATATGAACCATTTCCATGAACTTATTGTTAAATTTACTAAATATTTACACATACAATTTCACAAAATAAAACATTTTTTTAGTGAATTAAAATTATCTACTAAATACTAGCAATAGAGATGGCCGACAGTAACAAGAATCACGAGTTTATATTCAAACCTAGAGGTAAAAAAAACGCAGACTTGATTAAGTTTCCCAGGTTAACTAGGACGAGTCAGATTCGGTAGTGCGTAAGAAGATAACATTCAAATTCCATGTCTAGACGGATATCATTTTTTATTTATTTCGGAGCAAATTCTAATGTTGTTTTTGTAGCGACTGTTTGAATGTGCTGGAAAAGAAAGAAATATCCGACTAGAACCCTTTGGGCCAGTTTATAGGATTAGTTTAATAATAGGGGTAAATAATCCAATACAAATTATTATGTTCTTTAATATATCTATATTGTTATAGCTGGGATAATTAAAATTATTGTGATTTTTAAATAATGTTTCCGGCTTTATCTTTTGCGATAGCTGGTAAACCACTGTCTATCATAAAAACATATTTATGGATTATTTTCAAAACATTGCACCAACCTACGTTTTACTGAAGCCTTTTATCTGGTTTAAATATGTGGGTGAGGCTTTTGTCATTTGGAATCATGGAATTCATAATTTCAATCAGCGTCTGACCCACATACTTTTTTTACAGTGAATTATGCAACTAACTGTGAGGACAGAAATGCTTAAGAATATATATTATTGAAACTCGAGGGAATAATGAGTTGAAAGGCATATATAAAGAAAAATCAACATACAATAATACATATAGCGTATATATAGAGCTATAGCATTAAGATATGAGGTTGATTCTTTAAAATAATATGCCAGTTATAAAATACAATCATAATCTTTTAAAATATAGGATTAATATTTCGGATTTGTTATACTCTAGTAGCGGCGGCCCTGTTTATTCACTAGCCTATTAAGATAAAAAATAGTTTTACTGAAGACAAAATCTTGGTAAATGTCCAGAAAATTATCGAGTTAATACGTTAAACTTCTGACTGTCATCATTGAGCTAATAGACTCATTAACACTATCTATAGAGATTGAATTTTCAAGACCAAACCTATCAATTCACGTACATCCTCATCGGATTATTACACAGTATGTTAAATTTAATATTTATATTTAATAAATATTCTTATATAATAAAAAATTTTAATAAGAAATAGCTCACCACTGGAAACACTCAGTACATCGACTTCTTACCTGTAACAAAAAATAATGTTATTAATTAAAATCAAAGAATATATATTATATAGTTTATCCTAGTTGTGTAATGTCATAACTAATAGATTAGCTTATATTAAAAAGTAAACTAAAAGTGTTTGTTTTTAACCCTATACTTTTACTAACTTACATCAAGCAAATATATAAAAACATATTATGTACCTATGAAGAAACGGTTCATCATACCCACAGGAATTATGATTACAGAAAAAAAATCATGGAATAAGCTACATACTCATATTTCCTGGAAAGCGTCTGCTTTGAATATGATAGAATATTGGAGGTACTTTAATCAAATTAAGTAATCAAGAAAACCTTGATTTTTTAAAGGAAATATTGATTTTCATTAAAAACTGTTATAATTCACTCAAAGTTTTGATAGTAATCTGATTCATGACTTAGTTTCTACAGATATTTTAAATCAATCAATATTTTAAATATTCAAAATCTAAAATTATTTTTCAAATAGAGATATTTGGCGGCTTCTCTATAGTTTTGGAGGGAAAACAAGACGTCACGTTATCCTATATGCCACACTAGCAGACCTGGTGAACCTTGTTCAGTCTGAGAATCAGATTATGTTGTGTTACCTTATTAGCTGTATTATATTTTATTATATAAAATATAAAATAATTAGTTGTAACCAAATTCAGAGACGGCGGAGAAAAATTTTCGGTACAGCTCATTACACACAAAATCGGTAAAAAAGTTCTAATCTTAGTGATCAGTGGCATTCTGAAACTTATCGAGTATGCGAAATTGCGATATCTGCTAGAGACAGACGTATACTACTTGAAAGGTTGATAAAAAATATATCTACTGAAAAATCTATAAAAATTAAGTCAACCGCTAATGTTATACCAAGCCACTGATTGTCTAGTAATTATTTATGAATTGTTCTTACCAGAACAAACATCGAGAATATAAAACAGCAACACAGCGCCTCATTATCACATAATAATTAAGAAGATTAAGATGTAGAGTTTAATTAAGCTAAACACCCTTTACTTAGACCCTCCCCTCCGCCGATCTCCCTACCGAAGCAAAATCTCTATCGAAAGACCCGATCCTTCAGCACGACGCTTATTTCCTAATCTTTAATACATTGCCCGAGATTTTCCTCCATGAAGGGCACAATATGTCTGGCGAGACTTAATTCCGAACAAGGGCCATATTTAGATTTTCTGACATTGTTTCCTTCGAGGTATCAAGGTAAGTCTCGGAGATTATGCCAGCGTTCTGATTGATAAAGATTCAGGTTTTGAAGGTATTTCTCTCGTTATGGTAGAACAGATTTTGCGTAATTCGACTTTCAGCGTTGGAAGGGTTCGGGCAGCACCATATCGAAAAAACTGATAAAGGTTTTAATTGAAATTATTGATCGCCCTGTGGTCGAAATTCGACAAAAATTTCAAAACGCTAAAACTTGTTTTGACGATATTTTCAATATAAAATCAGACATATATCACTACATAGTATAACACAAAGTCTCCTTTTCTGTCCCTATATCCCTATGTGCGCTTAAATCTTTAAAACTACGCAACGGATTTTGATGCGGTTTTTTTCAATAGATAGAGTGATTCAAGAGGAAGGTTTATATGTATAATACATGCATAATATACTAAGGCAACATTGCTAATTTTAGAGGTTTGTAATGTGATGTCGTAAATTAACCTATTTTTTTAGGCTTATTTAGCAATTAGCAAAAACGCTGCCTAACGCTACGAGTTAGATCAAATTAATGTACTACAGTATTGTACACCATAAAAAGGTCTACAGAAAAGTCCGCGATGGTATATGTTTATCTTTTAGGGATAACCCACATTAATCATTTTTATTGTTTACTTTTTACGTGAGAAAATGGCTTATTTACGAAGCTATTTTAAGCAATACGGCATTAATCCTTATCGAATTAAGTACCTTAAATACAGTGTGCAATTAATATAGATCAATATGGTTCCTTACAGCATGTAAATTAAACAAATATTTTCGGAGATATTACAAATTTAAAATTTGCGTTTAAAAATGTGTAATGTAATAAAAATTGTATGAATTTAGATATTCCAAAGATAGCCGGAAATCTTCGTAGTAAGTATAGGGGAAGAGGAATTGTTTTACTCCAAATTTAATGCGTGCAGGCCAAGGGCAGTAATGAATGAACCAAAAATACTGGATCGATTTTAATCATGTTTTCATTGAGTGACATAGGCATATATTTTATGCCCCTACAAAGTCGGAGCGGGCCGCTATGTTTTTATATACAACGTTCATATTTTTTCTGTAGTGTATTTAATTTAGTATCAGCATTACACCCGTGCGAAGCCCGGGCGGGTCGCTAGTTTGTTATATTTCATTAATTACTTTAACAAATGTCTCTATATTAAAATACGTGTAAACTATCTCAAGAACGAACACTGGCTAAAATTTTTCAAATGCCATTTAATTAAATTTAATTTTTAAATAAATTTTAATAATCAACAAAGTATTAGTAAGTTTAAATTACTACATCACTGAATATTATAACAAATGTATCATGAGTAAGATCATTTTCAGCACTGTAACAGCTTCAGAGCACTAAATATAAGTATTATGATTTTCATTTAATGTTACTGGTACTGTGAACACATTTGTATATTATTTAAAACAATAACGAATAAACTTAGGCACTTTATTTTTTACAATATAGATATTATATTAAAGTATTGTATTTGTAATCAATAAATGAATTATAGACTCCCCAAAACCTAGGTCTATAAAGTAAATAACTGAAATAATCGAAAAAAGCTTTAAAGAATAAATTGTCATATAGCTACATATTTTATTGCATTAATCGTTAAACACTGCTATTTTATATAGAGAAATATCAGACACAAGAAATCTAACAGTTAGGTTGTTTAACAGTTATTTATATTTATGCTTCAATTTTTAAACAGTATACATCGGTGATCAAAGTACATGCAAGCACATAATATATTAAGTATTCAAAAGTACATTGATTTGATCTATACTATATTGTTCCTGTTGGATTTATGACAAATGTTTTAACGACAGGATCATCACAAGCTGAACATGTATTTAGTGGTATCAGAAGAATATATTCCTCTATAGATTGTTAACATAGAACACATTAAAGGAAATAACAACTGGTAATCATTACCGATTACAATTAATGGGTTATGGGAAAAGAAAATGTGAAAATACTCTGAAAGGTACAAAAACACTTGCTGTATTCTTCAGGTGTCACTATGTTCCAATTTTAACCCCGAAATGTACGTCTTTTAAATGTTACAAAATAAATGTTTTCTGTATTTTGACGCGAATAAATAAATAAATCACTTAAATCAAAACATCAAAAAGTATCATCAATGCCATAGCAATTTTAATAAGATTTTTGCTTTCCATTTTATTATTAGTAAACTATTTTTTATCACTGCATATTTTCTCATGTAAAATACTTTTTATTTTTACGTACACTCATATATTTCTATTGTGTAGTCCAGATCATTATATATATTTTACTTTCTAGCAGCTTCTTTGAAATTTTAACGAATTTTGAACGCATTAATGATATCGTTACCTATTGTAACTTATACCAGTAAGCTTGTTATATGTTCAATATTGATGCTTCCAATATTAAACTTACATTCTTAAGTTTCATTTAACTGGTACTAATAGATAGATAAGCGTATGCGTATCATATAAATTTTTTTTTTCTTATTACATTAACATAGAATACCAAGTTATGGATGAAATTTTAATTTAATTATGTTTTTTTAAGAACATTTTAACACAGAAATGAACGGAAGATATAATGGGAAGTGTTATATTTTTCATTTTATAATCGCATTTTAAGTAGGTACATTAAACAAAATATGCACATCCTTTGATCTCGTGACCTGCAAATCTACGTTTACATCTCTCAGTTGCTTATTACAGACACGGACGTAAAAATCGATACAGAAGATTCGAATGTTGATATTCAAAATACAACCCTAATTTAGGATAATGTTGATCTCGCTATTTAGAAAAAAACAGGTAACATAGATCAAGAGGAAAGACGTCATTAAGTCTCATAAAGTCGCTAAGTTTCACGTATTTTTATAAACTGGGTTGATGCACGCACTGTACAGCCCTTACTTTGCTCCCTCTGACTACCATTTGCGGTCTTTGCAAAACTCTCAACGATTTAAAGCTGGATTTAATGGAGACGTATACAACATGGGGCAAAAATCCCGGTACGATTTTTGTTGTCTATAACTTTGCTCAAAGAAAAGATACGTAAGTTTGGTTTTCATAAAAAGTTTATTTGGTCTTTACCTTTTTTCTTTTCGATTCGCTTTGAAACTTTCAACTCTTCTTAAGTCATTTTTCGTGACATCATTCACATAAACTTTTGGTTTTAAATAACCCCATAAGAAAACGTCTTGTGCCCTTAAATCCGGCGATCTAGATGGTCATGCTGAATCGCCACTTCGTGAAACTAGTCTTTCTTCGCAGAAAAACGTCATTCAATAATTGAATTATTGAACGAGCTGTGTGTGCTGTGGCCTCTAGTCCTTGCTCTTCCATTTCAGGCACAAGAAAATTTTGAATCATGTCTTGGTACCATGTCATGTCATGTCACCAGTAACAGTAACACATTGGCCATTTAAAAAAAAAGGACCAATGATGTTTCCAGTATGAATACCACACCATACAGTTGTATTTAGTGAATACAATGATGTCTCATAAATTAATTGATGATTTTGTATTCCCAAAACCGACAGTTTTACGATTATTGACGTGGTCACTTAGAAGAAAATAGGCTTCATTGCTCATTATCAATTTAGATGAAAAATCACACAGCCTTAGGATTGCATTACTGTAATGAACTTGTTGATCAGGATCTCTCGGTAGCAATTTTTGGAGTAATTGAATTTTGTACGGGAAAATTCTCAAATCAGTTTTCCAAATTCGCCTTAAACTGCCTGCAGAAATATGTAACTAGGAACCACGTCTCCGAATTGATGTTTCTGGAAACTCTGCAATACTATCGCGCAGCAGAGCTACATTTTCAGCATTACGAGACGTTCGTTGTATTCCAGAACGAGGCCTATCTGCTGTCGTACCGTACTGTCGAAAATTTGCATGTAAACAATAAATTGTGATTTTGTGAGGCACTGGACGATTTCTGCTCATTCTCGTGGCACATATTTATCCATAATAAAATTTTGACGTCTACACAACACAATGGTTAAAGCGAAACTGAGCTAAAGGTCACATAACCAAGATGGGGCGCGATTAAAATGGTCTTTTGCCTCTCATGTTCTCTCCATAAAATATTCTATTCTATAGTGTATATGTATTTTGGAACCCATGGAAAAAAACTGGTATAACTTGTATGTTAACCCATTATTACTATTTTTCTAAATATGAAGCAGTTAAAATATTATTATACTATATTATTTTACGGTAACAAACTATGTAAACTAAGAGTGCTTAATGAGCATATTTAACTATATATAACACTTATACTTATACTTATACTCACTGCATTATACGTAAACGGTAGGCTGCGGTATCAAGGGGAATTCGAACCATTTGTGGAATGACACTACACGACTGCCAGAAGTGCATATTCCATCGGGAAGTTTGCCAAGCAGGTGTCAAGAGCTGAATTTAATTAATTATATGGGGCTTTCAACGATATTCCGAATATATTATATGGCTATATTACCGCGTTATGTCGAAACAGGGTTTTATATTTGAAAATATTATTAAATTAAGAAACTTAGGGGTTGAGATTAATATGTAACATTTTCTGGTAAAAAATAGTTTATATTATAATATTGTTCGGTCACTGTTTTATAACTGTTCCTTTTGTAATTCACGATATTTACAACCGATTTACTACAACTGCCTTATTCTACTGACTAAAGAACGCGTTCGAGAACATCCATTTTTTGTATTTACAAACCCATTCGAGAAGTCTAATTCAATAAAATTTTCGAAGACAGAAGAAAAAACATTGGCATATACGTTGAATCCAAAGATGGTCACTTTGAAGGTGGCTAGTTAAATGTGAAAAAATAAATATCTTGTCTCCGTTTTGTTTCAAATGTCTTGCTAATTCGTGATAACATTTTATTTGCTGTAAAATATTCGTAAATTATTCGCAATTTATTTAGTTATGATACGCATTTCCTTCGGCCTTTTTATATTGATCCCGTAAGATAATATTGGGTGCAAAATTGGCAATTGTCTCAATATTTAGTTATGAAATGATGGATTAATAGTGTGAATATGAATTAACCTAAACCAAGTCTTCGGTGAAGAACCTTGGTATCTTAATAGCCTAGTTTTGAAAACAGCCTCCCAGACCAGATTTCTACACAAATAGGAACACGCTTTCTGGATTCAATGGAGGATACGTCAAAACTCCTAAATCAAACCCTCCCAATTTTTGATGATCTATGATGAAGTCGCGTTTGGGCATAATTAAGATATATATCAGGCCCTTTTTTCTGTTGAGTCCAGTAATATATCTAGTTCTTTACGGTGGAGTTGAAAATCAATGGCCAATCGACTCTGGTGCCAATCATAGCTGAGTTATGACACATTACATGGATAGCTCGATTATATAGCGTTATAATTTGTATGTTGTGTATCTTACTTTGAAATTATTAATGTCCAACGACTTTATTTTTGTAGTCCAACTTCATGTGATATTGATGCTGTTGATGAAGGAAAATGTTTATTATTTTTTCATTGTTCATGACCAGTATCTCGTTGAGAAGTATATTTAGCTAACGAAATGGTTTCTCTTTGAAAAACAATTCATCACAATGCGACTATAATTATCTATAGTTTAGGGCATTTGATGGAAATAAATATTGAAAAAATTAACTCAAAATAAAATCAAACTAGCATGAAAAGATATTTATGTATGATACTTTAGCAATAAATAGCCTAAAATAACCTATAATTGATACGAAACATATTATATTTCATTATAGAAGAAACAGTATCGATATATTCAATTGTGTATATTCGTATTCTCTTATAACTTTATATTTTTCATCTAGTAACAATCTATATACTTTACATACTCCAAACGCGTACAATATTGTCTACAACAATTTTATCAAACGTGATACAGACATATGTACGTGCAACATACATATGTACATACCAACACTATATATAATTGACTATTATACTAACTTTAACAGTAACCGTTTTTCACAAAACGCAAATATAGAAATCGCATATATTTGTCATGAAAATAACGTGACGTGATAAGAAATGAAGAGACATTAGAGAATGAGTGTCAACTTAAGACTGAAAAAGCTACTGACTGCTGAAAATTGTCCTTTTAAATTGTCCATTTTCCATAATCGGTCATTGCATAATATCGACAGGTATTATCGACCATTTACAATTACTTATTATATTGTATAATTGATGATTTTTCATAACTGATCATTCTTCAAAATGGTAAAATAAACGAATACTTCTCATTGGTTATGTTATTTAAAATAATAAATCCAGATAAAGCCTGATATCTTGGTTAAGTTCCTATTTAAACAATATATTAATAATAACTGCTTCTCATATAATGCGTACATTACTTATACAGTGCGTTACATTAATTGACTCAACATTTAATAACCGAAATAATAATGTTAACACTAACTGTTTTTTACATAACGTGGATATCAAAATAGCATAAATTTGTCATAAATGACGAGACATATAACTGAAAAAGCTATTAGTTATTATAGGAGCATACAGTGACGTGACATGAAATGAAAAAATATATAAACCAGGTTCAAAATTTGACTTGATTACCGATCAATTTTCCATAATTGATCAGTCTCCGTAATTGATCAAATTCCATAACCGATAATTTTTCTTGGATCAGTTCAAATTTAACCAATGTATTAAGGATAACTGTTGGTAATATAATGTGGATAATAAATTCACATAAATTATGTAAAGTGACGTAGCATGATATGAAGAGACATACGAATCGGCGTAAAAATTTGACTGTTAACCTCCTTCTTTATTTTTCATGATTGATCATTTTCCATAACTGACTTTTTTTCATGATTCGAGATCTGATATTTGTCGAATTCATGAGCTTAGGAATAATTCCAGCCACTCTATTATATAAAATATGTATCTGAAATAAACCTTCGTTAATATTCTTATGTACAGACGGCTACAAACCCCCTCGATTCGAAATAAACCACAGCAAAAATATATGCCGCCCCGGCAGGCGAATGTTAAAAGTCGACACTCCATCACGTGCCATCCTAGGGTATTTCGGAGATGGAATTTTAAGTACCGCGGAGTCCACCCAGGACCATAAAATTATATAAGCAGGTTGATATTCGCATTCGAAATCAAAGGCCTCGCCACCCGACTACCATTTTAATGTGAAATTTTAATTAACACTGGAAATCGTAAAGGTTGCATGTTTTAGTGCCGGACCGGGGATTTATTATTATGACGCGTATAAAACCGAATTACGTATATATAGAAATCCAGCAAGGTGTTTATGCATTACGGAAGATGACGAATGGTTTATTTTTATTTTTAATTATTCGTAAATGAAATATAATGTGAATTGTTAATGTTTTGTGAAGTAGAATGGAGAAAAAATAAATAAAAAGAGGGTTTTCCTAATAGATGGCTTTTTACTCATATTTTTCTAGTAATACTTATTTAATAAAACAATATATATTATCAAAAAACACACTTCGTATAATGGTACTGCACTTAGTAAATTGGCAATTTAATAACATCCGTGCGAAAATCAAGCTTTATTTTTCCACAATAATTTCTTAAGGCTTCTCCGTGTTTTCTGTTATTGCATTCTATGTACCTTTTATACATCCTTCCTTTACATCCTTCTTACACTACTGTTTAAAATTCCCAGAATGTTTAATGTTGCTTCAGCTTCATCAGGTATCTGTGTTAGATGTTCCCAGAACTTATTTTTAAATCATATCCAGTGGGGCTTGGAGCGTTTAGTATTACTAGTGATCGCCCTGTGGTCGATATTCGACCACAGTGAATTAAATTAATTATATTTCTCTCATAATAGTGTTAAATTACTAATTTAACAATGATTATTACTATAACTTGTTATCACAATATTTTCAATAAAAGATCAGAATTTAATTTGATACATAACATTAATTAAAATAATTTGATGCCTCTTTAATGAGACATTAAAATATATGCAAACTATCTCAAGAACTAACGTTCACTAACATTTTTAAATTACATTTAATTAAATATAATTTTCATTAACTTTCAGTAATTAACAAGGTATTAATAAGTTACGCCACTGAACATTATAATAAAGTATCATACGTAAGATTATTTTCGGAAATGTAACAACGTCAGAGTTTCAAATATAAGTATACATGATGTTTCTCTACTTTTATGGAATAAATAACAGACAATATATGAATAAAACAATTTTGAAATTTATATTTGACTTTGGCATATATATTAAAACAATAACGAATGCAATTTTTTAAAATTTGTTTATTTGAAATTGATTTTTATGCATTTTCAAATATATAATAAAGTTCGTTTGTGTAAAGGGTCTATAACGTAAATAATCAAAATAACCGATAAAAGGTTCAAATAATAAAATGTTATAAAGACATATATCTTATTGTATTAATCATTAAACACCTTAATATTTATTAATGCTTTAAAAGGTTTACAAATGTATTGTTAGTAATTCATAATTTATTATATTTCTTCGTATAATAAAGTTTGTTTCTGCAAAGGGTCTATAACGTAAATAATCAAAATAACCGATAAAAGGTTCAAATAATACAATGTTATTATAAAGACACATAACTTATTGTATTAATCATTAAAGAGACTAATATTTATTAAGGCTTTAAAAGGTTTACAAATGTATTGTAAATAATTCATAATTTCTTATATTTCTTCGTATAATAAAGTTTGTTTCTGCAAAGGGTCTATAACGTAAATAATCAAAATAACCGATAAAAGGTTCAAGTAATACAATGTTATAAAGACACATATCTTATCGTATTAATCATTAAACGGCTTAATATTTATCAAGGCTTTAAAATGTTTACAAATGTATTGTTAATAATTCATAATTTCTTATATTTCTTCGTATAATAAAGTTTGTCTCTGTAAAGGGTCTATAACGTAAATAATCAAAATAACCGATAAAAGGTTCAAATAATACAATGTTATAAAGACACATATATTATTGTATTAATAATTAAAGAGATTAATATTTATCAAGGCTTTAAAATATTTACAAATGTATTGTTAATAATCCATAACTTTTTCTATTGGCCTTATGTGTTCCATTTATGCAAATTATCGCAAAAATGGTTACCCGCTAGTAGTACGGACTAGCAAAGGGTAGAGAAAACAAGAATTACACTTAAGCTAATCTATTGACATTTGATCTCTTTTACTCTCTCGGTCAGCACACGGCCAATCTGGCCAAAGTCGTTAAAAAAGTATCCATTCTAATAACTGGCACTGGAAAACGCAACCCCTGCTGCAAGCCATATGGACCGGATGCTGATCGAGAGAGTGAAAGAGATGATATTTCGAAAGATCAGCCTACCTGAAATTCTCAAAAACGTTGCTAGCTCTTAGACCATAAGTGTGTTATATATTTTGTGTCACCGAGCTGACGACTATTCCTGGTTGCTTAATTTTAGCGTTTCTCGTTTTACTGGAATATATTTGTAGGGCATATTACACAAAAATATTACGCCTTCAGAGCTCTCCATTTCGAAAAAAAGGGAAGCAAAAATTTTGCTAAGCTGATTAATATATAGATGAGATCGAAAATGTAATACATTTGTATGAAATTATTAGCATTGTTTTCATTTAAAATATGGTTAAGAAGGTCAATTATTTTATAAACAATAAAATCAAACTTTCTGCCGATTTATTATCACAATCCGTACTTGCAAATATAATATACAATTTATATCCGACGAATAGAGCCGAACAAGATCGCACTTCCGAAACAGGAATGCCCCTTCCATATCTGCCGCCTTAGCATAGCCTCTCTGCGAGAACATTAATTTTATGCACTTAATATCAACATATCAAACGACCTTTTGATTTTCATTTACTGCCACACCTGCGACTCCATTCACCGCTCTGCCTGATACATACTGCATGTCAGGCCACGATAATTAATATTAATTTATGAATTTTGTCTACGGCAAATCTTCTGCTACGAATGCGAAAACACGTACTGGAAATTCATCATTAAAACCAGCATGAAATATTCGGCGACATTCCAAATATATGTTTGATATTGGGCCTCATTGTTAACCATTACATTTAATTCATACAATTTGTCTTTATAGATTAATAGTTTTCCATTTAGTATTATTGAGTTCTTGAGTGTTTGTCTGCACTGTTCTTTTGCTCTTTATTTGATGAAGAAAATGAACATTTTTTAAATTTTATCGTGATGCTGCGCTCTCGACAACAACCTCTTTCCAACTGTCGGTTTTGGGTTCAAAAATTTAAAAGATGAGCTTCTGATGTCGATGAAATAGAACAGTCTAGAGTAAATGAATTCCAAGATTTATTGAACGAAAATCCATCTCAATCTCTCCAATAACTTTTAGACAATAACAAAAGATCCAAAAAGGGGCTAAAAGTATACATAGTGTATATACAATTTGAAAATGAACACAAATACAGTTACAATAAATTAAATTAGGTATATATATTTACTGTCCTACTTGTGCCATAATATTTATGTTTTAACATTACTGTTTTTTTTTACACACTACAAAAGATCAAATGGTTTGAATTTTTTTGAATCTGCGCCCTGTTCTGTTGGTATCTGAGAGTTGTGATACTTAATGGAGTCTTTGCTCTTGCGTCCTTGTGGTTCTCTTGATTTCGTTAGCAAGAATCGGTATCTAAAAGTATCGGTGTAAGTAATCGGTCCTGTAGTATCTAGCTGCATTTAAAACACTTCTCAGAAACTTGTTCTAGAAAACTTGTATGTATATTATTTTTCGCGGAACATCGGCATAATTGAATTCCCTATGTCCATATAGGTTTCAATACTTGATTGTATAATAGCAATTTAGTATGTACTGATAATAATGATTTCCTTGCAATTGATAAATACGTTATCCTAATATTTGAACGCTCTCTTTCCTTTTCTTTATTACATGTTCCTTCCTGCGAAGTTTTGTATCAAGCTTTTGTACTTAACTTTATTGCCGTATAGAGTGATAGTATTATTTATTGTCATTGGTGCTTTAGCTTCAATTATTGTAGAGTAGGCTGCCTCTTGTTGGATTATAAACATTCTGACTGCAATGTAAGATTTTAATAGTTGTGTTTTATGGGAGTTTTTTAAATACCTTAGACATTACTGATAACAATGAGATTATAGATTATATATTACTGGTAGCAGGGTTTCATTAGAAGGTTTTATTTTATTTTGCGATTTTCCATGTTTTGGAATCATAATAATTTCAGTCTTATTCCAAATATTTGCATAACATATTAAAATATAAACATACATAAAACATCATAAAATAATAACATTATGTTTAAAACATAAATATAAAACATATTAAAATACTGTATTGATCAATTTGGTGAGTATTGTAACTCACTTTCCTTGGTAATTTTTGCAACAATTATCCTATTATTAAGTCATAACCTGGTCATTTCTTTCGATTAATATCAAGTTTGATAACTTTTGTTTTCTTTCAAAATTAATTCGTCGAATTTTCACATACTATATGCGACAAATTATACTCAAGGTGTTTTCTAGATGTTTAGCGACAAATTATACTCAAGGTGTTTTCTAGATGTTTAGCAAATGCTTTCGCCTTTTGTTGATTGCTGAATTCCGAATTTTCACGTAGGTCTCTTACAGATAAAATGTGTAGACATGATCGTTTACAACTTTTGAGTTTTTCAACTACTATTCTCTTGATTTACTTCGGATACTTAATTCCTTTTATTGCACTCTATATTTTTGGAGTATTACTCCAAGCAGCTTGTTGGATATCTACCAAGAATTATCCAATAAGCAAGTAACAGACACAAATTCATCTTCTTGCACGATAAGGCTGGAACATATACCGTTGTTCCAGGAATGAGAAGTTAAGCCACACCTACTGTACTCGCCATATGTAGCGCTTTTTGATTGCTACTTGTTCACATTAATGCAGCATGAACAAGTGCCAAAAACGGATTGATGATTGGATCGGAAAAATGATTGAAAACATGTTAATTAAAAATAATTTAAAGCATAACAAGGTACGTAAGCATTTTAAGCATGTAAAATTAGTTTTAAACTGTTTTCTGTTGGTTAACTAATCATTTATTGTTACATTATATTTGGTATATAGAAAAATACGTATATTTACCCTTTACCAGATACTTTTGAATATCATACGGTGATCTTAGTTAGTTATACCACGGAAGTCTTAGCCGAGGAATTTCATAAATTGGGATTAAACATCGTCGTTCGCTGAGAATTATACTATACAAAGCGCAGCGGCAAATAGAGATGCAGGTGCGGCATTAAATGGAATGGAACTACGTTTGATATGTTGATATAAAGTGCACAAAATTAGTGCCAAGTCAACTACCGCAAATGGAGTAAGTATATAAGATATAACTTTAAGTTTTATAATGAATAACGAATAGATCCTTGAGATTTGTTGTCTGTGTAACCAATAGGTGGCGCCACATCGCATGACATTATAGGAATGTTCGTCTTGTCAGTCGGAAAGTGTGGCTGTCGACTTGATTGTTTGTCCGAACACTCACTACTATTTCTGTGGCAGGAATTCGCACGGAAACAGAAAAGATTAGTTGAATAGAAACTTGTTTATTTCGATCATAAATACTACATGTGGTCGACGGGGGGATGGAAAGGATATTAGGATAGGTTAAGGAAGAACGGAAGCACTATGGAAATATTACTGTTACAAGGGGTAGAGAAAAGAGAGAGAGAGAGACGTCGTCATGGTGGTTCTTTTATAGCCGGAGACCGCATGCTACCAATCCACCAGCGTTGCCAACCTTTGAATTTAACGCAGATTTATATTCGCTGGCCTAAAGGGTCGTAGCGGTCGCTACAACATTACTATACATTTCCGATTAATTTTCGCAAACCTGTTGAATCTGTTAGTATTATTTTATAACATGAAGTGATGAGCTGATATATTTTTCTAAAATGTCTAAACAATTTATCGCGGTTTAAAACGACCGAGTAATCTAATTCTTTCGCCTCGTTTCATCAGCTGCACATTTTTCATAATGTTGAGGTGACATGGACCGACCTGAAGACCCATGCCCCGGCAATATTCCGAAAGTTGTATAAAATAACGCTTAAATTGAGCGAAATGGCCGTCGTTAGTTGCACGTGTGACAGTGAAGCTTTGCTAGTAAAACGTTTTATTTCTAATAATCTACTGGTGCGACGTCCTGTGGAAAATGACATAAAAAACAAAAGGTTATATCACCTAAATCCGAAATTTTTTTCAAACGTTACCCGTAATATTATTCCCGTGTTATTTTAGCTGTGATACAAGAAAACTGTTGGTATTATTTTGATTAGAATGTTATATGCGAACATCTATTCTTGTCGAAGGAAATAGTCAAGGTTGGATCGTAGTTGTGTTTTCCTAGAAAACAATATAATGCAAACAATCGATATCGAGGCACAGAAACTTGGTCTGATTTCAATTCACATTTTACTACATTATATTATGATATATGTAACATACCCACTAACTCAGTTACTAGAATGAATAAATTCTATATTTGCGGTTAGTTTAATCGGTACTAGTATTAGTCATTTTTTGAAGAGCAGGTCTGCCTGCTTATCTGCGTACAAATAAATTATGATAAATGTTCACTTGTCAACTGTTTGTTTTCCATAATTGATTAATTTTCACAACAGTACATTTTCTATCATCAACTTTATATTGGTAATCGATTATTTTCCATAACGGACCACTTTTCATAATTGATCATTTTTCATAACTGTACAAGAATATCTTTTTCTGAATCATTTATTTTCAATAGTCGGTTATTATTGTATCATCAACCATTTATCCTTACGGCTCATTTTCTATAATTGATCATTATCCATAACTGATTATTTTTCATATTTAAAAAACGAATAGAATCATTTGATTGCCTACTTTTATAGAGTCGAAGTAAAGTATGATATAGTAAGTATTTAACAATATTTACAAAAAGAGCAAAAAAACATAAAAATGTGACTGAAAAAAATGATGTATTTTTTAAAAAATAAATAATTGTGAAAGAAAAATAAAACTAGTTCGTAGATATTAAAAAATATCGTTTCGAAATCGATTTTAGCCTATTAAATTTATGACATAATTTAGGTTATGCATCCCTTCACTATGAATGGTAGGTTTGAGCTATTTTTAAAAGCCAACATGGCAATATTTTTCAACGGCAGCTTTTCCTACCGGCTATGTCGATTGAAAAATCATGTTTTGTGTTCTATTGTTTGAGGTAGGAAAAAAGTTATGCGCTTGATGCTAACGTATATGTTTTTCTACGTGTAGTATCGTTCCATTCTATTTAAATTAATTCAATGAATACAGATAACCCAGAAAGAAGTTTATTTTGAATCTGAACCTGTGACATGTGGATAATATACAAATAGTTAACAAAAGACACCTTTAAAAACTTACTCGGACTTACCACCATGATAGTGAATGAAAACAAATAGTAAGAGAATGAAATTAAGGTGATATTTAGACTCCGAAGCAAACTGGGTCCAGATATTGACCATTCGTTCTTAAAGATATAAAAAGAATGTTGTTCGTGAAAGAATAAAACACTACTATACTGAACTACGCCATTATTGTAACCTTTTAGACCATCTCAACATTCATTTGGTGTTTGTTCCATTACTAAAAAGAATTCGAAACCATCGCTATTGTACCAAGCACAATTTCAATAATATCATAAATTTGATAAGCCAAAATCGATGTTAAAACGAAAAACGAAAAAAGATATATGGGGGTTTCCCCTATTGTAGGAAGTTCTTTGATGTTAACGTAATATATTTGAGGAGATATTCGAATCCTAAGTAGAAAGATAATCTATTTTTTAGGCTATATATATTAAGTTATTAAAAAAGTTCGTGGGAATTTAAAGAAGGCTATTTTTCTATATGTTACGTGCTTATATGTGGCTTATAATATATGATATATTTCTCAAAGAACCATTTATTGTGACTATTTGCACTGAAAACAGTTAAACCATCAACTGTTAAGCTATGTGTAAAGATAATCTTACAAAATAATCCTAAATCATCAGAAGATGACAACCCCAAGAAAAAAGACTATGTATATGGAAATTTCACTACGAAGTAGATATAATAAAGCCATAAATTAAGAATATTACGTTTGTTTGGTGGTACAAAATATACAAATAGAGTTGGGGATAGAGACAAAAAATTATATAAACAGTATGAAAAAGTTAGTATGAAAAAATAAAAGCTGACCAGTACAAGATGATTTGGATGGAACAGCCACAGTCGTTATAAGTACATATTATACTAGTATATTTTCAAATTATATATCTTACATAAAAAATTAACTTACTAACAAGCACATTTGAGACATATCTTGGAAAAAATTAAGAAGTAACACTTTGAAACCGCAGTGATATGAAAATCGTCTAAAGAATAACATATATTCATGGATTTTTAGGTAATATTAAGACTGCAAATGCCCAGTGAATGACTTAAAAATTTAAAACTATGGGATGTAGAATGTCTTTAATAATACATTCTTTGGATTCCTATTTCTATCCATCCCCCCCTAATCTTGGAATGGATAGTGACAAATAAGGTGAACGTTTTCAGCAGTATTTAGAACAGATAGAAGACCGTTATCATGAAAGATGGAATGCTACAATGTTAGTGGATTACTGCTGGTTTGCAATGAAAGAGGATTTTGCTGTTTACAAGAGGAAATGTTAATATTTCATCAATTTCTTTAAAATTTATTAAATTATTAATTTCTTAAACCTCTACTATTTTAATTCATGGTCTATTTGTAAATATATTTTGCAATTTTTATAAAATTATTAATAGAGTAAATAAATAAATATGATTTCAAATTTTCATGCAGTCTTTATTTATTTATAGTACTTTAATTTGTCATAACTTTAAAACGGAGGTGTTACAAAAATCTCTTTAAGGTTTTTTATTCAGTAGGTAGAATTTGACAAAAAAGACGCTTTATTTAACGGTTACAGAACAAAAAAAATTGACGCACAGTATAATCAGTTTTCAATAAATGTTAAGGTTCGAACGCCTTCGATCGCATAAAGTTTCATTTAATTTGTCAAAAACAATATTTTGGTTGTGGCGAAAAATATTGGCATTTTATGGGGAATTTATAAAATTAATTAACCGATGCCCGCGGCCATTTCATCCCGCCGCGGTTTCTGTCTATTTCCGCCTCGTGTTTATATTTCTAAATTAAAATAGGTTTTCGTGTTTGTTTTTTGGACATTATTCAAGGCTCATTTTTGATATGCCGAACAGAACAAATACATTAGTTGTTTGAGTTGCGGTCGACGTTACATTAGTCAAATTTTGTTGCGTATTTTTTCCGTTGCAATCATAGAATGTAATATAAGTATATGAAAAATAATCAATTATGGAAAATAATCAGTAATGTAAAATGACCGACAATACATTATGGAATGTGAAAGTTTCAAAAATTGATAATTCTCAGCAATCAATAGTTTTTTATTAAAAACTTTTCCCTGGTCCTTACACCTCTTCATGTCTTATAATGTCCAAAATGGGAAATAATCAGTAATGCGAACTGACCGATAATAATACAATATAATATGGAAAATGAACGTTTCAAAAAGGACCATTTTCAGCAGTCAATAGCTTGTTTTTGAAATATTGTCTATATAACTTATACCTGTCACGTCAGACATTATTTGAAAACAGTTATTAATATACTGCTTAATTTCGAAACTAACGAATATATGATGTGAATTAATGTTTTTTTTTTATATAAAATGCCCATTGGTCTGTTTATTGTACAGTTATGGAAAATGATCAGTTATGTAAAATAACCACGAATGGAAAATGATCAGATTCAGGAACGTTACCTTTGTCGTCAAACGATGACGAGTTTTATGTTTCTTCATCTCTTATCATGTCACGTCATTTTTCGCTCAAGTTATGTGATTTTGTCATTCACATTATATGAAAAACTGTTATTGTTTTTAATATACTGGTTATGGAAAAAATCAATAACAGTTGTGAAAATGATGAGTTATAAAAATTATTATTAATGAAAATATCTATTATAAAAACCCATTATCGAATATTTGGACCATTATTATGGATTATAAACGTTCACTGTAAATGTTACACCAGACAAGTTATGAAAGATGATCGGTTATGGAAATTGGCCATATATGAAAATGATTATTGATGAAAATAGTTATATAAGAAATGAACTATAATGAAAACCGATTATGGAAAATAAACGTATGATTTCTTAATATGGATTTTAGACATTCACTGTAAATGTTACACAAGACAAGTTATGAAAGATGATCGGTTATGGAAATTGGCCATATATGAAAATGATTATTGATGAAAATAGTTATATAAGAAATGAACTACAATGAAAACCGATAATGGAAAATAAACGTATGATTTCTTAATATGGATTATAAACATTCACTGTAAATGTTACACAAGACAAGTTATGAAAGATGATCGGTTATGTAAATTTGGCCAGATATGAAAATGATTATTGACGGAAATAGTTATATAAGAAATGAACTACAATGAAAACCGATAATGGAAAATAAACTTATGATTTCTTAATATGGATTATAAACATTCACTGTAAATGTTACACAAGACAAGTTATGAAAGATGATCGGTTATGGAAATTGGCCAGATATGAAAATGATTATTGATGAAAATAGTTATATAAGAAAAGAACTATAATGAAAACCGATAATGGAAAATAAACATATGATTTCTTAATATGGATTTTAAACATTCACTGTAAATGTTACACAAGACAAGTTATGAAAGATGATCGGTTATGGAAATTGGCCAGATATGAAAATGATTATTGATGAAAATAGTTATGTAAGAAATGAACTATAATGAAAACCGATTATGGAAAATAAACGTATGATTTCTTAATATGGATTATAAACATTCACTGTAAATGTTACACAAGACAAGTTATGATAGATGATCGGTTATGGAAATTGGCCAGGTATGAAAATGATCGCGAAAATAGTTATATAAGAAATGAACTATAATGAAAACCGATTATGGAAATTAAACGTATGATTTCTTAATATGGATTATAAACGTTCACTGTAAATGTTACACAAAATGAGTTATGAAAGATGATCGGTTATGGAAATTGGCCAGATATGAAAATGATTATTGATGAATATAGTTATATAAGAAATGAACTATAATGAAAACCGATTATGGAAAATAAACGTATGATTTCTTAATATGGATTATAAACATTCACTGTAAATGTTACACAAGACAAGTTATGAAAGATGATCGGTTATGGAAATTGGCCAGATATGAAAATGATTATTTATGAAAATAGTTATATAAGAAATGAACTATAATGAAAACCGATTTTGGAAAATAAACGTATGATTTCTTAATATGGATTATAAACATTCACTGTAAATGTTACACAAGACAAACTAGAATCGCTGTGTTCAAAGGTAAAATGATAGTTTATCTGTGTTATTTTGTTTAACTTTCAGTTTGTTAATTCCAGCTGCGCTAATACAAGTGCGTGTTTTGTCAACATTAATTAATATTAGTGATGTCAAGATCGAAAAACAAGTACATTTTGGGTCACCTCTTAGCTTGAATAGAATTACTAAAAAACCAATTGATATATTTCGAAATTAAGCAACGCTATCGTCAGAGGTGTAAAATTTGCCTATACAGCTCGTCTAATCCGACAGTTTCATCGCGGTAAGATCGCTCTCTTGAAGGTATCAAATCATCAAATGCGACTTTAAGTTTGAGCGGATGGCATATACGCAAAGTTACCGGAGTATACGGCGTAAGAATCGTTTTCTCATTTACGGTTTCGAAACTCTCGGAGCATTAAGGGGGATTTCCCTCTCAGTTGTAAAAGGTAAAATATTCACCTCTTTCATATACTTAGTTTCGTCTCGTTGACGGTCGAAACGTGCACAACAAAGCGTAACTCGGATCTTATTATTTTCCGGCAAGTTCGCGAAACTAAGTCAAACTACCTTTTTCGAGACGCAAACATATCTAAATGTGTTTGTGTATAGGTGTATGCTAGTACGTGTAACAGGTTAATCGAACAGTCCCCGGCCTACCATAGTAAAATACATTTTTTTGGCAAAATTAGCTTTTTATTCAATATAATTCCCATCAAGGGCGATACACTGGTATAGCGATCGTCCAACTTTTCAGTACCAATTTTGTACTACGATTTATCCTTTGCTTCAAAATAGGCCTCAGTTTCGGCGATCACCTCTTCATTCGACGAACATTTTATCCCAGCGGGCATTATCTTGAGATGTGAGAACAGGAAATAGTCGCTGGAGGCCAGATATGGAGAATACGGTGGATGAGGAAGCAATTCGAATCCCAATTCATGGATTTTTGACACGATGCATTTTCTTGGTGAACCAGCACTTTCTTTTTCTTCTAATGCGGCCGTTTTTCGGCGATTTCGTCCTTCAAACGGTCCAATAGCGCTATGTAATATATGTAATAGTCGATCTTGATGGTCCTTCCTTTTTCAAGGTAGTCAATGAAAATTATTCCATGAGAATATTAAAATACAGACGCCATAAACTTGCCAGCCGACTGTTGAGTTTTTCCTTGCTTTGGAGCGGGTTCATCGTGTGCAGTGCACTCAGATGACTGTTGATTGGACTTTGGAGTGAAACAATGGAGCCATGTTTGATCCATTGTCACATATCGATGCAAAAACTCGGGTTGATCTCTTACGCTTGATCATCTTCAAGCACTGTTCCGAATCATCAACTCGTCGTTGTTTTTGATCAAAAGTGAGCTCGGACGGCACTCACTTTGCATAGAGCTTTCTCATACCCAACTATTCGTAAATGACATTCAGTTTATATCTTTAGAGTGTCTGCTATTTCATTCAGTTTCAATTTACGGTCATTCAAAATCATTTTGTTGATTTTTTAACAACCACTTTTGTGTGTCCATTGAGTTCACCGTCTTCGGTGCTAATTTCACCATATTTAAACTTAGCATACCAATCCTCGATTTTCCTGTGGCAAATTCGGCATCAAGCCAAGTTTTTGCTTCAACTGTATTTTTTCCCTCCAAAAAGCAATATTTATCAACACGCAAATTCCTTTTTATCCATTTTTTTCACAGTAACTAAAGTTGCTTCACTCAAAATACTATAATTCACAAACTAATCATCCGACAGCTGTTAAATTTTGAGGATTAGGGCTAAGTAAAAAATATATGGATTTAATTGTAGTAGCGCCATCTATATGTCAGGCCGGGGAATTTTCAATTACCCTGTTATGTAGTTTTGGTTGCAGTGACTAAACAGTAATAAGCTCGTTACTAGAGTTTCAATTTATTTCAAGTCTAATTTAATGTTTAGATGATTTCTGTTATAAGAAGATACTAAGTTATAGCTATTGGTTGTTCTGTCGTACTTATCAGTACTTAAGCAAAATAAGTATATAACTATGAATTTTCCAAATTAAAATTGAATTAGAGGGCATAAGCTAAACAGAAGAGTGACACTGATTTTCCTACCATTTCCCACTAGCTGAACTCCACGTTGTTATGATTTACTATATTTATTTCATACTTTAAGGCAAAATATTTGATAACTTTGTAAGTCCATTAAATTTCCAGGGCAATGGTGCAGATCAATCGCAGTTGACTACGTAGCGATAAGAATTTGTATTTAATCAAATAATTTTGTGTTGGCGGCCTTAGATTACTGATCGGTTTGATATTTCAGTGCAGCGCTATATTTGCATATTACTTTGTTAATTTTTCTTTATAAATCATTCTCTTTGATTTTAATCTATTGAGAGTATATCTCAATAGTACAGGTTAAGTTAAAAGTGACGATTTTGATGTCAATGACAAAGAACTATATGAAGTACCAAATTGGCCGAAAGACAATAAATTGCAATAGTTTTCAGACAACATAGCAGGTGATAGATCAACTGCTTGTAATCAAACTTTTACATAGGATGGGAAAGATTCCAAGAGGAAACTACCACAGGAATTGACTACCACGTCACTTTATGTTTAGTTGGTTCGACTTTGGTACTGAGTTTATATGTAAACCGTTATTTACCTTAATAATTTATTTACATAAAATGGCCAACCCCAACAATATGCATTCATGTATCCTGTACAATTATGAAAAATGATCAGTTATATAATATGATCATTTATGAAAATAAATTATCATAGGAAATGGAATATTATGAAAAACAATGATGGACAATAAACATTCGGATCATTATTATGGATTATGTTCATTCATTGTAAATGTTCGACAAAATAAACACGAATGGCAGAAAGTGTACGAAATCTAGCATGTCAATTGAACCAACTGAACATATGTCTAACAGATTCTTTCGATAAAAAAAATTCAATAGCAAGATTATTATATAAGCATTAAGCTATATAACGCTTATAAACAAACCAGAACAGTTTTTTGGTTATATCCAAATTATTGTATCCAATTTTATAGTCAAACGTTCAAAACCACACGAATTGACAACCAAGTCATTTTATATTCTATTGCAACGATTTTGATATTCACGTGATATGAAAACCAGTTACCATTATTTACCTTACTGCTTTCTTTACATAAAACGTCCTACTAGGTATATCCATATTGTATCGTACAATTATAGAAAATCATCTTTTATGAAAATTGATCAGTTATGAAAAATTATCAGTTATGAAAAATGATCAGTCATGAAAAATGACCAGTTATGAAAAATCATCAGGTAGGGGAAATTATTAGTTATAAAAAATAATCAGTTATGGAAATTGATCAGTTATATAAATTAATCAGTTAAGGAAAACTATCAATTATAGGAAGTAATCACTTATGGGAATAAATAGTTATAGGAAATGGAAACCAATTATGGACAATTATTATGAAAAACATAAAAAAAATTATAAACATTGAATGCAAATGTTCTATAATAGCAACATGAATGGCAGAAAGTGTCCAAAGCCTAAGACGTCGATTGAACAAACTGAATGGCTCATTGAAAAAAAAGAAAGACGAATAACAGCGCGTAACACGATGGCAAAAAATTGTAGGAAAATAATTGTGACCATGATTAAAATATTTGAAAGCACCTAATATGTCTCAAAAAATAACAAAACCACAAGCCTAACATATTTTCTCGAAAAACAAAATCCTGTCACAAAATTAGTATTAACTACCCCAACTTCATAACGTCCTCAACCAGTAACAAGCAGAAAAAAAAATCACCGCTCAACTCGATTAAAATTCTCAACCGGTCTGACGGAATGGCGTAACTAGTTCGGAAACTCCGTTCCGTTTCGAGACATCAAACATTGCGAATTATTAAAAGGTTCTTGGCTACAAAACGACGATCACTTATAAACAATCCACACTGATTGTGGATGAAATTCAGCGGTGGCGGCGGCGGCGGCAGCGGGAGGGGGAGAGTACGTAAGCGCAGGAATTACCGATTCGGGCGCACGAACCTTAATGAAATTGGCCCGGGATCAAAGCAGGGACCCGTTTTAACGCAAACGCTCGAGCACGTTCTTCAAATATCATCATCGATGGGCCATCGATGGAGTTATGCCGCCACTCGAAATGTACGCAACGTAAACACCGGCCGACGGTAATAAAATTACCGGGATGAAACCGAAACTAGATCATTAATTGATAGAAACTTATAGTTCGGCTTCATGCTGTTCGGAGACGGAAAGTATTATCGATTAAACACGATATCCAATTAAATACACTCCAACATTTTCGTTACTATACTAGTGTAGTACACGGGTAGTAAAAAAAACCGATGGCCAGATAGTTTGGACCGTATTATATAACACTTCCCTTCTAAAGAAACAGCCACAGTGTTGTACGTAGTTCCATCTTGTTCTTTCCATCTGGCCAGCTTATAGTTATTGTAAGATAATATTGGAGCATCGCCTGTACTCTTCAATTCATTTAGTAATTTTGCTGTAAAATGCTCTGAAAGGTAAAAAATCTTCCTTAAAATCCATCCATCCAAAAAAAGGATCCTTACCGCAGCGCGACCTATCAGGATCGGTTATGAATCTAAACATCAAAATAAATTTATTGTGTCTTTATTATATGATGACGTAATAGAAATATTACCATACAAAACATACATTATTAACATATTATAGCAATGACTAAATATTGTAAAAAATATTTTAATTAGTTAAACAGTTAAGAATGCATAAATTCATAATACCATTATATTAATTATAATATTAACATTATATTAAAACAAACAATAATTACATAAATCTTTATTGAAGTTGCTGCCAGATCTTTTAATTTACGTTTACATTTAACTTAATATTGTACGTATTGTTAATTAATATACTAATTGTTTTACTCTTATTTATCTGTCTGCTCATTGAATTATTTATTTTCGTTCCTGTTTTAACTATCAATTTGAATTTACCATATCATAAACATTTTTATATTCAAAAATTCCAACTGTGACATTACAATTCTAAAATTGCGATGGCACTTAATTTCAATGATGGCTATTAATAAGATATAATTTTTATATAATTACATTATAATAATAGTTCAAAACAATATAAAAGAAAATACTACCTAAGGAGTTTTATCAATATTCAATACTGTACGTACTTACACAAATTAGTAATATAAAACAAACAATAAGTTTCTTATGACGCTGTAATATTATTTTATGAGACTCAAATGTGAGCTATGACTAACAACAACCGAAACGAACTATTCTTCTGCGATGTTGCCGTAATCATCGGATCCCGGCTTGTATTCTATTATCTTACAATCGTTGGTTGGCCCTCTTTCGGTCAAACCTCGAACCTAAATCTGCATATAAATGTCAAACTCTTGACAAAAAGAGCGTCAGTGAAATTTTTGCCATTACGCGTTTTATAACGTATATACTCCGAAACACTAAACAAAAAATGTATTATATTTTATTTATTTATTAGTTATTATTACCATTAATCGTTCTATTCGACTTCTTCTTCTCGACATACATCCCAAGAGATCAAATTAAAATCCAAAGCTTGTGAGAATTATCATATGACCACAATAGAAACACAAATAACCATAAAACGTGCTAACAAATATAATAACAAATACAAATCAGTTTAAACACACGACTCAAAGGTATAGACGACCTTGAGCAAGAAGCTCGAAATATAATAAAACAGAAACAAGAAAGAATCGACAGGATATCGATTTAAGAAACTGTTATTAAACTGTATTAAACCACTGATTCTGAGAATTTTAGCAAGGGTTTCTAAATAACGACTCAACAATCAATCAGTAGTATCTTGGGACCCCTCTTGTATCTGTTCTACGCTACTAGTATTCCAACAATAGAAGAAGCAATACTTCGAATATTTGTTGACTACCTATAAAATATGCAATTATGCAATTTTAATAATATATCAATCAAATCAATCCATTGATATTTTTTTAGCAACCCAAAAGTATAAAATAAACAAAAATATTGTCCATATTTTTGTCTCAACAAAGCTCTGAACTCTCAAAAGAAACCTACAGATTTATGTTAAGATACAGTCCAAATTAAAGTCTGGAGACATAGTACTAAAATAACAATACAATTTTGTTGAAAGGATCAAATACACGACAGTAAAAAGGACTAATATTAACTACAAGAGTATGAAAAATTCAGTTTTCTTTCCCTTCCAATTCATATAATTTTTTGTTGTTATTATCCGGAAGTAGAAGAGAACACAATAAGACTCATCGTACGGGGATTCTTTCACGTGTGGCTCAAATTTATGGCATTAGCTATATGACCGTAACTTTATTTTTTTATATATACTAAACGCGAATAAAAACAAGAGGTGATGGGGGTTTTATAGCTTATAGTTCTTTCATAACGTACGCCTTACATCATTTATCTGGAAGTACCTTTTGTTTCCTTTTTATTCGTACTTAACCGGTATAAAGAAAGCGTATTATACTGTTGCTGGAATAAAATAGACCGAACCGAAAAATAGTCATAAAATAATGGTAAAATAAATGTACTAAGTACTAAAATGAGAGAAAATATTTTTTATATAAGTTTGTCTCTCCACTACCATTCTACCGAAAAGCTTTTGTCCCATACGCACTTTCAACTGCTGAAATCATACCTCACAGAAAGACATTTTATTGTTAAACAGGGTGACGAATATACCGACCTACACCAAATATATTCAGGTGTTCCGCGGGGCAGTATTCTTGGTCCATTGATACAGCTGAACTACCGACCTCAAGAAACACTACTGTTACAATATATACTGACGATACAGCGGTTTTATCATGATACGAGGATCCAATATCAGCCATAAAAACCTCCAACTTCATCTTAGCAAAGTCGAGTTGTGGTTGAAAACGTGGCGTATCAAAGTAAATGAAAAAAAACATGTGACATTCACCCTTTGTAGGAGAACATGTTAATAAAATTGAATAATCATGAACTTCCGCAAGCAGATAACATTAAATATCTGGGAATGCATTTTGATCGATTTGTGTATATGTATGTATTTGCCCATTTGAACTATGGTATTGAACGGTGAGATACTACTAGCATAGACCTAACATAGATTTCCTGCAGAAGTTCCAGAAATGTTACGAGCCATCGTCGATGCCCCATGTTACAAGCCCAACAAATTTATTCAGTTCGATATCCCTTTAAAACCCATAACGAGTGTGATTTGGAGTGTTAGTGCGAAGTACTCTGAAAGGCTATCAGTGCATCCTAATGCACTCGCCAAACAGTTAAATGTGCGCGATGACAGTGAATTGCGTAGGCTCAAACGCAAACTACCATACGAACTGAATAATAAACACATAGAGTGCGATTTAATAATTTCTATAATAAGTTAGAATAGTTTTTATAGTAAGTTAGGATAGACTTTAAAATAGGTTAGAATAATATCTAGAATAAGATTCAGATTATAATTTGTACAGCAGAATACTTATTGAAGTGATCTACATGTCAGGATAGTTATATTATATAACGGAAATCATATAATAATACTTATTGCCCACGGGCAGATTGTTGAAGTTCTAACAGACTAACACTACTAATAGCATAGCATAGCGTAAGCGGAACTTTGACTTCGATCTTGATGAGGAAATTAAAACTACGATCTGAATATTCCATATATAGCGTATCCCTTATAAAGATAGCTCAAAGAACAGGATATTAGCGCTGCACGAGAAACAAGAACAACGAAGACCAAGAATGCTATATCAAATCTTGTCTCAAATCAGTCTCTGCTATAATAATATACAAAGACCTGTTCAGTTTTATTGAAACTAATGTTATTAATTTGACAATGTGGCAATCATGAACAATAAATCATGATTTTTTCTCCTCTACTATCCTCATAGTTTAAATCATACGACTTTGCTTCTCCCTGGCCAATATTCAAACATTATAGAGTCATATATAACCGACTGATACTTCAGAGTCAAATAAAAAGATACTTATTTTAACTTGAGGAAAGTGCAAGAAGGTGTGACAAAGGGAAATGTATTGGGATCAGTTCTTTATTTGCTGCACACTCGGGAATTGCCTATATTCAATGAAAATGTTGTTGCTATATTTGCAGATGACACTGTAATCTAATGACATTGAAGATAACACTAAGGTAAGAAAATATATGAAGAACTCTAGCTGAAGTACAAAAGAACATACTGGTTATTGGGTAGATATTCAGGGATAGCAGTATAATAAGCTGTTGCTTTACTAACAAGTCTCTAAACCAGTGTTAAATCAGGAGTTATGGCGTACAACTTTGGAGTTGTATCAGGTAAAGCAAAAGAAGTATTATACAAATATTTCAGAACAAGGTACTGCGAGGTATTGTTGATGCTCCATGGTACATTTGTAAGGATTTATATAAGATTCGCATAAGGATCTAAAGGCAGAAACTGATAGAGTTCAGAGGCTCCATCAACACATCAATGTTGAGGTTCTCCAGTTCCTAGTTGTACTTAGGATTTATGAAAAAAAAATTGAAATTTTGAAGCCTCTACATCTATTTCCTCCCTTGACAATATATTTGCATCCTTCTTTCAGAGCATGTGGATGGATACGAACATCGGGATGGTAGACACGTCTCGGCGTCCTCGCCGGGACAATTATAAAGCGTCTTGCGCCATGCCTCTTTATCGGCTTTCCGGCCGATTCGATGCATTTAAAAAACGGAATTACCCGTATAATTCGGTTTAATTCTGAATTATTGCACCGGACGCATCGGTCGCCACGTAATTTTCGGATAATTGGCGCACGGGATCGTAGACGAGATTGCGATGGGACTCGAGTGCCCTTAAGATTCTTTTCTGCAGGCGGACGGCCGTGCAGCGTCGTTGAATCGAAACAATCCGAGCAGAGGTGGTTTTTCTATATAATTTTATTGTCTTTTAATGCCACGGAGACGCCTCCTGCGAACGGAATTCCGTTTACGTTGCTATAGATTATCCTATTAGATTGCTCCTTCTTCCTGCCATTAGCTTACATTGTGATTTTAAAGTATCGAATCGTTGAATTGAATAGATCTTCTTCGTATAGTAGGTGATAAGTTTTTTATATCCGAAAATACGTGAATAGGTTGTGGAATTTTGATACGAGGGTGGTTCAAATATGATGGAGACAAACGTTGTAGATGGCGCGCATGTATGTTTTAATGATCGTGGCTTGAGTTTATGATAGCTGGGTCCCTTACAAACAGTTTGGCATAGTTTTCGTGGGAAGCGCATGTTCCACGCGCGTGCTACGTCCATGACCGTCGTAGCGCAACGTACTGACATTGTTTTTTTTTTAGTGTGGGAAGGCGTTAAAAATATAAAAATTTGTCTGCGTTTAAATGGGTCAAAGCGTTCAAGCATGGCCGCGAAACCGTTGAGAATGAACAGCAGCGAACCAGCATCACACCAGATAGCATTCGCCGCGTAGAACAATTCATTATGGAGGACCGTAGGATGAATGTTCGAGACATTTAGGCTGAACTCGGCAAAGCAAAATGTCGTCTAAAGAGTGGAGGAAGAAAGAGGAAGGGGCGCCAGCTAAAGCGACGACAACCAGGTCTGCAGGTAAGGTTCTGTGTACGGTGTTCTGGGACCGGTAGGGTGTGTTGAATATCGATTTCCTGCGCACCCAACGTACATTAATGTTGCATACTACTCTAACCTTCTGAAAATACACATGAAACCGGCTTATCACTCGAAACGGAGGAGCATTTCAGCACGAAGTGCGATTCTTCTCCAGCATAATGCGCGCCTCATATCGGCGTCTCACGCTCGATACAATTGGAATTAGGATTCCAGGTACTGGATCGAAGAACATCTTAAGAGCCCGGATTTATCACCCTGCAACTACCACATGTCTGGACCACTGAAAGAAGTCCTCGGAGGTCAAAGATTCAACACCGACGACGAGGTAGAGGAGTTCGTGCGCACATGGCTGTCCGAGTTGCCCAAGGAGTCGATACTGGCATCAAAAAACTTCCGGAAAGATGGAAAAAATGCGTAACTAGTGAGGGGAAATACCTAGAAAAACTTTTTAAATAGTAAATATACATGTCAGAGTATTTGTCTCGATCACAGATCGGAGAAGAGCCTATCACATAATTCTGAATCCAAAATAACAAACGTAGAATATTATAGTCACATTTTAGACCAACTATATATTCCTGTAAAAATAGTTTACAATATATTTTTATTGTTATCTTAGCAGTCCACAATCTTCCCAATAGGCAATAAGTATTTGATATGTGGAAGACCGCTTCGATAAGTTATCTCCCTAGAATCGACATATCAACCGACTTAGCTGACATTTTGCTTCCCCTTAAAAAAGCGTGAGAAATATGGATTAAAGATAAAAATATATACATGAGGTAAATATAAATATGTAGCAGCTGAAATGAAACTAACCATATAATTTGCATAGATAGAATACCAGTACAAGAATTTATTTATAAACTAAGAAAATATTTACGATAAATATTAAAGTTTATAACGATTATTGTAATAAGATACCTTCTACTTGAACCTTCTACCAATTATCTTGATTAATTATTTTATATATCTAAATTAAAAAAAAATAAATAGTTCATTTAATGATTCTAAACACATTCTTTAATATACATTTCTAAATTGTTAAAAATAGATTGCCTAATTGTGTTATTATATTGTTGTTATATTCTTTGTTTTAATATGCAGACATGTATTACTTCATTTGTTATTCCATATTTATATTTATAATTAGCGTTGGAAACTATCGATTGAAAACAGTCGAAACAGTCGATAGTCGCAAAACAGTCGAAAGAGTCTATAGTCAAAAAAATAGCGACTGAAAATAATAATTACTATTTTCAGTCAAATGCACGGTTCGACTGTTTTCTTTAATTTTAAAGGAAGTAGGATTACTTTTATACTGAATGTTCTGTGGATATTTAAAAAGGAATGGAATAATAACACCACAAATGTTTAATGCTGTTTTAATATATTAATGTATTATGGCTATTTTTAAATAGCATAGCATAATAAATATTAATAGTACAATACAACTTAAATAAAACCTAAAAACTAAAGATTTTCAATAACCATAACTACTAAATAAAATGTAAACATATACCTAATCATTGAAAAATCTAATCCATGATGAATCTAAAAATGATCGTACAATAACTACCAGACCTTTTTTAAATAAAAGTTTTATTTATTTTTGAATAGACATATTTTTAAAGTACTGTGAATATTATCATGTTCAACTTTTCTCCCATGAGGCGATTTCTTCGATCGTTAATTATTTGGCCAGATTTTGAAAAAACCCGTTCCCAAGGGACAGATGTTGCGGGTATAGAGGAATATTTTACGTGTAACTGATAGAATTCAGGTAGTTTCATTTTATGGATTTGCCAAATATCCAATGGGTTTTCTAAACGCCCAATAAATGGAATTTCTAAATACTGCTAAATCTGTAAGGTTGCTGCAGTACTTGGAGTAATTACTTCTTTCATTCTAGCCATTTTATTATCAAAATATCTCCAGATGTCAATACATTCTTGGTCAGTAGTTTTGTCTTGCATTTCGAGTTGTGGAACTATATTTGTATTTTTTGAAGTTACAACGGAAGATACCTGTTTTATGATAACCTTTTGTATCGTCTCAGCATTATTAGCAATACCAAATCCTGCTTTTTTAAATTTAGGATCTAAAAATGTAGATTTTCCGCATATCGTATTCATTTCTGAAATTACCAGTCTTTTATTGATGACATCTAATAGACAATTTTGTCATTTTTTCCCCATTCACTTGTTAACATCCTGAATTTGATGGAATGTTGCAGTCATCTTATTGACCGTATAATTAAAGACATCGTCGAGATATCTTTCACCAGATAACTCGGTGGTCATTATTTCAATGGGTTTTAAAAGTTGAAGACATTCTGTTAAGACAGTCCATTTGTTAACAAATAAAAACTGTGGTGCTGTTCTTAATAAGCAACAAAATAAATTGTTGAATATTAAAGTAGAGTTTTCCTATCAGAAAATGTATTTATTACAAATATTTAATATACTTTATTCACCTCTTTACGGTTAATATTTTTCAAAGAAATTTAGCAAGTGCTACTGTAAAAAATTCTTCAAATTTTTTGATCTGTGTAATTTCTGAAACCTTTGGAACCAAATTTTAGTTTTCAAGATTTTAGGAAAAAAGTTTCGACAAACAAGAGGCTTGGACAAAAATCGTGAAAGTTTATCAAAAAAGTATTACATATTATACCTGTCCAAAGTATTAACCTATTATGCCAGTCAAAAGTACCTTATTATTTATCATTTAAAATTTAATTTTTTGCCCTTGAAAACTAGCGATCTATATTAATTTACAATATATAGATTTTCACAAGCAAACTACAAAAAAAACATAAAACCACATATATTACATATAAATCTATATAAGCATAAATGCGGCGCATTACTTTCAAGGTCGCGGCTAGGACGGAAGGCCAGAACGTTAAAATTCAGTCGAATGAACTAATAGAACCGAAAATAGTAACTAAAAGTAAACGACTGAAACAGTCGATAGTAAATAGTAATAAAATAAGTCGGACCGAAAATAGCGACTGAAAACAGTTACTAGTAAAAACAGTCGAACCAAAAATAGCAACTGAAATAGTCGAGAGTAAAAAGTAGTCAATTACTGAACAGTCGATAGTCGATTTCAGTCGATTGTTCCCAACACTATTTATAATATAAAAATAAAGGTTTTGTATACTTATATTGATGTTCTGAAGTCGTTACAGTTCTGAAAATTATCTTACTTATGACACTTTGGTATAATCTTCAGTGATATAATCATTTAAACTTATCAATATTGAAACTTAAGGGATTTTAATTAAATGTTATAGGATTAGTGAGTCTGAGTTCTTGAGATAGTTTGCATATATTTTAATATAAAGTCATTTATTATTTTAATTAAGTATCAAGTATAAAATACTTTATTGTAAAAGTTTATTACATATTGTCCAAAATATCGATATCTTTCGAAAATTGGAATCGTGTTACACCCAAGATTTCACGCAGCTACTGCTTATTATTACCTTATTAAGCTAGAATGCTGAAAGTTGAATATGATCCATAACAAACATGTTCTAACAGCAATAAATGTCCGTCAGCTGCATTTTTCTTAAAATTAGTAGTGAAACAAAAAAAGTGACAAAGTAACGCTACCAGAAATAGTGATTTAATATTTTTGGAAAAATGATTTGATTTTGTGAAAATGTAAAAGATGATTAGAGCACAAAGAACAAATAAGGCTTGGTTTATAAAGGGAAGTGATGATAATTTAATTAACAATAAATAGTTTAGTTAAACCAGTTCTTGTACACCCTTTAAAATGTATTTCAACAACGAATAAGTTCGATGACTTCGCCACTGGATATATAGATGAAATGAAATATTACATTCCCGATTAAAATACGTTTATGTTCTTTAAAAACTCATTTTAACTATTATAAAACTGACTTAAAAACAGCTAGAGATATCTAGAAAATAATCAATTATAAAGTTATAACGATAGAACGAAGACAAGAAGATATTTATTATCTACTTAGAATACCTCTGATATATTTTTAAATCTATAGTACTCCAAAAAAATAAAAACCGAATGATTTATATTGTATGCAATATGTCTTTGAAACTGTGTTACAAAGACTCCGGATAGAATTTTTGAATATAAGAAATTTATTATTCATATAGCAGTACACGTCCTGGACCAATTAAAGTACAGCCTGGAGTCATGGCAATTTAACAGAGATAAAACGGCGCATAAACCTGTTTTTGAACGTTTTTCGTCCGAATCTCAGAGCTAATTAAAGCTCGCTAAAATTGCAGAAAAGCTCTGCATATAGAGAATCAGAAAAGGACGTTGTTTAAAATGTATCGCAAAAACTCCAGTGGACGGATGATCCTATGGCATTTCGAACGTACGTCATTTATGTGAACGTGAAAATCGCAAATTTTATATATATTGTAATCAATTTTAATAAAATTAAATATGTGAATTGTTTGAAAGGTAAGATAATCAATTATATTTTGTTAACGATCAAATAATTTACTGTACCACATTATAAGCGTTGAGTAAAAGTTTGTGAAATATCATCAATAATCTAAAAAGTTCGCTAAACAAGCATTGACGAGATCAAACAAAGATACAAGATATGGTTTAGGAAGATATTATTTCACTAAGCGCAGTGTAGTTTTGAATAACAAATATTATTTCAGGATAGGTTTGGCTAAAAATGCTACAAAAATATATTAGAAATCAACTTCAAACCGTATTAAGAATATTTTACATATTGTTTCATTGTTATGGACAAGAGAAAAGTCTACAACATAATTCTTAGTAAAAAATAGTGATACTTTCCATCAACTGTATGTAGAAATTCGTGTAAAATTTACAGTATTTTTTTTCAGAAAAATTACCTTAACCTTAATCTCTTATTCTTAGTTTATTATAATTATAATTAACTTATTACAATTATCTATCAAGATAAAACATCTGCATTGCGTTTTTGGGAGGTGTCAAGAAAAATAATCATCAGTCAGTGCATTAAAATTCTTTCATCTAGTTAATTTATCAGATTTAGCTCCTTCTGACCCTTGTTTGTTGTTTCACTCTGACAATTATGGAGAATTAAAATAAGAGTATTAGAAATTAAACAGTGTCTGTTTGTTCCTAGACATTGACAAGATATGTAGCAAGAGTGATAACAGAATACCTTATTATAATTCCTTATTATAACATCTGCATTGCTTTTTTTGGGATGTGTTAAGAAAAATAATCATCAGAGTCAGTGCATTAAAATTCTTTCAACTAGTTTATTTATCAGATTTAACTCCTTCTGACCCTTGTCTGTTGTTTTACTCTAACAATTATGGAGAATTAAAATAAGAGTATTAGAAATTAAACAGTATCCGTTTGTTCCTAGATATTGACAAGATATGTAGCAAGAGTGATAACAGAATACCTTATTATAATTCCTTATTATAACATCTGCATTGCTTTTTTTGGGATGTGTCAAGAAAAATAATCATCAAAGTCAGTGCATTAAAATACTTTCAACTAGTTTATTTATCAGATTTCACTCCTTCTGACCCTTGTCTGTTGTTTTACTCTAACAATTATGGTGAATTAAAATAATGGTATTAGAAATTAAAGAGTATCTGTTTGTTCCTAGATATTGACAAGATATGTGCAAGAGTGATAACAGAATACCTTATTATAATTATCCGTCAAGATAAAACATCTGCATTGCTTTTTTGGGATGTGTCAAGAAAAATAATCATCAAAGTCAGTGCAGTATCACATTTATTGTCAGTTTATTTATCAGATTTAGCTCCTTATAACCCTTGTCTGTTGTTCCACTGTAACAATTATGGAGAATTAAAATAAGAATATTAGAAATTGAGTGAATCTATAATGAAAATTGTTTTTAAAAACATAAATCCATTTTTCATTTTTGTTTAAAGGCATTTCCATCTCAATTTCAATAATTTAATAACCTCCGTGAAAATTATGGACAGTATCTGTTTGTTCCTGGACATTGACAAGATATGTAGCAAGAGTGATAACAGAATACAACATATTGTATTTATTTAATGAAATAACACATGGGCTCAAAAGTCCCGGACGTAACAAAGAAAACTCGTTTTTTTGTTAAAATTTTTCTTAATCCATCAACGTAATCTCCATGAAGAGCTACATAATCATTCCAGTGCAGCCCTAACATTTCAATACCACTTTTGAGGACGTATTTATGTTTTGCCTCAAACTAGGCCAGTCACCAGTTGCTGCTCGACTCAGAAGACCATCGTTATCCTTCCGAAGTGAGGTGATGGCTCCATGTTTCATCCATTGTCATATATCGAAGCAAAAATTTCAACCAAACACTGCTCAGAATCATCAACACATTCTTGTTTTCTGGCAACAGTGAGCAAACGCGGCAACCACATTGAACAGAGCTTTCTCATAGTGAAATGCTCATGTAATATAAAACCAACATGTTCTTTTAGTGCCTTTACGATGTTAGCTCACTGACGCAACTTTATTTTTCGATCATTTAGAACGATTTCGTATATTTTTTTGATGATTTCTGATGTTACTATCTCATTTGGATGCCCACTGCGTTATGCATCATCGAGGTCTCTACGACCACGTTTGAAGTCAGTCCTTATAACACTTTTTAAACCATTTCTTCGCTTGAACGGTATCTTTTCCCATCCCAAATTGTTTTTGAGCGAATGATTTGAAAATAACAAACGTAGTGTCACTCTTAGTCCAATAATTCATAAACTTATGAGTAGAATATTAAGAAAATTTAACCGCTTTCTTTTAAAGGTTGATATTAACGCAATAAAACTAACGCCAGCTATGTGTTAGGTCCGGGACTTTTGAGCCTATGTGTTCGAATTAATGGATTGATAAAATTATATTTATTTTCATATTTTACATACTCAAGATAGACACCAGTCAGAGCAGATAATGTCAATGTTCAGTGGCAAACATCTATTTTTTTTAGTAACATAATTAACATCTAAACCTTCGCAATTACTTAAATATCGACTTCGTAATTAAAAGACAATATAAATTATTTTAAAGCTTTACCTTTCAACATTCACTGTTTACTAACTGTATACTGACGTCATATGATACAGGCCAGCACTTTGATGTGAATACAAATATTAAAATATTATCTTTCTAAGAGTTATCTGTTCTTTAACAAATACTAACTAAATTGAAATATTTTATCGATCATCCACAGGAAATATAACATTTTTACAGTTTTTATTATTACCCAATGGTTGAACTAGACCAATTTTTACCTTAATAATCCTAGCTCGGCATAATATTATTGATTGGGTCTAAGACAATAACGAATATTGCAGCGAGAGCACCCATTAATGACTGTTTATTGTGTGTCAATGCGTATTACGATATAATTTGAGTATTGCGTGCGTTCGAGTTAGATGTTATAGACAAAAATCCCGGAAAAATCACTCGTAATTTACCGGAATTGGATCGATGTTTCCGTTCCTTTTTTTTTCGGTAGCTAATATATCAAGTTGGCATATTATATAGCAACTATTTTCTTTATTTATTATACCTGATCCATTTGATTCGTGAACTAATAAATTATGGCTGCTAAATGTACGTATACATATTTGTAATTTGTAATGTATCGCTTGGTACGCTTTATTTAGGTGGTAGGTATTACGCAAAGAGCAAAACTAGTACACATACAAATTATATAAAAGTAAAATGAAAACAAACGAAAAAATAACAAGAAATTATACAATTTCTTCCTATGTAACTACAATACCAGCAAGTCAGTACTTTGCATATTAATCATTAATCATAGAGGATATATGCTTAAAATGATGTAGTATGATGTTTTACAGGTTTTTCTAACAGATGTCGTTAAGCTTAAGTATGTTAATTTTACGGTATTTTATTCTACTGATATCCAGTTTCAAACCTGTAAATGTTATATTGTGAGACAGTAACACCGTCATAGATTTATACCTCCTTGAAAATATTCAGTTTTGTGCCTGAAAACGTGCATTTACGGTACCCATTACTTTTCTTATTTAATGAAATGGAAAAGGCCGCCGAAAGTCAGTGTTTACTGGTAGAAATATACGGCCAGCATCATCTAACCTTAAAAACATGTGAGACGTGGTTGTGCAAGAGAAAGAGCGTTCTGGTAGCTCGAAACAGTTTGAAAATGCGAAACTTAAACAGTTATTGGATGAAAACGCTACCTAAACTCAAAAACAATTGGGGAAAGCGTTAAATATTAAATATCACATCAATTGAACAATAGGCAAATGGATAATCGAAAAATCGTCTGCGAATTGCTGCCTTCAAGATATGATCCGAAAAGTGGATTTACTTTGAAAATTCTACACGCAAAAAATCATTGTTATCATCTGGTGAAGCCGACCGTTCGACTCCAAAGCCAAATGATTTTAGTTGCGAGATAACGCTCTGCGTTCGGTGGTACCAGAGTGACGTGGTGTATTACGAACTGTTGAAACACGGTGAAAGAGTTGATAGTGATCGCTACCGACAATAAATAATGAATTTGGCCCATGCATCCCATCGAGAAACGTCCAGAATATATCAGTATCAGCTTTTCGCATGAATAGAACAAGGGCTTGCAGAGCAGCAGAAGTTAGAAAGTGGATCGATGAATGGTTTTACTCAAAGGACAAACAGTTTTTTTTAGAATGGCCTTCATAAATTGCCAGAAAGGTGCGCGAGCTATATAGAGTCATATAGCCATTAAATTGAATAAATAAATTATTCCATATCCTTGAAAATTATGTAGGTTGCAAAAAAAGGTATTGACTTTTCATTACACGTGTTGCATGCTATTTTACACGCTATTGGACTAAATAAGCTTTTCCAAAAGTTCCATATCTCTTAAAATTAACATGCAGTGTCTTTAATTACTTTGAATGCACAAACTTGCGAAAATCACTTCAATTTTTAAACCAGCAACCTCAAAAGATCTGTACCGATAGAATTATAGCTATACTTGAAATAATAACCAAAACATTGTTAATAACAATGGCCAATAAATTCTTAAAATAAGTTAGTTTTTACACTACTAGTACTTCGTTATAACGGAATCTTTAAGCCCATATGGTCCTACGGCATGTAGATATGGATTTGTACCAAGAAGAGCAATTTGGAAACAATATTTGGGAATATTGTTAACGCCCCGTTGTGCTCAAAAATAATGGTCTCCATATAGCCATTAAAATGGACACCATCAACCAGACCATTAAAAAATTCAACTCAGTCACCTTGTTCGGATCCGAACATTAAAATGGACACCATCAACCAGACCATTAAAAAATTCAACTCAGTCACCTTGTTCGGATCCGAACATTAAAATGGACACCATCAACTAGACCATTAAAAAATTCAAATCAGTCATCTTGTTCGGGTCCGATGAAACCAGTGACAAATTTGAGTCAGTATTGATGCAAAAATCATTAGAAGCAAAGGACTTGAAGTGCGAAAATCTTTAGCCTTTTAGTGTTTTAATTTATAGTAATTTAAGACTGTACAATAATGCTCATTGAATAATTATATAATATTGTTGATTCATTAGGATGATAATCAGAGCATAAGCAAAGATATGTATTAATTATACTCGCCAATTTTTATTGATTATTGATTATTTTATATATGCCTATATTTTAACCCGCTTTTATTTAAAATATCGTCCCTCTTTCCGACGATTTGAAATATCGAACAATATATTCTTTTATCGATCCCGATAATAATTTACATGACAATATCATTACGGTTATTGCGCGTATATTAAAAAATGCTTTTAACTTGAACATCCTCTCGTGCTTACTGATGTATGGACCCTCCCGTATCGAGGACTTCACGCCCGATATTTTACAAATATTTCAGTAGTTTTAGTAGAGCGAAAAAGAAGCGTTTAAAATATATCACATTGTATTTAATATAAATGAAAACTTCGTTAGTAAATAAAGGAATGAATATCTATTTTTGTTACATTAAAATTACATGTAGTTTATAATAATTAGTAGGTATACAAATAGGTTTTGAAGGTTTTTTCAGATAATTATTTTCAGGGAATTATTGTTATCTGTTTGAAAATTTCTCACTAAATATGAAAATTTGGTAAATAAAGACCTGCTCCTATCATGCTGTCATTTGTGAACTTGAACATAAGTGGTGAAGTGCCAAGTGATCATTAGCCAAAATAAGTGACAGTAGAAAAAAATAATATCAATGAAGCTTCTCAACGATTTCCATTGCGCAACATGTAAAATTTGGCGATGGGGTAGTAAAGATCACTTCCGAATGGGCTGCATTCTTGACTGGGCTTCTTCCGCAACTTTATGAGATTTTGGTTAGCATATTGGATCCAATTTTCATCTCTCATCATGTTTTATTACAAAAAAACCCTCCCATGCTTCTTTTAGAACAATTATGCGTCCAATAATATAGAGTTTTCTTGTTTTTGTAACATATGCATGGTGTTAAACCGATTCAAATTGGTCACTCACTCCAAAGTTCAGTACTATAGTGCAAATCTAACTGAGCATCCTCTACTTTTATTGGGCTCTCTTCGTGTTACTTGTGATTAGCCTCAAAATCTCCATACTGGGACCAGTATAATTCCCATGTACATTGAATACAGTCATTGAATTCCATAAGGAACATTTTCTTTCTTTTTTATGATCCTTAAAGATTCAACAATCCAATGGAGAATAAGATTTTTTATGATAATTATTCACATAACATGTTATGTTGCTTCAGTGATCTTCAGTGGTCTTTTGTGTAATTTACATTTATATTGCAATAAAAATTAAATTGAAATAAAAATGTAGGGCATCCAACAAAGGCAAATAATGTATCAAAACAAGATTATGTTTAGCTCTCTCTGTTCTGTAAGTTCTGTGAATGTAAACAAAAAGAATTTCCTCGTAAAAATCAGTGGTAGTTAATGATAATGAGTTATGAAATATCGGATAAATTGTTGGAATGAGTGTGACTAATAGGATACTATTTAACAATTGATTAATATAAAGTTAAATGTAAACTAGTTAATGCCGACTAACTTACAATTTGTCTATACAATGACTGAAACCTAGGTATTTCACCAGGAAAATAGATTAGCCCTTCTAAGCCTCTAAAAATATAATATTTAGAAGCACTATTAAGTGTTTTACTATTTCGTACTCATTACTGCATAACTACACAAGATCACAGGTTTTGGATCTCTTGAGCCTGCGTCCTAGTTCAGTGTTATCCAAGAATGTCAGCTCTTTGGTGTTAACACAGAAGCGCAGATTCTCATAATGTCTTGTTGCGAATCTCTTAATTTCCTCTACGATAGGTGGAATCATGGTGAAAGTAAGTATTCCGATAGTATCTGAGTGTATCCATAATACTTTTAAGGTGTTTTTTTTTTTATTCTGAAATACTTACATTATGTTTATATTACTTTCCGCACAATATCCCGACCACTGAATTAGATAGATCCATAAGGGTTTTAGTATTCACATGTAATAACATCGACTGATTTTCTTTTGAGTTTGTTTCCTTTCTTCTTTATATACTATTTCCAAGTTTTGCATCAACATTCATCCCAAGGAACTTAGCACTTTAACTGTAGGAGATAATTATTAGTATATGAGTGGTTGTAGGTAAATTGGAGATGCTTTAATATACTCTCGTTAACGTATGTTCTGCACATCTGGGTCCAATAATTTATATAACTTGCGTGTTGCAGTTTTCTAATTGCTTCTTCGGTATTCATAAATAAAAATATCTTGAAATTAATTTACATCATTAGCAAAACGATGGGGTCCTCTGTATTTCTTGAAATATAATGGTTTTTGAAGCGCTTCACTAATTTGACCTGTATGAACTTCTATTTAATTGCAATAGGATCAAAGGTCTACGTAACAGGTCAATTAAAAAGTCCCCGGCCTGACACATAGATGGCGTTACTGGAACTAAATCTACATGTTTTTAGTTAGCCCTTACCCTCAAAAGGTGAGTGTATAAATTTGACAGCTGCCGGATCATTAGTTTGTGAATTATAACATTTTTAGTGAAGCAACTTTTCTTATTGTGAAAAAAATTGATAAAAAGGGGAGGGAAAAAATACAGTTGAAGTAAAAACTTGGCTTGATGCCGAGTTTCTGGACTCTGCCCCAGCAAAATCAACCATCATGGGTTGGTATGATAAGTATAAACGTGGCAAAAGAGGTTGTTACCGACGAAAACATTTAAACATTCCACAAAATGATTTTGAATTACCGTAAATTGAAATTGAATGAAATAGCAGACGCTCTAAAGATATCAACTGAACTTGTACATCATATCATTCACGAATATTTGGATATGAGAAAGTTCTGCGCAAAGTGGGTCGATGATTCGGAGCAGTGTTTGAAGATGATCAAGCGTAATAAATCCGAGTTTTTGCATCGATACGTGACAATGGATGAAACATCGTTCCATCGTTTCACTCCGAAGTCCAATCGACAGGAAAATGCAACAGTTGGCTGGTAAGTTTATGGCGTCTGTATTTTGGGATAAACACGAAATAATTTTCATTGACTACCTTGAAAAAGGAAGGATCATAAACAGCGACTATTACACAGCGTTATTAGACCATTTGAAGGACGAAATCGCCGTATTTGAAGAAAAAAAAGTGCTGCTTCACCAAGACAGTGCTTCCTCATTCACCGTATTCTCCAGATCTGCCCGCCAGCGACTATTTCCTGTTCTCAGATCTCAAAAGAATGCTCGCTGGGAAGAAATTTTCATCGAATGAAGAGGGTATCGCCGAAACTGAGGCCTATTTTGAAGCAAAGGACAAATCGTACTACAAAAATGGTATCGAACAGTTGGAGGGTCGCTATAATCAGTGTATGTATTACCCTTGAACGGAATTATATTGAATAAAAAAAATTAATTTTGCCAAAAAATGTGTTATGCTATGGTAAGCCTTGAACTTTTCATTTGACATGTTACGTATCAAGGACAAAGAAACGTTAATTTTTATATATTAGATTTTTGCATAATTTTTAAAACCATCAATAATTAGTAATAGCCAAACCTAATACTCTGTTTTTATTCCGATAAATTACAAATACGAATAATTTCCAGCAAATCAAAAGTTATTTTAACGAAAAAACGGACGGAAACCGGCAAAATTTTCAATACATTTCAATTTCGCCATCAAAATATACAGAAATAAAATCATGATATTTTTACCAAATTAGTAAAATAATAAACATCGCGCGAGAGCGCAACAAAATATTCCATTTAAAAGCTTTTTAAAGGTTCGCCCGTTGTAATTTTAAAATCGTTACGACGTAAAAAATAACAACCGAGAACAAATGGAATATATTGATATTTTAAATTACACTTGAGCTGCAATATTTCCCATAAAAATAACTCTACGCTTTCATACTGAATATATAAAATAACGCGGTTTAAAATATATATGCGTATATTAACGAATTTTTGCTTTGACAAAAATAATAATTCGATTGAATAATCACCGGTCTATTCGCAACACCTATTCTTTTCCCGATATAGCTATAGTAGTGGATACTCTTCTTAGCCAGCATTCAATAATTCGACTGAATAATCACTTGTCTATTCGCAACACCTATTCTTTCCCGATATAGCTATAGTAGTGGATACTCTTCTTAGCCAGCATTCAATAATTCGACTGAATAATCACTTGTCTATTCGCAACACCTATTCTTTCCCGATATAGCTGTAGTAGTGGATACTCTTCTTAGCCAGCATTCAATAATTCGACTGAATAATCACCTGTCTATTCGCAACACCTATTCTTTTCCCGATATAGCTGTAGTAGTGGATACTCTTCTTAGCTAGCATTCAATAATTCGACTGAATAATCACCTGTCTATTCGCAACACCTATTCTTTTCCCGATATAGCTGTAGTAGTGGATACTCTTCTTAGCTAGCATTCAATAATTCGACTGAATAATCACCTGTCTATTCGCAACACCTATTCTTTTCCCGATATAGCTGTAATAGTGGATACTCTTCTTAGCCAGCATTCGGTAAGCTTCGACAGTTTCTGCCTAATTTTGCGACGTTGTCATTTGAAAGACATCGAGGGGTAGAATCTAATAAATCTGAACAATTTCTTATGTTTTGACCCTGTCACTGCTTAGAGCCCTAGTAATTATTTTTTTTAAATATCTTATGGTGAGCACAAAGTTGAACAAAGCGAACGTTCGGGGTCTGCGCGATGATTCGGCATGGTTTCGGTGAAAATCTCTCCGTTCGCGGTGATAGAAATCAATTCGTGGGCCGTTCGGTTCCCATCGAAAACTTTCGGTCTCCAAAAATCATTTGACGGTTTCGATCGTTTGGTTCGGAACCCTGTATTTTTATGTTTTAACCATAGTTGTCACAATGGCATGCCAAAATGAAATGTCTTGTGAATCATTTTTCGACGGTAAGTGTAGTGTTCTTTTCCTAAAATGTTATGTTTATTGCAGGAATAATATGTACCGTCTAATCGTTCTTAAAAGATTATCAAATTATTGTAAGTATGTCCGGTAACATAATAAACAAAGTTATGATAAGGAAGAAAATAGGAATAATATTGATATTCAACTCGTCTGAAGTTTAAGGTACGAATATAACATAAAACACTTATGTTTATACGGGTTTAGTATTCTATTTATAGAATCGTGAAGAGATTTCAAACATTTAGAATTCTATAACGATTACAAATTGATCCAAAATCACCAGAAGATATATTCAGTCCCAAGAGAAAAGAATGTATATGTGTAAATTTCACTATGAGGTAGACATTGAAACGTTAAATTCAGAATATTACCTTTAGTCGGTGGCACAAAATATATTAATAGAGTCATCAGGCTCATCATCAGGCATCAAGTCATCCATCAATGTTAGGGACAGAATTCATATAAACAGGAACGAATTTGTATTTACTGCATAATGTATTTTGTATATATCTTATTACTGTTTTCAAGAATTTTTGAAGAAATATTTGTTAATTGGATTTAAATTATTTCAAATACAATGGCTAAGTGGTATGAAAAAATAAAAGCTGACAAGTGCAAGATGATTTGGATGGAAGAGTCACAGTCCTTATAAGAGGACATTATACTAGTATCTTTTCAAATTATAAAGTAAAAAATAAACTTTCTAACAAGCTTATTTGAGGCATATCTTGAAAAACAAATGAAGGAGTAACACCTTGAAATTAGTGATACATCTGCTGTCTAAAGAATAACATAGGTAAGTAACTCTTTTCTCTAAAACTACTGTGTTTAATGAGTTTTACTTTATATTTCAGGGCGAAGATAGGGTTTTTTTGGAAGGAAGCTAAGAAGCGATTGTTGAGTATAGTGCATTTAATGGTCGGTTATTTTTACATGTTGATGTGTTTCACTTAAAAATGTTTGCATTGTTCTATGAATTAAGTAAAATTATTTGGCAATCTTAATATTTTCATGTTATTAAGAATTATTTTATATAAAATTATTATTAAACATCTTTTCTCTTACCAGTTGTGAAATACTTCCATATCAATAAATGTAATTTTTTTCAATGAAAGATAAGAAAAATAATTCACAATTTTGACACGTTCTTTTGTAATTACTATTTGCAAAATAGAAATCAAAAATAAATATTATTTCAGATTCCTGCAAGGAAAATATAAATATTTTAATTTTTCGTTTTTTCAATGAGGCTTTTTTATAACTATATGTATTATTATTAATCATTAATAGATATAAAACACATATTTACCATCCAAAGACATCTTTATAGTATTAATTAAATTACAAGGAAAAATAGGGTTATTTTTTCGAAACCAAAACATATGTCATTCATAATCCCTCCAGTTTTTCTCACGTTCGCTTGAATTTATTGGTCAGATCCCCGGCTCCTGAAACTCATTCTGTTCGTCGCCAAGCGCTGAAGGTTGCTGTGGCGAACACTGGAACTAAGCAAAGTGCATGAACACTACGACTTTGAACCAATTTTGAAACCTGTTCACTACGAATATTCGCCGAATTCAGTTATGCTCATGCGCATTTTCAATTTTCCCACGAAATTTGTCCCGAATGCTCAGGTCTGCACTTACCATTAGAGTCGCCTTTTTACCAACCAGGATATATCTGGACTGAACCTACCATTTAACGTGGACTCCGAACCACGGTCGTCAGCATTAAGCCTACCGACTGGCCAGTGACCAACTTAGAGATCATTCCAAAAAACATACGGTCTTACCCAGCCTGGTTACTGGCATAACCAATTTCAACTGTTGTCTATAAAGACATTTACAATTACCATCACAAAGATCAAGTACAGGCATGTTCCAGCAGGATTCGAACCCGCGACTATCGCAACAGTAGGAGGACCGTCCTATCGCCTTGACCACTGCGCCAATGAAGCCGGTACTTCACAGTTTATATATTGTATTTACTGTTATTATATTACATCTATTATTATAGTATACTTAATACCATGCTATATTTAGATTTTATTTGATTTTATAGTTAGCTTAGATATTGTTTTGTAAATAAGGTTAAGAATAATACTGTTTATAGTTTATTTGTTGTTACGCCGTTCACAATCTTATAATAAATGGTAGGCAGAATTTTTTAAATAATTGATTTTTAAATGTTGCCAAAAAAGCTTTTGCAGTTCTAATGTCAAAAGATATATAAATAAATTCTATCCAGATGCGTTTCTAATAAATTTTACTTTTAATTTTGCAAATTGGATTCAGTTATATTCCAAATTAATTATATTTTAGGTATAATTGAAACTACCGAAATAAAAATTCAGGTAAACATGACTCGATGAAATCACAGCATATTGATCATATTGAGCCACTCTACAACATTAAAATTTATTTATACTCGATTCAAAGTTTGTTTGTACGTACGTCAAGATGTTTAATATTTTCCTTCTCATTTTATTTTAGTTAAAAAGAGACACAATGCGGTCTGATTAGTTCGAACGCGTAAACGAAGGCGCTTGTCAAGGTCGTCCGGTTGTCAGACGTATCCAAAATTCTTGAAAGCTATAATGATAAGAGGTTATAACTCTAACCTATAAACCCTTGTGGATGTATAATTAACTGTAGTTTTTAGATGTACTATAATGTTAAAATAAATTGTAATTGATAACATTTTTATTCAATTATTTTATTTAGAATTTTGTTGTATGTCAAAGCCAAAGTGAATGAAAACCCAGGGATGACGCGGCAACAATAGAATGTTTAACGTCACAAGTTTAGCTGACATATGTACAAAATAACTTTGAATAGACTATATATTTGAGATATAATTGATATTAATATATTCGATCAAAAGAACATTGAAGTTTAACTCCTTTGAAGGTTATACAATGAATGGTTGACCCTGTCTTATCAGGAAAAAAGAAAGCCAAATACATATCCTAGAGAAAACAGTAAGACAATACCAACATAAAAACCGCGAAACGAAGTTTACAAACAAGTTTTTTGATGATCAAAAACCAATTTTTAGGAATGAGCAAATCTTAAAATAGTCTGGCAAGTCTAAGTATGATGCTCATTGAGACGCTAGTAGCTTCTTGAACTATTGGTTTGGAATTGAATTGGAGTTTATTGACTAGAACTAATCCAAAGTTTCGTAACGTTAGAGGTTTCATCTTCAGGGTGGAAGTTCTAGCACTGGGAGACTGCTAATTAAATTAACTTGATTAAACAGGTACTTGTCATGGCAGATAACGAAGCTGCTTCATAGAGCGTTCAATGATTAAAAACCAGGACGAGGTTGCTTGGGTTGGCCTTAAGCTATAAGCTCTTGTCCTTTTTGAAAATATTTTAGTGTTTATATATCTTAATACCCTCTCTCAACAACACAAGCCCTGTAGAGTCTCTAAACTCTGGTTTTTTGTTAGTTTTTGGTGTTTAATTTATCATCTAAAAATATCTAAACGAAAAATAAATAATCCCTTGTTATTATATAATCCGTTTACCGATTTAAACAATAAAAAATATCTATTCCGAATATCATTTTCCCTAAAATACAAAAACTAAAAATTGTTCATTAATAAATCGCAATTCATATGTCAATGAAGATGAAATATAACAGCAATTCTATTAAAAGGGTTTTATTATTTACGCAACAATCAACATTGCTAGCATGCTATCACTAAGTTAAATAACAACGAATATGCATATGATAGTGGTATATATGGTATGAAGTTGTCAAGGACTATTCTAGTTTAAACATTAATCAACTGTAGCTTTAAATAAAAAAATACTGGAAAATAGGAATACGAACAAAATGAAAATATTTAAACAAAAAGTCACAGCTGTTATGGCACACTATTATTTCATCCCCTTCAAAGCAATCCCTCTCGAATACAATGCATTTATGCCAATGCTCTTAGTAATCTTAAAAATCAATGTTAAATTTGCTTCTGGAATTCTTTGGCTTTTAAAACTTTCCTCAGTTCTCGATCAGTTTTCCCAACTGACTAAAAATGATGCTCTCGAAGAGATTTTTAAAACTCAAAAAGAACCAAAACACTGACTGCAATTCAGTTGTCGACTTTTTGACCTAGCAATGAGCTCAATGTTGTATTTTATGGACTGCTACTAGTTAATTAAAGGAAACTTGGCGCTGTTATTTATAAATATTGTTATGAAACCAGAATGGGTTTACTGAAACTTGAAACCAAGCAGCTTCTGTTTAATATTAAATCGAGAGTATTAGCAATTAATTGATCATATAATTGTTTGTTGATACCTTATAGCACTACACCATTAACATTAATTAATAATAACATAATTCTCGTATGGTAAATGTTTATCGTAATTGGCTAGACGCATTCATTATGGAACATATTTAAGTTTCCTTAATAAATAGACGTTATACAAGATGGTAATACATTATTTGAACAAAAAAGGACAATTTTAAGGTTAAAAATACATTTTAATATTCAATATAATCCTACGTACCCTCGCTTATGTGGCCTCCTTAGCTCTTTGATTAAAATCATTTTCTGAGCCTTTTTGGAACTTGTGATATCGAAAGTCCGAGGAAGGCAAAACGGTAAAGAGTGAGTTATCGTGTTGAGAAATCTTTTTTTATTATTCTTAAACCAGGACGTATAAAAATGTGTTTTCTTTGGGCCATTGTATTTGTTTCGCCTTCAAATGAGATGCTACTTAATCTCTTGAACTAAAAAGTATTTAAACATCCATTATATGTATATATTTAGTGTCAATGGCTGAAGACATTTAAAAAGATGCTGCAAATTAGGAGAAAAATATGAGACCACCTTACTAATGAATCGCTCTCGACTCAGAGGTATTTCAAGGTTTTGGTAATGATATTGATAAAAACATGTAGTTTGTTATGTATATTTGGAGACTCAAAATGAAAAATGTCAGAAATTACTTTGTTAGTAACCATTTTAGGAGGATAGAACGCTATATATCATTTTCTTATAACTTTCGAACTTAAAAATCGAAAATCGACACGCATGTCATTGTTGCATGGTAATCTAAATATATTTAATGAAAGCCATGAAATAATATTCCGTACAGATAGAAGCTGAATATCGAGAAGAGGCATATAAAAAGTGTTTCATAGGAGAGGAAAAAGTTCTTGTAGTACGGGAGCTAGCAACATAGAGAAAATAAGAATTTCAGGTAGGCTTAGACTAGCTCTTAGACTATTATATGTATATAAATTATGAAACGTTTAAAACAAAAATGCCTAATTTGCCTTAAAACTAGTTAATTTTAACGGAAAGATTAAATTTTATTTGTTTTCATTTTGGTGCAATTCTTTTACAAAATCTACATTGCTCCATATAGAAAAAAACTTATTTTTTTATGCTTACCGACCATCCTAGAACAGACATATCTTAAACAGCACTGATGGTTTTTACCTGGAAATAAAAGAAGTATAAATTTTAATAAATAAAAGACCATCGTTAAATTAAATAATGATATAGGATCACAGTTGATACATTTCATAGCCATTCTAACTCAACTAAACTTTATTAATGAACGGGTCAACAGCCTTTGCAACTATTTGTGAAGCTTCTCCAAGTTCCTACCATGATCTTTCACACAGTATTTTCCTACGTGATCCGCTTTTAACCAAACGTAACATTTCGTTAGATTTCTTTTCGTTTGACGACTCACAAATGGAAATTCAACAGAACCAAACATTCTTCGAAAATAAATTCACAATTCTAAGTTGTGCGTTATAGTTTGGTTATGTTGTGGTAGATTCGGATGTACAGACGAAAAAATTCTGTTTAGGTTTTAGGGAGCATCAAAATGCCATGAAATATTTTCTATGGTCATCACAATCGTCACCCCTTAACATAATTGAACTGTTATGAAAAGTGTTGTAGTAGAAAGTACGGAGCATATTTGCATCTCCAATATCAATGAATGTGCTGCAAGATTGGGACAATATTCCAGAAATTATTCAGTGACTTTACAAATCTATTACGCGAAGCAGCCTTTTAGCTCTTCTAACCATACCCTGTATCAACCACTGGAAACTGTAAAAAATATGCCTTAAGTTTATTAGAAAAGTTTATTGAATGGACCATTAAATATCCGGTTCATTGATATTTATGAATGTTAATAGTGAGAGATTAGAGACGAAGAACAATTTGTTTATATGTTATCAAGCAGGCTGGGTTAACTTGAAAATAAAGAGGAATACTAAGAATGCCCGCTAGGAAGCAAAGAAAAATATTACTTTTTAAAAAAAATTGAATTAATTTCAATATTGGATGACGGCATACAATTTATTTTCACTCTTAAATGATGAAACACACCAAATAGTTCATTAATTAACAAAACACAAGACCCACATTTTAATATCAATTACATTAGTTGGCCATATCAGGTGGGAAAAACTCGAAGTATGCTACAATGTATTTGACTTTATACTTATCCTACGGCAATATATCTCTGTCTAGGAATTAGTCGTTCTCTTTACTCCGAGACGTTATTTAGAAGACGAAATTGAGGAAGTAATTGTGCCGGAATTTCCAGAAAATCTACTTAATTACAAATATGAAACAAATTTCCTAGAACAAAGACGTTTCTGGTTTTAGTTCTCATACCTCGATTCTGTTTCTTCTTCGTACCTCAATTTAATACGTTTGGTTATGGCTTACGTATCTTACTAAAGTTCAGCTAATAATAAACGTGCAGTAGTGTTATTATTTGCCATTTCGTTATTTCTATTAAGGAGATTATGAAATACTTGGTTTTTAGTCATTATTTTCAAATACAAATGAGTTATTCTCTATATTATTCTTAAACTCTTAATATTATAAGTAGATATTTCTGATTCTAAGCAAAAAACTACATACAGGGTATAGAGAAAATAATATGAAAAAAAAATGATAAGGTGTTGGCCCACCATTTTCTGTTTGAGACAGTAGCAATTCTTTGCGACATAGATACATTGTACAGAGTGTCAATTGCTTCAATGATCTTGGAAATGAAACACCTATTCCTCACTCTCAGATATTTACTCTTCAAACGTCAGCACCATCTTGAAATATAACAGTGTCTGGTAGCAATATTCTAGTCACAGTAAGAAATTCATTACTGGGGATGCCGAGATAATCATTCTCTATAATCCAGCCAGTGATGTGAATGACGAGTAGACGATAACCTGAATTGGAGACCTTCCTCGTGTAGGAAGTAGGCAGCCCGTATCATAAACTTATTTTGAAATTCTCCATACATAAACCCCGCCATGTCACATGCTTCCTGTCAAGTGTCCACTCTGATATACTCTGATATAATACAGCCCAGCAAGATATTTTTTAATTAGGTATGTATTTATTTGGTTTACCTATTATATATTATCATAGATTATGTAAATCCTTTAAAATCCTGCACTTATTGAATCCATAAATAACATTTTTATTTTCAATTATTGTATTAAGCTTCTTGATTGTCTTACGTTAAAGACAAATTGAGCTTCGTGTGCTTGGAGTCCCCATGGAAGCTTAAAATTTGTAAAAAGAACATCTTCCAAGAAACATTGGTATATCCTCTCCATAAAGTCACTTCATAGAGATGGATATTGCTTCAAATACATAGTTTCAATATTTCATGGTCTCTTAGAAGCAAAAGTGAAGGAAGGCGTTTTTCTCGCACCAGACATTAGACAGCTTTTGACAGAAAGAGGGTTGCTTATTTATTTATTGGAAAAGAAGAAGTATTATTAGACTGCTTTTAAGGAGGCAATCATCAAGGTCCTAATTATAAACAAATCATCAATAGAATGTAACTACTTTCCCGTAATTTTAGGAGATGTGAGAAGCAAGGCGAAGGATTTCGCTATAACGTTAAAGAAGTCGAGAAAAGATACCAAAGGCGGGTTACAGTAGATGAGTTTCTTAGCCATAAACTATTTGAATATGGAGAAACCAAAATCCGTAGAGGGGTACCATAGATATTTGGGTAGAAAGAGTGCCATTTTGAAGATCTTTAAAGGGAAACTGGTGAACGACGGTACAATCAATGCTAAAAACAATTTTTATAAAAACCATAAGCTGTCCAGACGGAAAAGCGACCACGTACGTCCCTGTGGCCATTTCTTTATGAGAGTAGTGTTATTGAATACGGCCCTGACTGTCTAGCTCTACCTGATCTGGTTTAAAACTATCTAAAATGTGAACAAACGAAACTGTTTTTTAATAGATAAAAACCCTCAGTGTCTCTTTTAATCGCCTCTTCTTCCTATAAAATAAAACACTTTTTTAAAAGTATATTAATAGTTCTTGTTTTCTAAACCCTTTCACGTATTTGAATTTATCCTCATGCACCTTCTGCAGATTACTCAGTGTCACTTCTCTAATATTTTCAATTAGCTTGTTTTAATTGTTTATTATAAAAGTGGACTAGTAAATCTTTTCCTTCTTTTCTTTTGTTGAATGTATTAATATAGTAACATAACCTCGTTACAATTTTGATTCACAATAATTAAAAAAATTATTTTTGTACAAATCTGGCAATAATGAACACAACAAAAATATGCAATTTCTTTCCGCTATTCTGAATATAAGCACATATATTTCGTATAATCATTTTCAATTACATATAGTTCATATATCTCTATTGCATATTTTTTTGATGACGTCTGTTTTTCACATAGAACACCAGAGGGCTCTTGTTCTTGTTCCCACAAAACTCACATCAGGAACATTTCGCAATTGTTGAAATCACTTTTTGGCGGTATCCAAGCCTCCATGAGTTACTTAAATTGTTCAATACCGTCTTAGATTCTCCACTAGAGAGGCTCCTTACGTGAAAACTCGAAATAATAATCCCGCGCTAACCCTGCGTAAAATCCAAACAAAGTCCCATAGTTAGACGGCTTATAATCCATTATTAAAGCCGGTTAATTAATACGCTCAGATCTCAGGACTCGTACTAAATTAATATTCCCGTCTTCCGAGCCACTTCCTGAGACCGGCCAAGTTATTTCGCTTAATGGCATTAGACCACCGTTTCATAATAGCACTAATTATAGAAACGGCCATATTGCCTCGGCCCAATCGCCGTAACCTAGAAGCGATCGCCTAATCAGGCCGATACATCTGAATTACCAGCGCTCGCGCTCCATCGTTATTGTGTTGATACCAATTCGGGCGGGGTTGCGGGACGACGGGGAGGCATGACGCATCGCCATTCAATTAGCATATCCAGTAAAGTATGTACAGACCAATTAAGCCATGCCGTTCTGCTCCTGCAGTTTTCGTTGTAATTATCCTCGATCGTCCATCTGAATTGAATCAATAGAATTCGGCCCGCGTAGTGTCTCTGAATCTGCTCATCTGCATACAATTAGCAAGTTTGGGTTATCATAGGTGGATGAATTGACTTTTAAACGAGATTCGCGTTTAACGGTAGGATTCCGACATCCAGAACTGGGGCACCTCGATCGAAATAATGTTTGTACATTTCACATGACGACAACATAACTTTAACTTTAACATTAGATATTCTATATATATTTTACTCAATGTACTGTAGTTAAAGTCAATTTTTAGCTACAACTTTTCCTCATCATTTCGTAGCATTCGGCATTGACAAGGACTAAACTCTGGTGAATAAATCAGGTAAGATTTTTTCTTAAAAAGAGGTTTTCGATTTAAGCAATTCCGTATAGATTTTTACGAAATTTGTATGATATGACAAGACCCATTCATATTACATAATAACATAATCCAATTATTAGAACCAGATCAATAATATTAGCCCAGCATAGTGTAGGAATCCGCTCATCTGCATAAAATTAGCAAGTTTTGGTTATCATAGGTGGCCGGATTGGCTTTTAAAGAAGTTTCGTGTTTAACAGGAGAACTCCAGTATTCAAGATTTGGATGGCGAGAACGTAACTTTATTGGATATTCTTATATATTTTTGCTCAATGTAGTGTATTTAAAATTATTAGTTACGACATTTCCTCATTCTTCATAAAACAGGTAAATTGTAAAGTCCCCGACCTCACACATCTACTAGAATAAAATCCATATGTTTTTCAGTTAACCCTCACAAGATGCGTGTATAAATTTGACAGCTGCCGGATCATTGGTTTGTGAACTATTGCATGTTGAGCGAAGCAATATTTGTTATTGTGAAAAAAAAAATGGATAAAAATTAATTTCGCGTGTTGATAAAATAGTGCTTTTTGACAGGAAAAAATACAGTTGAAGCAAAAACTTGGTTTGATGCCGAGATACCGCACACCGCCCCAGGAAAATTAACTATCAAGGATTGGTATGTTAAGTTTAGACGTGGTGAAATGAGCACCGAAGACGGTGAACGCAGTGGACGCCCAAGAGAGGTTGTTACCGACATAAATCTACAAAATGATTTTGAATGAACATAAATTGAAATTGGATGAAATAGTAGACACTTTAAAGATATCAACTGAACGTGTACATCATATTATTTACGAATATTTGGGTATGAAAAAGTTCTGTGCAAAGTGGGTACTGCGCGAGCTCACTTTTGACTAAAAACAACGACGAGTTGATGATTCGGAGCAGTGTTTGAAGATGATCAAGCGTAATAAAGCCGAGTTTTTGCATCGATATCTGACAATGGATGAAAGATGGCTCCATAATTTCATTCCGAAGTCTAATCGACAGTCATCCGAGTGGACTGCACACGATGAACCCGCTCCAAAGCGTGGGAAAACGCAACAGTCGGCTGGCAAGGTTATGGAGTCTGTATTTTAGGATGCGCATGGAATAATTTTCATTAACTACCTTGAAAAAGGAAGGACCATCAACAGCGACATAGCGTTATTGGACCGTTTGAAGGACGAAATCGTCGCAAAACGGCCACACTTGAAGAAAAAGAAAGTGCTGCTTCACCAGGACAATGAACCGTGTCACAAGTCTGTGAAAACGATGGCACAAATCCATCGTATTCAAAGATCTGGCTCCCAACAACTATTTCCTGTTCCCAGATCCCAAAAGAATGCTCGCTGGGAAGATATTTTCGTCGAATGAAGAGTTGATCGCTAAAACTGAGGCCCGTTTTGAAGCAAAGGACAAATCATACTACAAAAATGGTATCGAAAGTTGGAGGGTCGCTATAATCAGTGCATTCCCCTTGAAGGGAATTACCTTGAATAAAAATAAACTAATTTTGCCAAAAAAAAATGTGTTTTACTATGGTAGGCCGGGGACGTTTACTTCGGTAGTGGCGAGGAGCAAAGTCTGCTGAATAAAATAGGTAGATTTGAGACACTTAGCAAGAGATGACCAAACCTTCTTAAAACCGTATAAACTGGCATGTATCAGTTTGCCACTAGCTTATGTTGCTTATTTATATGTCCTACAATATAGCTGAAGAAGAACAATCAACTACTCTTATTCGCTTTTTTTTTTGACACGTTCAAAATATAGTTATCTGCGTCTCTGAGTCGTATACCCAAGTATACACTGATTGAACTATTTAAGGAACTAATATTTAAACGTGTTAAAAAATTTTTAATAATACTAGATTTCCAGTTTGGTTTTCGAAATCAACTTTCAACAATTGATCAAGTGCACAGAGTAACTGCGGCTATTGAAAAAGCGTTTGAGGAAAAGAAATACTGCCCTGCAATATTCCTGGATGTCTCACAAGCTTTTGATCGGGTTTGGCATTTGGGATTAATCTGTAAGATGAGCAAATCCTTACCGTGTTACTATTGTTAACCGCTAGAGTCATATCTTTTCCGAAGAAAATTTAGAGTATCCCACGAAATGGCGTTCTCGACATTTAAAACTATTTTGGCTGGAGTTCCACAAGGTAGCGTTTCTACACTCGTAGGTCCTACTTTCTGCTCTACACTGCTGACATTCCAACAACAAAAGAAACACTACTTGGAATCTTTGTTGATGACAGAATTATTATGGCAAAGGACATATCTCTGCCTAGAGCAATAGAAAAAGTACAAGTGACAGTCAACAAAATCTACAAATGGACGAAAGATTGGAAAGTTCAACTTAATAGCTACAAATCTGCCCACGTTAATTTTGCATTGCGGCAAAATAATAAAAAGTTAATTATATCACTCAATGGATGCCCGATTCGTCAAGCTAAATACCTCGGAATCCATCTTGACGGTAGATTAAATTGGAAACATCATGTTAGATAAAAAGCAAAACACATTAGGACTAAAATAAAATAACTATACTGGTTAGTCGGAAGATACTCTCAACTTGATCTAAAATCAAAGAGGTTGATTTATAAGAGAATTATAAAGCCATTTTGGACCTATGGTGTGTAAATATGGGGTTGCACTAAAAATTTAAATCAACTAATCCAAGGCTGCCAAAACAAGGTTCTTCGACCGATTACCAACGCATATCGCTACGTAACCAACGAAGAATTTCACGATGACTCGGAAATCAAATGGATTTGCGAAGTGGTCCATGATTTCGCCTTGAAACACGAAAGAAGATTACTAAATCATACTAACGTGAAAGCAATACAACTGCTGGACTGCGCGCAGGATTTGAGGAGATTGAAGCGAAGCAAACCATACCAACTTATATAAAGTGTATAACTTTAGTGTAAACTATAGCTATAAGTTACTATAATTTTATAATTTAAGAATACATATTGATGTATTTGCTCGCACTCGTCTTGCTTGTGAATTAATGCAAGTACAAATGAAAAGTACTAATAAATTAATTATAAATTAATATTGTATTAAGAGTATCTAATAAAGATAAATCTAATAAAGAAAAAATGTTCAAAATAAACCCCTTTTTACTGATCATAAACAGTTTGTTGTCAAAGTGTTGCTTCTTTTTAAGTTACTGGTGATGTACTGTTACTCTTGTTGCTATTCTTATTTATTTGAGATCCTTGCGACCACATACCACAGACAACTTTAAAAAGAATAATATAATTCTTACGGTATTAACAGTAGAAGAAAGTATTAACATAGACACATAAGCCACGAAATGTGGTGTATTCAACATTTTAGAGAAGGAAATACAAAATACCATCAGTATAACACCTGCTAAAAAAATTAATAAGCAGAGGCTCATACTGTCTAAAGAAAATAACATGATGACTGGTTAGGTACTGTGAGAATAATATTATCGAAATCAAGTTTCCCATGATTCTGGAGACATCAAAACTCTCTCGATGGCATAGTAATTTTAAGATGGTGATAAAATTGTATCCAACCGGGCTACCAAAAGATCAATTTTGCATGGCGTTACACGAGCCCCAACAAAATAAGCAATTACCATACTTCAACAAGTACTTTTACAAATTCTGTAAAAAAGATGACCTGAATGAATGAATTCTTAAAGTAGATCTCTGATTAATCTATTTTAATACTTTTTCTAGGGATTCTCATCTCACCTCAAACACCATTTACACGTAAGTATGACTAGATATTTCTGTCCATCGTTACACACACCATGCTGTTAAAACTTTAAAACTAAACCAATCGCATTATATTAAATATAAGTTTCCATGTTACTTGGTAAACAAAATAAGAACAGTGTAATTAACTAAGCCCATTCAGTGATGATGTGAAAATTGGAATAAAAATACATTTGAAACGCTCATATAATGATTTAAGAGCAACCAGTTAGTTAATAGTTATCGAATATCAATAGTAACTTTCTAAATCAGAATTAATTCTCGTAACATACAGATCTGCCGTATAATCAGTCGGCATTACATGATGCTCCGGACTGAAACACTGTTGTTGACGGAACAATGGAGACGCGGAACAATGGCAGTCCAACGGGGAGAACAATATCGTGCATGACCAACAACGCAACTAATACACACACGCCATTGCCATTGTTCGATGAAAAGTTGAACCAAAAAATCAACCAGTTGTCGTGAGGTTTCAGGCGAACAGTGTGAGAAAAGAACAGGGTCATTTTTTTCTTGGTATCATTCGGAAAATATTGTCGTCTCAGACATTACCAGTAGTATGAAGGTTGCTATTTATATTTCTGGCGTCGGTAGCACTAAGTGCTATCTGGCTTCTGATTTTTTTACAATAATTTGAAACAATCATCTTGGATAAAAAATATATATAATTTTGCATAACTTTTGATGTAAATTATACAGGTCTGCAATAAAAAAACTGTTTTTGTAACAGTATTTTCAACTGATTTCTATATGTGTATTTTGGTATACTCAAAATAAAAATAATATGAAAAAAATGCTAGCACGTCAGGAGTTCCAAAAATGTGCAGAGATCCTTGGGTTAAAGCTCAAAATTCGAAACTTGCTTCTGCTAGGAAAGTGTTCCTTCTGGTTTAGATATCGATGAAATGGTTTATTGCAGCCATAATGAAGGTTTGATGGAAGCATTTAAGATCCAATACGATAAAGCTCAATGGCGTATTATCATATATTTATCAAAAAGTCAGCTCAAATCAGTTCTGCAAAGCAACCTTTAAAAGTAATTTGTAAATAGAACATCTAAGAAACATTGTATCCACTTATAAAGTCACCTCATAGAGATAAAGATTGCTTCAATAATATAATTTCAAATATTTCAGGACTTTTAGAAGCAAAAGTAAAGGGAGGTATGTTTGTCGGACTAAATATTAGGCAGCTTATGACTGAAGAAGGATTACTTACTTATTTATTGAAAAAGAAGAAGGATTATTAGATTGCTTTTAGGAAGGCAATCATAAAGACCCTAATTATAAACAAACCATCAATACAATGATAAAAGCGTTTCAACCTTAGGTTTCCGAACGAGTCTGAAACTGCACTGCCTTCCTTCCCTCCTTGATTACCTTCCGGAAATACTAGAAGACGTGAGTGAAGAGCAAGACGAACGATTTCACTAGGATTTTAAAAAAAGTGGAGAAAAGATACCAGTACAATTTCACTGTGAGTGGCTCACTGATACCTTGACTGAATTCACCAAATCCTTCCATATTATACCCTAAAACAAAAATATCAAAGAAGAGCCTCATTGGCAAACAGCAAAAGTTTTAGTCTGCGCTAGAAAACGTATGTTAGAAAAAATGTATCGTTAATGGATTGTAAATAAAACAATATTATTAAATCCATTCTCTTTTATTTTAATGTAACTCCTTTATCCCAGTTACCGACTTTATCATCTTATAAAACAAAATCGACAGACCATTTATGTGACATACCATTTATGACCATTTGGTTTATAAAAGGTTGGATACCCTGTAATCTGAAAAATCGTAAAAAATGACTGGCGTCAATTAAAAGGCATATTCAACGTTCATCAAGAGCTGTCTACAACATTTGCACATATCAAGAAATATGGATATAGGCTAAATATAAACTAAATAAGTTCAAAATTAACAGAAAATAACCTTATGGGTTTTTCAGGACATGTTAAACCCAACAAAATTTGTTCGCAGAAGAAGCATTTAGACCTTAGAAGCTAGTGACAGGAGAGCACAGAACAAAAAGGAATTCTGGATGATATGAGAATACCTGCTTATCAAAATATTCGAAGAAACTAGGAAACGTCGATGAAAAAACGAATCATTCTTCATTACAACAATGTAAGCGCTCAAACAATTAATTTTTGAACCGGCTAGTATATCGAATTGACTGGTCAGCCGTACTGCCCTGGTGTGATACTTAATATATTTTTTATTCCTGAACTCAAAAATAAATAAGCTGAGTGTTTCACAGCCTTTTATTATTTTTGTCGCACTGTTCTCTTAGCTGTCTCAACAGGAACATTATCTTGGAGAAAATATTATATTTATATTAAAAAAATTAAGACTGACACTATTTAAGATTAAACAATTGACCGCTTGCCGCTACGAAAGCCTTCGGTATGGTGAAACTTGCTAGAGTACAATGGACGACTGCAACGGGCTGTGCCTGGAGATTGCCGCAAGACCCGAAACTTTACAACATTTACTTTTAATTAAAACGAAGCTGCCGTTAATTATTACTATATAATGTAGAAGTACGAGGCCTGTAATTCAATAGTTTGAGTTCAGAAACCCTACTAATTAAAAAGTTTTAACTAAAAGATTGGTTTTGGTCGATAGGGATTTTGTCCTTTTGGCGCCTTGGAGGTATGGTCCTTATCTTTTCGCTAAGTCGCTAAAAATATATATAAAAACCGTACATTTCGCGTTAAATATTTTTTTCGCTTTGACGGATATAAATGGGATGGGGACAGACTTAATATGTCTATATAAGACAATAAATTAATAAATAAATAAAATTAATAACATAAAAAAGGAAGGATAAAAGTATAAATAGTGTATATACAATTTAAAAATGACCACAAATACAGGACTACAAACACAACCATAACGAAGTAGAGGTTCTATCCAGACATCACACATCAGCACCCATACCGTAGTGGTAATAGCATGGGCTAGATTCTATGAAAAAAATCGATTTCTCGTAGAAATCCGAAGAGTATATCTTTATTTTCTCCTCTAAAGGAATTTCTAAATTACACCCCAAACTTAGTTCTAATCTGGGTGAGCCGTGGACAGTCGTTCAGTATGTGGTAGACTAAAATAGGAATAAAAAAATTACGGCATGGTGATGAAGGGAAGGAACGCGACAAGCGCAGAAAAAAACAACTTCACTTCAAAGTTGCCCCCCCCCCCGGGCTCAACGACATTGTACCTCATTCTTTGTGAAACAAGAAACGAATGAGATAAGGTCAGTAAGGACAGAAACATCCCTGCTGCGGAGGGAAAAGGAGGCTGCCGATTTAGCCGCATTATCCGCGCGCTCATTTTCCGGTATACCAACGTGAGAAGGGATCCAAAGTAAACTTGTCCTGATCCCATTCAGATATAGGGTACGAATGATTGACAGTGACTCGGTGACCAGGGGATGGTTGAACTTCTGTTTCAGGAAACATTCGAGATCATTTCAGAAGTTGGTTAGGATTAGCCATTCTTTGAAGGATTGTGTTGTGATGTAAGATAAAGCCTTGAATAACGCGAAGAGTTTAGAGGTCAATACTTTTTTTTTGTTTAAGCGTTATTATTTTTATCATCAGTTACTTAAATTACATCGAAAGAACAACAGGTATTTGTTGCACAATTTATTAAAAAACAAGTTAATTGGATAGTGTAAGGCTTGGTTAATACAACACTCTATTGTTGTTGGTCTAACGTTAATATGTTTGTATGAAAAGCTTCCTATCTGTTTGTTCTTATCCTCTATATATAAAAAGGAATTGCTATTCGTTAATGTCAGTAAAACTCGAGAACGATTATACCTATTTTACTAATTTTGATTTTGAAGTATTTGTAGAAGTTCACAGAAGGCTAATATGAAGAAGGTTAATATGAATATGAAAAATAGTGAACAATTTTAATCCCATGCGAAGCTTCATGTTCAAAAATGTTGTATACTGATTAAAACTATGGCCACCATCATTAAACAGTGATTAGAACATATAATCTACTAAATGTTGAAGATACCTGACCAACCGGCAGAACAAATAGGATCTTATTGGCCTATTTATCTGCTACCTGCGATATCAAAATTGTTTGAGAAAATGTTGTTAAAACGCATTAAACCATTTATAGAAATACCAGATTTTCAGTTAAGATTTAGAAATCATCCATTTTGAAGTACACAGAGTGAGTAACAGTGATTATTGAAAAGGCATTTGAAGAAAATTGATACTGCCCTGCAATATTCCTGGATGTATCACAAGCTTTTGACAGAGTATAGCATTTTGGATTAATCTACAAAATGAGCAAATTGCTACTGCACACTTATTGTCGACCGATGGAATCAAATCTTTACGAAAGAAAATTTAGAGTATCAGATGAAGAAGTATTCTCAACATTTAAACCTATTTCAGCTGGAGTTCCACAGGGTAGTGTCTTGCGATCAACAACACAGGAAAAAGATGTGTGTTTGTCTAAGGCTGTAGAAAAAGTATAAGTAGTAGTATAAGATCTACAAACGGACTAGAGACTGGAAAATAAAGCTTAATAGCTTCAAATCTGTCCATGTTAATTTTGAGTTGCGGTGAAATGATAAGTGGCAGCCCTTATATCGTCATCGGGCCTGACAAAACACAAAGTAACTACACAACAAGTGGCTGTAGTTATTGTCGAATAAAAATTGCAAGATATATGTGGGTGATACGAAGTTCGTTGGTTAGTTATATAGCCTAGTTATAAATAATATATAATTTCTTATTACATTTATTTATTAGGTATAATAGCATTGCTGCCGCTGTAATCACCTGGGAAATATATTTGAATTTATATCGTGTCGAGTATTTTTCATTTCAACTAAATGCGTTTTTTAGATTTCAATCTGTGATATAAAGCTGAAGCAGGCCGACAACAAACGGTGTTCTGACACGTCAATTCATGCGAAAAAAAAAGACTTTCACGCAGTAGGCACCGATTGGCTGTGGTGTTTCATTGTTTCTTTTCTCTGTATTATTTGGGTAATAAAAGTTGAATAAAAAGTGTTTAATCAAAGAATGCAATTAAAATATCAACACTATATTAAGACACTTGTTACAAATTGAGTGTTCACTGGATCCCGTATGCGCTCAGTATAATAAAAATATTTGAATGTTACTTTATAAATGATAAAAATGATGTCTTACTCTTATTTTGAAGCAAAACAAGAAGTTTAGGAGTCTATTAAACTAGGGTATCCTCTGTTCTGAAGTAAGTTCGTGTTGGTGAAGTCCACCAAGAAAGAATCTTTGTATTGTTGTTCGTTATATTTGCATATTAATTAATTCACATCAAAGCTCCATTAATTAGGTTTTGCTTTTTTTATTCATCATTTTGTGGAAATAACATAGTTTCAAAAATCCACACCACTTGCAACGAATTTACCAATTTAGGTTTGGTATATATAATACATCATTGACAAAAAACGCTACTGACTCACTACAATTGTTATAAGAATCCTAATTAATGTAAAAAGTTCGAAAATAAGAATTAAAATTAAGAGGGTAAAACAGATCATGTAATTTTGTTTGCAATAATATTAAATTCAACATCTAAATGTACTTCAGCAGGGTAGTGTCTTGACACTCCAGCTGTATCTGCTATACACTGCTTAACAAAAAATTATATGTTATATTGGTCTTCATCTGTGTATATTTAAAAATTTCCGCTCGAAGGAATCATTATCATACATTTTCGCCATAATAATTTAAAGCTCAATAACTATTAACTGACTAAGCGAACAGCGTTACCTCTGTATCTAGCATGTTCCATGACCTACTACCTCTCAAACACTATATATTATGGCTTCATAGAATAAATATTACTAAAGATATTCTAGGGAATGTAATATGACTTTACAGCTTTTAAAGGCTTTACACTACAATCAGGAAAAACCGAAATTTATTTCCTCAACTTTATATGTATAGTTTTAAGAAAAAGAACCCCAATCTCAGGCCTTCCTCAAGTAGTGTGGATACTTCCGATGTAGATCCAAAGGGCACCATAAGTTTTGATTTATGATATTACCACAAAAATGTGTTTTTCGCCGATTTCGTCCTTCAAACGGTCCAATAACGCTATATAATAGTGACTGTTGATGGTCCTTCCATTTTCAAGGTAGTTAATGAAAATTATTCCATGCGCATCCCAAAATACAGATGCCCTAACCTTGCCAGCCGACTGTTGCATTTTCCCACGCGTTGGAGCGAATTCATCGTGCGAAGTCCACTGGAATGACTGTCGATTGAACTTCGGAGTGAAATGAGGCATACATTTTTCATCCATTGTCACATATCGACGCAAACACTCGGGTTTATTACGCTTGATCATCTTCAAACACTGCTCCGAATCATGTCTTTCCTTCAAAAATCAATATTTTATCAACACGCGAAATTCCTTTTTTTCCATTTTTTCATAATAACAAAAATTGCTTCACTCAAAATTTTATAATTCACAATTTAATGATCCGACAGCTGTCAAATCTATACACGCATCTTTTGTGTGTTAGGGCTAACTAAAAAACATATGGATTTAATTCTAGTAGCGCCATCTATGTATCAGGCTGGGGACATTTCAATTCACCTTTATATATATATATATATATATATATATATATATATATATATATATATATATATATACATATATATATAAATATATGTCGTTTAAAGGATCAGAGATAAATTTATTCTGGTGTCACTCCGTATTAAATCAGTAAACTTTATTTAATTAAAAAATCATTAATTGAGGTCCATTTTCAATTTTTTGTGTATGTACAATGGCCAATTCTGCCTACAGTATCAATATTTAATTATATTCTAAAATAAACAAAACGACAACTGAAATTTCTGGTTGATTTCATCTAATTAAATTAGGGTAATATAAATTTCCAATAAATATCCACATCATAGTTGAATAATTGCATAGCTCGCATTGTAAAATAATTATTATTTATGAATTAAATGTACTGAATATTAACTAGTCCCATAAAGCCGTAGATTGTGTAGAATAAATAAAGAAATAAAATGCAGTTTCCACATCAGTATTAAATATAATTAATATGAAACTATCTATTAGGGGATATCTCGTTAAAGCTTACTTACCATTTTTTTAAATAAATATCCGCTGTCTTGGTTGGTGCAGTGATCAAGGCAATCATATAATTATTCTGCTGTGCGAAAGTGGCGGGTTCAAATCCTGATGAAGCATGATTTTAAATTTATGTATGCTTTTGTTTATAATAGTAATTGTCTATCAGGCAAGAGTGCGAAATCCTAGCCACCAGGAAAATCAGGCCAGTAACCAGGGTGGGTAAGAACGGATGTGTCCTGTAATGATCTCCAAGTTGGCTCAGAGCCCACGTTAAGCAGTAGGTCCAAACCATATAAACCCTAGTAGAGAAGACAGACCACTATAAAGAATTAAGAAAAAAGTTATTTAACCACGTGTACATAACTCAGAAAATCTACGAGAAAGGTGAAGAAAATGGTTTTCATTTTTATATTGACTTGTAGGAAGTCAATTCGCCCATTGAAGTCCCCTTCAATGGGCGAACTATTCAAGAATTTTGAAGTATTTTCCAGCATTTTGAGAAACCAGAAACTAGATAGTAACACAATTGTCATTAGTAAAATATGAATTCCGAAAAATTCGCTTGAATATACCTTCTTCATAACAAGTTTGAGGGCGAGTTGTCAGGCAATTGCGCGCATGCTCATCTACTTCTTCATTGCTTTCAAATATTTTGCCTCCAAGTGATTCTTTCACGGGCGAAAACAAAAAATAATCCCAAGGTGACAAGTCAGGGCTATAAGGAGAGTGCTCGACGGTTTTCCAGTGCATTTCTTCCAATTTATTCTTTGTTAAAAATGCGGTGTGTGGCCTAGCTTTGTCGTCAAGGATTATGACGTATCGAATAGGCATACCACGTCGCTTGCTTTGATACACCCAATTTTTGTCTGTAACAACTCAGGGTAGTATACCATTACCTACGATAAGTTCTCGAACACCACGGATATTGTTATTTGTGAAAGTTGTTCAAGGCCTCGATGATGACTTTCATTTTCGACACGTCCTCAACCATCCCTGAACTGTCCGACCAACGTATACCCTCGATTCTGCGACAGTGGCATCCCCAAACTTTGTCTTCAAACGAGCGAAAATTTCCAATAGATTAACGCTTTCATTAAATAAAAATTTAATGATGATGCGCTGTCCAACATACAACTCACACCGGTTTCCTCTATTCTCATGGAGAACACTCACAAGAACCCTCCTTTTTTAACAACTAAGGGTTTATCTGGACTGGGCCTACAGTTTAACGTGGGCTCCTAACCACGGTCCTCGGCATTAAACCTACGGACTGGATAGTGACCAACTTAAAAATTATCCTAGAAGACATCCGGCCTTACCCAGCCTGGTTAGTGGCGTGACTGGGATCATTTTCCTTGTCGGATTTTGTACTCTTTCCTAGGACAATCACAAATATAAATTTAAGACTATGCCCCACCAGGATTTGAACCCACGACTATCGCAACAGTAGGGGGACTGTCGCCTTTACCACTGCGCCAGCCAAGTGGGCTGTAATATTTATTAAATTTCGATTAAATGATGTTGCCACAATTGTCAGTGATCCAACATATTGCCTTTTAATGGGATTTTTAATGGATATTTTACAAAAGCATTAGTGTAGTAATCCAAATTCCTTCAGTAAATAATTTTTACTAGAATTTAAAAGTTTTCTGACATAACAGATTCAAAAATAGAAATAAAAAAGAGAAAAAATAAGAAAAAAAAAATTAAAGTATTGGTTCAAGTTATAATTTCAAGAAAACAAAATTATAAATATTTAGTATTTATCGTATAAAATAAAATTAGATTAAATTTGGTTTATGTAAAACTAAATTTTCGGGAAAGTTTCGAATCCCTAAATACCTGTAAAAAGAAACTCGGGCCTTTATGTCGATGATAACAAAATATATAAAATGGTCCGTAAAATTTTTAACTGTTCTTTCCTACTTCTGCACTTAGATTTTATTGGACACATTGTCAAAGTGGCAACTATAAAAAACGCTCTTATTCGCATTTTAGTGGTCCATTTAAAATTAATCCCACCCGCTCTGAAATTCTGTAATTTTATAACATTAATTAGCCTCACCGAATAAAACCCTAAAACACCCCATAAAACGGCTTAAACTAGACATATTTAAAAATGGACTGTAAATTTTATGGTGGAGGATTTGTAGGAATCGGCGGTTTTATTGACAGACAATAATAAACATAAAAGAAAAGAGATATTCGGTACATTTATAGTAACTAGTGATCGCCCAGTGGTCGAAATGCAGACAAATAATTATGTCTCCTTCATAAAATTTTCTTACTGATACATAAGCAAAAAAAATTGAAAAAAGGTATGTTAATATAAAACTCATTCTTCTCTTAATATAACTTCAAAATTCTGACAACGTTTTCAAGACAGCTTTTTTTTTAAATTATTTCAATTTAATTAATGACCATTAGTAAACCATTCATAGAAATATCAGATTTCCAGTTTGGGTTTCGAAATCACCACTCGAGAATCGACCATGTTCACAGAGTAACAGCGGTTGTACAAAAGGCATGCGAAGAAAATATACAGTGTCCTAAAATATTCCTTGACATCTCACAAATTTTGACCGGGTCAAATCATTTTTTGGGGACTAATCTACGAAATGATCAAATCGCTACCACGAAATCACTGTCGACTACTGGAGTCATATATTTTCGAAAGAAAATTTACAGTGTCGCATGAAAAGGTATTCTCAACACAAAAAACTCTATTGATTGGAGCTCCGCAAGGTACCCTCTTGGGACCATTCCTATATCTGATCTACGATCTAGTCTACTGCTGATAGTCCAACAACATAAAAAACAGTACGTGGAACATCAGCTGGCGGCACAGTTTTCATTAACAGTTCAATAAGATCTACAAATGGACTAGAAAATACAAAATTCAGCTTAACAGCTCCAAATCTGATTCTCTAAGCAGAATCAGCTAAATATGTCGGCAAACATCTCGATGTTAGACGAAAAATAGAGATTAGATTCAGAGTCAAGTAACTGTACTTGTTAATCGAAATATACTCTAAAGTTGGTCCAAAAACGAAGACTTTTTTATCAGTCAATCATAAAGCCAATTTGAACCTATAGGGTGTAAATATGAGGTTGAATTAAAACATCAAACATACTAGTAATCCAAAGCAGTCAAAAAAATTCTACGATTAATTACCATTGCTTATCGTTACGTAGCCAATGAAGTGCTGCACGATGACCTCGACATCAAAAGGATATACGAAGTGATTCAAGAACGCTGCCTTTAAACATGAAACAATGTTGCTAAATCACAGCAACGTGAAAGTAATACAGATACAGAGCGCGTGTTGTTCAGGAACTCAGAAGACTAAAGCGAAACAAACCACAAAAACTTGTTTATTGTATAAGTGTTTTCTTAACTTTAGCGTAAGTAGTTTAGTTTTATTTAAATTTGGAAAATATATACTGATGTACTAATCCCGTACTCGCTTTGCTTGTGTATTAATGTAAATACAACAGAACAGTACTAATAAATTAATTTGTAAATTAAGATTATACTAAGTATATCTAATGTAATATGTAATTTATTCAAAAAAAAATTGACAGCACAAATACAAATACATCCACTGTTATAGATAACCTAAAATCAAAGTTATCTAAACCAAATCTTAATCTTTTAAAGAACAAAATATAGTAACTCTGCTATTGTTCCAAATTGGATTTCAAAATTGATGGACAGAAATCATAGGGCAATGCTAAAGTCAAAAATGTATTTGTAAGTATCTCCAATTCTCTATAAAGCAGAATTTTTTTTTTTGAAATGTTCGTTCTCTAGGTTCACGCCCTTAATATCTATTTTATGTGAGTGTTTTGTTTGATCAAATATCCCATAGTATAAAAATGTTTTCAAAGGATGTCTGATTCCTCTAATATCTTACATAATAAAAAAAACATATAAAATAAACATAATAAAACGTTATATTATTGCATATTTTATTGCACACTTCTACATTTAAAAAAAAGTATAGTTTTGTTGTTGTCATGGAGTTACTCTATATTATATTCCTTCATTTAGTATCTAACTTCCCCCTTATTACTACTAAAGGTTTTATTTTTTATTTTTAATGGTTTTTGCGACGCCCCTTTTACTCTTAAAGTACAAAGCCACATAAATATTTTTACTACTTGCAACATTTGCTTGATGCTTTGTGCATTTTCCTGGGAAACCTGACATGCATTTGACATTAATGACAACACAATTCACGCCTCAAAAATATAATTTTATCGCACAATTAATTATCTCATCAACCAACTGTTGAAAAATAAAAGAAAAACAAATAACATAATATTTAGAAGATTATACATTTTAGCATTCTAATTAATATTCCTGTACTTATTAATTTGTATAAAAGGTTCAAATATTGTGACAGTTAACTAACAATTTGATGTGTCAAATTTTAATTTGTATTGTGTTTATGTTGTAGCTTATTATTACAGGGTCAAGTAGACTATAACGGTGGACCCATAGCAGGCGAACATTGTTACATAAATACGATGAATATGAACGACGAATAATTTCGTACTGACGTGATTTTGTTAGCATAATTGTTTCTTCTATGATAGTCTTTTGTTCCTTTCTCAAGAAGTCTAGAAAAAATGCACACAAATCCTTAAGCCTTATGGTTCGACTTGCTCTGGTTAAAACGAATTCGCTTTTAATTTGTGGATTATAAATATAATTGCTTTGGGTTACTTAGTATTGCAGTATTAAAGAAAAGCTGCTCACCAATCTAACCATGTTAACCATAAAAGTCTTACAAAGACAAATTTCCGACTTACATAGATTAGTTAACATAATTGTTAGTTCTATGATGCCCTTTTCCCTTTCCCTTCGATTTAATGACCTAGCTTCGTCTATCTTATATTCAATTTCTACTAAGCATACTTCGGTAATCTAGATGAAAAATACATATAATTCCAAAAGGTCTGATGGACCAACCTGCTTTGATTCAAATGAATACGATTTCCGACTTACATAGATTAGTTAACATAACTGTTAGTTCTATGATACCTTTTTCCCTTTCCGTCCGATTTAATGACCTAGCTTCGTCTATCTTATATTCAATTTCCACTAAGCATACTTCGGTAATATAAATGAAAAATACATATAATTCTAAAAGTTCTGATGGACCAACCTGCTTTGATTAAAATGAATACGTCTTTAATTTGTTGGTTATGTTGAATTTAAGATTTTTACCATTATTGTTTTAAACAAAACTTCTTCAACCATTTTTGCATGTTGTTTGACTAGTATAGTAAACTCTCTATATTTCAATATATTTTATAGTATTGCACATTTCTATAGAACAATCAACAGTATTTTATAATGTACCGTCTGAGTATTCATTTAATATGAATAAATAAGGACGAACATCTCTATATCAAATTGATTCAATATATCATATCAAAAACTATATTTTAACTGTGTTTGTGTTGATTTTCCTATATTTCCTGTTTCCTGTATATGCTCCATTTTATTACACACACTAGCGGCTCCATCTCGTCTTAATAAATATTTGACGAGCGAGGCTAGGGAAAAAAAACAGTCGAAATATCATGCACGGGGCTTTAAAATATTCACTTGCAACTCCAAACACGTATATAATTTTCGTCTGGGAGAAAGGAAACGCACCAATTCGGAACATAAAATGTTCGAAATCATAAAAAAATTCTGTCAACGGACACTAAACGGTGTTCGCTTTTAAGCAAACGAAAAATTGAAACGGAACGAGAACGAAGGACGTACAAAAGATGTATCGAGGCCACGTAGATGTCTCTGTAGGCATGCATCATTTAGAGAGGCTACACAGATATTATTTTTAGGTAACAATAAGGAACGTATTAGGTATTTTTAAAATTTATAGTGTTCGCATATATGCCATATATGCCATATATGCCATATATATCATATATATCATATATATCATATATATCATATATATCATATATATCATATATATCATATATATCATATATATCATATATATCATATATATCATATATATCATATATATCATATATATCATATATATCATATATATCATATATATCATATATATCATATATATCATATATATCATATAATTAAAGTGTAACTACTAATTACTAAAGTGTAATACAGGGTCTAACACCTGGTTTGGTTACTGCAGTGACCGGTATGATTATACTTAGTAGACTTTTCAATATTGTTTTTCTAATTAGAATTACACACCAGACATCACTTTATATATGTTCCTGTATTGGAATCCATTCAGAAATAGAATCCAACAGAAAAAATATGAACTATTAGCTAAAATAAAAATACAGTCTCAGTGATTTTGACAGATACGTTAAGCCTGGCATAGTAAAGTCTAGTTTTCTTAAAGATCAATTTATTGGTCAATTATAGTACATAACAGGTCAATTGAAAAGTCCCGCGCCTACCATATTAAAACACATTTTTTTGGCAATTGACATAATTCCCTTCAAGGATGATAACTGACTGTATCGACCCTCCAACTTTTCGATACCATTTTTGTAGTACGATTTGTCCTTTGCTTCCAAATAGGCCTCAGTTTCAGCGATCACTTCTTCATTCGACGAAAAATTCTTCCCATCGAGCATTCTTTTGAGAATGCTTCAATTCATGGAGAGATCCAATTCATGGATTTTTGCAATCGCTTTCACTAGCTTGTGACACGGTGCATTGTCTTGGTGAAACGGCACTTTCCACTTCTTCAAATGCAGCCGATTAGGCGATTTCGTCCTTCAAACGGTCCAATAACGCTATGTAATAGTCGCTGTTGATCATTATTCCATGCGCATCCCAAAATACAGACACCATAACCTTGCCAGTTGCGACTTTTGCGTTTTCCCAGGCTTTGGAGTGGGTTCATCCTATGCAGTCCACTCGGATGACTGTCGATTGGACTTCGGAGTGAAACAATGGAGCCATGTTTCATCTGTTGTCACATATCGACGCAAAAACTCGGGTTTATTACGCTTGAGCATCTTCAAACTTGAACTCAACTTTAAATCCTTAATGGTTGATTTTCCTAGGCCAGAATGTTTCAAGTTTTTGCTTCAACTGTATTTTTCCCCTTTAAAAAGCAATATTTTATCAACACGCGAAATTCCTTTTTATGCATTTTTTTCGCAATAACAAAAGTTGCTTCACTCAAAATGCTATAATTCACAAACTAATGATCCGACAGCTTTCAAATATGCGTGTATAACGCATCTTTTGAGTGTTAGAGCTAACTAAAAAAACATATGGATTTAATTCTAGTAGCGCCATCTATGTGTCAATTCCGGAACATTTCAATTGACCTGTTACAAGATGTCTGAATAATTAAATATAAGTAATATTTACATGAAAGTTTTAGCATATCAACATTTAAAAATCCTAAAATCAGTTAGTCAATGATATAATGGTGCTTGCATGTATTCCGATCAGCGATATCTATTGGTGAAAATGCATATTTTAGTAAAATTATTTCAACTTGAATTTAATTGTCTTGTGCTCGTTTTGTACAACATTATATAGACTATTTTCTTTCGACATCTCAAAAATATCGAATTATTTATCGGTATGCATGGAGAAATTTCAATTCATCGCCTTAAAATATCCGATTTAATGCCCATGAAAAATTGTAAATAAGATTTTAGCATGATCTTTTCGACTCACTATGTGCGAGAACTGAACCGTGGCCGAAGGCGACAAATTCGCCTCCGATTTTTCATGCCTTGTAGGTTTTTCGTTGGAATTTCCCACTTGACTGGATTACTATACATTTTCACGTCCCGAAAGGAACACTAGACTTGGTTTTTCCTAAATAAAATCTCTTAAAATATAGAAACACGTTATGCATGTACATTATGCATATTATAGTTTTCTAAAAGTTTTTTGGTACATAATTCATCAAGATGTTTAATGTATTGCCTGCCGCAATTTGTAAATTCGTTTTAGAATCAGACAATATTTTCCTCCTCATTTTATTCTAGTTAAAATGAGATACAATATCGTTTCATTAGGTCAGACAAGTAAACGAATAAGCCTGTCAAAGTCGTCCGGCTGTCAAACCTATGCAAAATTATCCAAAGCAATCCTGATAAGAGGTTATAGCTCTAATCTATACACCATTCTGGCTGTATAATTAGCTGTAGTTTTAGGATGTACTATAATGTTAAAATAAATTATATTTGATAACATTTTGGTTCAATAATTTTATTTAGATTAGAATTTTGTTGTATGTCATTGAAAGGAATTGCGTCATGGCATTGCGACGTTTGGATGTCACAAATTTAAATGACGTATGTACAAAATAACTCTGAATAGACTATGCATTATTTCTAATAGTGTTTTAATAAACCTACTAATCGAATATTTTTATTTCATAGATAAACCTGAAATAAACAAATCCCAAGCACATTGATACATTAGAACATTAGACGACGAAAATATGTTCAATACACACTATATATGGACCCATATGCAGGTTCATCGGACGCAAGTCACAGTTGTCAGATGCCTGTAAAATGGCCACCTATAAAGCTCTACTAAAGCATCTATGGACGAATGGCATAGACCTGTTGGGCACAAATAACCGCACTATCATCGAAATACTAGAAAGGTTTCAAAGTAAAACGATGAGAACAAGGTTCAGTATTCCAACGTATAAAAGCAATAAATATGTGTACCTAAGTTTGAATCTGCAAATAGTGAAGAATGAAATTGAGTCATACAGCACGAATTATCAAGCCAGACTAGATATTATATTTATATTATATTTATCGCCTCACGAAAAATAAAATACCAAATATAGTTTATCCCTAGTAGAAATCATCAATATTCGCAGATAGAAGATAAGAGTGGCATCAATGGGTCTACAATTCAGCTAAATATATATCTACCGATAAAACTCTTACAACATATTAGATTATTGATTCATAGATCACTAAGTAGCAGGATATATATAAAAAAAACTGTTGTCTAATCGAGAAATATCATTTCGTCGAAAGCTATGACTATAGTGACTTTTTCACTTACAAAAAATATTGAACTTGAAGAAACAATTCGAAAAAAATACGTCTTACAGGCGTAACAACAACAATAAAACAAATTAAACTTTGGTTGAAAAAGCCCTGGTCTAACAGATAGATGGCGCTAGTTTTATTGCATTCACCGCATTTTCAGTTAGTACTAACCTTCAAAAGAAAGGTGTTAAAATTTCACGATATTCTACTCATGTGTTTGTGAGTTAATAGACTAAGAATAACACTAATTTTGTTATTTTCAAAACAGTGAACCAAAAACAATTTCGTGTTTAAATGTTACACTGTCTCTTGGTGGAGAAAAATACCGTTCAAGCCAAGCAATGGCTTCAAATGTGTTATAAAGACTCCGCTCCATCAGAAAAAACAATAAAACGTTGGTTTACTGATTTCTAACGAGGTCGTAGAGAGACCAATAATGTAGACTGATGTCCAAATCAGGTGGTAAAAGCAGAAAACATCAAGAAAATCTTCAAAATCGTGTTGAATGATCGAAAAGTGAAGTTTCCTGAGTTAGTCAATATGGTAAAGATATCAAAAGAAAGTGATGGTTTTATATTGCTTGAGCATTTGACTATGAGATCACTGTTGACCAAGAACATGTTGATGATTCTGAACAGTGTTTTGCCATGTTCAAACGTAACAAACGGAAAGTTTGCGTCGATATGTGATAGCAGACAAAACATGGATCCATCACTTCACTCCGGTATCAAAACGATCGTCATCTGAGTGGACAGCAACTGGTGAAAGATCTATTTTCGGGTAAAAGGTAAATGGCTCTGCAAAAGCGGTATTCAAATGTTAGAGTGGCGCTGAACTGATTGTGTGGCTCTTGATGGAGATTGTGTTGATGAATAAAGCCAATTTTGAACTAAAAAAGTGCGTTTTCTTTGTAACGCCCAGGTCTTTTCAGGCCACGTGTTATATATACAATATCTATATCGATTTCGCTACCACCACAAATAAAAAACAAACCGTCCACCAGCAAGAGAACTCTACGGAGGATCGATACGCACCAAACTGTTTTTGAATGTTTAACGGAGATATTTCCTGGTTAGCGGCACCCGCGGGCCATACGTCCTGAAATAAATATAACCCCGGAGCGTTATACGTCGCCGAAGGTACTAAAAGAATAAAAGAAAAACATTCTCGCAACGGGGCCCGGACATTAATCTCAATAAAGGCGATAAATCCAGGTGGAAGAGAATCAATTCGGAGGCCGGACATCTGTCCGTGGCGGTCCGAAGGCGGTATTAGCCCGTAACTACGAAATAAACGTGCGACAGGCAACGAAATCTGATAAAAAAAGTTTACTTTTTGTCCGCAGATTGGAAAGGACATCAGGGGACGTGGAAAAACATCGTCGTGGACCTTTTATCTGACGGGGGGAAATAGCTGTGGTGGTTCGGCAATCAGTAGCCTATTTATTTTCATTTGAATAACTAAAGAGCGCCCGTTATTCCTCTTATTCAACGTTATTATGACAAAAATACTGCAACTAAGATTGTCAATAATATGACGAATATAATAAAGTCATGATACGTTAGAGATAACATTTAATATACAAAATTTTAAATCCAAAAAGTTACAGGATGATGAAGTATGAGGTCGGGTATACTTTATCAGAACATATAGATATTTTTAGCCGATATTTTCTCAAAAAAAGAAATATTTCTTAAACATTTTATTTATTTTCAACAAACCTTTAAAATTAGTACTTTTGGAGCATAATTCTAAATATTTATGGTTTTTTATTTTTTTCTTGAGAATATATATATATATATATATATATATTTTTTTTGTAAAATATCGATATACCAAATATCAGATTAAAAATATTTTTTATTTATTTATTATTTGATTATTACATTGTTACTAGTCGTTTCCGACCAGCCTACAAATTATTTTTATGATAATCTAGGTATATAACTAGGAGGACCCATCGGCCCTATCTCAGTATCTAAAGGAGTAATGTTTATACATGTCATTGCTGTATTATTTATTATATGTACAAATATATCAATACACAACACTACACAAGATCAGATGGTTTGATACTTTTGAGTCTGTCATGATCTGGTGGTATCAAAAGGTTGCAATACTTCAATATTCTCATGAGAATGGAGTCTTTTCTAACGCCCCTTTGCAATTCTCTTGATTTCTTGACTGACTGTGGGTATTTGAAGGCTTCGATGTAGATAATCAGTCCTGTAGTATTTGGGTGGGCCCACAATACTTCTCGGGATTTTGTTCTAAAAAAATTATAATTTGTTTATATTACTCTTTGCAGAAAATCCCCATAATTGAACTCCGTATGTCCATATTTATTAAGTACTGATAATTGTGATTTTCTTCCAATTACATTTTCCAATACATTTTCCTATATTTCAATTCCAGTTCTTTTCTTTTCTTCTTTATATGTTCCGTCCAAGTTTTGCATCAAAATTCATTCCGAGATATTTAGCGTTGTTGCTACGTGGAATAATAGTATTATTTACTGTTATTGATGCTTGTACTATCTGATTGTATGTGATCTGTACATGCACATATTTAATTTCGTTAATTTTTATTTTCCAAGCTTGTATTCAATTATTTATACTGTCACTTGCATGTTGTAATTTTCGTGTGGCTTCTTCACAATTGTCTTTGACAGCTATAATCGCAGTACCATCAGCAGATGTAACCATCGTAATATTCTCCATTTACACATAATGGTATATCACAAGTGTAGAGTACATAAAGCATTGGAACCAGTACACTTCCTTGTGGTACATCTGCTTTATCTTCTTTTATTGTAGAGTAAGCTTCTCGTTTAACTCTAAACATTCTGGCTGTAATGTACGAGTTTAGTAGTTGGGTGTATTGTCTTGGTAATATTTTCTCTAGTTTATAAACTCTAGTTATCGAAGACTTGTGCTAGATCTAAGAATAAAGCTGAGCATACTTTTTTACTTTCGTAGGCTTTTTCAATAACATATGTTATTTTGTGGACATGGTCAATTGTTAAATGCTTGTTAATAAACCCAAAATGGTGTGTTGGTATTTGGTTTTTTCTCTCTATGATCGGTTATCCTCTTTTCAACAGGAGTTTTTTAAAAACCTTAGATATTACTGGCAATAGTGATATAGAGCTATAGGCTTTTATTTCGTTTGGTGACAAATATAATATAAAAAAATATAATTCAAGACGAATTAATTCATATAAATTTCAAATATTAATCAATAATATATACCACCGTTCAAAAGATTGGAAACACCCAATTTTAGTTAACATACAAAAATACTGAGTGTATTGGGGTTTATTATTTTTAACACTGTGCCATAACAATAATCAACAAAATTACTAATTTAGAAAAGTTTTTAATTATTCCTAATATAAGAAAATACTGGAACACATTTTTATAACCATAAAGGTTACAACGATATTAAATATAAGACAAACAAAAGACTATTAGTCTAGAGCTCAGTGTACTTTGTAACGTACAGATAACAGTTAGAACAGTTCATAAGCACATGAAATGAAAAAAAAGAAACAGGTTTCTCTTAAACAGTAGAGTACTCACTATATTTTGAGCTAGAAAGAATATTCTATACAACAAATTGTCGAAAAGTTTGAAGTTAATTGTAAAAGTGTATATTATGAAATGGCAGGAAGAGATCTTGACTTCTCCAATCTACAACAAAGCTGAAAGATGAGTTTGTTTCAATATTATCTAAACGAAATCAACGTTGAAATGCACCTCAAACTACTGCTACTTCAAATTAAACACAAAAAAGCAAGTTTCTAATACAACTGTAACGAGATGTTTACTGTCGGCTTGCCTGGAGGATTCACATCAGCGTAAAAAACCGATACTAACTAACACTCATAAAAAATAGATAACAGTGGCCTAAAACACAAAAAACTGAACGGAAAACTGGACTAGTAGATCCAAATATCAGATTATTGATTCTAATAGACGTGTTGTACGACAGTCAAAAGGCCAACGGGCTTCAGAAGCGTGCACTATGCAGATTGTTGTTGGTAGCAAATTGAATGAAGGGGGTTTAAAAATGCTCCAAACTGAAAATCCATCTGGAGTGAATCTAAATGGCCGAAGCTTTGCTCTTCAACAAGACAATGACCCTAACCATTCATCAAAATGTTGTAATTATTAAGAGTTCCCAGAACAAAAAAAAAGAAAATGGAAATAATTAAATAGCCATGATAATCGCCAGAACTTTCACCTATCGAATTAGTCTGGGATAAGTTTGATAGAAAACTGAAGAATGGATGCCTATCAAGCTCAGCACAGTTGTGGGAATACTTACAAAGCGAATAATAGGCCCTGGACTCCGAATATATAAATTAAATTTGTAAATAAATATTTTAAAATATGCCTGGATATTTTAACTCTATTTCTTTATAGTAAATATATTTATCTAACTTTAACTAAATGTCAGTCTAAGTTTTGATTAAGATTTGAGTGTAATACATCAAAACTTATATGTTTTTATTGTCGTTTTTTTTTAATTACCGTATTATCTACAAACTTTGGAAGGATAGTGTACCTTCCAAACGGGCTTTAGAATAATTATTACTACAGATATGCTACTTTAAAACTAAACTGTTACGAAAAACCGAAATTACTTTTCCACAAGCGCGTACCTCGCGAGAATAACAACAAACCGAGCACAATACACGAAACGAAGAGCGTAAATGAGGCAGCACTGAGCAAAAGCGGAAAAAACAGGATTAAGTTCAAATGAGACACGTTAATTATTATTTCGGTATCCCTTTGAGGTCTTCGTTCATTAAGGAATAGTTGATTATTTTGGGAATTGTGCATCGCTATTTAGGAAAAAAACATAAATTAAAAAAATTGTTCATTAACGGCTACGAAGCTTCAAGAGGGATAAAAGGATTTGTCGGTTTGTATTCAACTTTTTACTGTTACTACATAAACACACGTCCACCGTTGTTTCTTATCATGTTAACTGACTCATTTGTTAATTGGATGAGATGAAACGAGACTAACAATTGGACTTAAATAATTTGGATAATTTTCAATAAAATAAAAGGTGATACAATGTCGTAAAATCCGATAATAATCATTTATGGAGACAAATGTTATAATACATATTAATAAAAATATTTTAAAAATTAAAAAAAAAAATTTCTGTAACATGGTAATATTTTTTTTCGCACCTCTTCAGCATTTGAAAACCGTGCGATCGAGCCACGCTACGTCGATTTGTAGTGATCACAAGGCGCCTTGTCTGGTGAGTACACTGGGTCCGGCTAAACTTCCCGTTCGCTGAAACTCGAAGGAATTTACCTTTCGCAACACGTAGCCAAGCATTGTCATACAAAATGTTGACTTTGCGTCAGTTATTCATTGGGTTTTTATACACTACACTTTACTGATCACACCATATGTACAACAGAAGTTTATGACCATGAAAATTATTCTTTGATCTCGATGCACATGACTCTCCTGGGCTACCCCATTTGTAACTGCAGTTTAGAAATGTTTTGCTATCCTCAAAGACCATCAAGGTTTGCATGCAACTTATCATTTTCCATGTGAGTAGCAAATTGGCAACTGTATTTTAAAGATTTCATCTGAGGTTTGTTAATACTGACTGCAATAAAATTAAAATTCTGCACTCAAACTTCAAGTAGAATGAGTAATAAATTTACGTATCTATAATACTCTATTATCTTAATCAACGAATTTTCATATGAAAAATAAATAAAGGAGACTGTTAAAAACCATTTTGTACTTAATTTGAAATAATTTTGTTTTTGCAGTATTGCCGTTGGAACCATGAAAGGATAAAAGAATAGTTCAAATCGAAAACTACTACAAATAGCATACCATAGAGACCATATAGAGTTAAAATGTTTTACATTTTTAATAGTGACAATAACGCCAATCCCCAAAAAATCGTCAAGTTAGCAACATTTGCCAATCTATAGCTTTTCTACCGAACAATAACATCTCTAGTTCGCAATTAACCAACTGTAACCAATCCAGCTTAATCTAGAGTGAGATCTTTTGCCACTCATATGGCCTTAAGAATTTTGACTTCTCCGTGACATCTTGCAGCGTTCTATATTCATACTCTTGAAAATTAATGCAGAACCGAAAGAAATAAAATAGTTTACAAAATTACACAATCAAACAAGTTGTACAAATGATACCCAAGAATCCTCAATGAAAGAAACTATTTGCGACTCTTTATAAAGAGTAAAAATACGTCTTAAAAAATATTTTAAATGAAATTAGGTTCATTCGCCAGACAAACGCTTCTAATTTGGTAAAAGGATTTGCAGAAACTTTGTCTCTTTCGTAGTTTATGGCATTATTTCATTTAAATTACAATTACTGATGTAAAAGCATTTACGGTAACTGAATTAACTTTTAGTTCAAAGGATTCATCAGTTCAAATACCCTTTTAACGAAAAATTTCGAAACATTTCTTTATATTATAAGAATAATAAAATTTTAAGGATTAACTAAGTAAATCATGTAAGATAAGATGCTATAAGAGGAAATAATATTTTGGTAAAGAATTGGTATTTCTTATAATGACTGATTAGTGTTGTCAATATATTTGTCAAGCCTCTATATGTCTCTATATCTCCATCCAAGTCATTTTAATTATGACTTTTTCGACAAGAATTTCAGATACTTATTTTGGAAGAACTTAGCTAACATATCACTAAAAACATCATCGGTCTGATATACAAATACCAGGACAAATGCCACTAGTTTTAATGGCCATTTTTATTATTTTCAAAACAATAAATGATAATGAAACAAGTGTTAAAAAAGAAATTTAAAGTATTATCATTGACTGTAGTGACGTGAATTCACTGTTTTACTGAATGGACTATTTGGACTATTGGACTATTTATTTTTTTTACTGAATGGAAGGCATCGACAACACAAAGAAGTTAGTAATATTATCTATTTCAACCCCTTTATGATCAAGTAAAACAACTAATAAAAAATATATAACCATTACAGCACAGAAACAGTTAATAACAAGACATAACGACAAAATAATAACGATTAAATAATTCACGATAAAAAATCAATTTCAACAACTTTCTTCCGCTCCCAAATTGCATTTTTATTTGGTATATAAAATATTCAACCCCGTTTAATACAATTTTGTGAGTGAAGGGGAGTCAGTCACATCCTAATGGCCTAACAAAGGAATATATTTCGACATGTGGCTGTTATATCTTTCTTCGGATCGTTTTATTGCACGAGATCATAACAAACTCGGGTCACGTACCGCATAAGTTTTTACTTTTATTATTATGTTAATATCTTTGTTCGAATCTTAAACGGAGATACAAACATGGAATCATCATCGGAGTATATCTGATCGTATTTGAAATTAACAAAGTGCATTTACGATTCTTTTTTGTAATGTGATTATTACCCAAACTATAGTCTCCTCAAAACAGCAGTGAACTCACGCCATCAATATGTGTCTGTCGAATATTGTAAATTCGTTTCAGTCACACCATATTTTCCTTCTCATTTTATTCTATTTAAAAAGACATAGAATGCCTCAGAAAAATATTAGTCTGGAAAGTATCCATAAAAAGCTGAAAGATGCAGATTTGAGGGATGTAAAACATCCCTTCATAGATTGTGGGGTAACATAGGATTTAATTGCATTTTCTGTAATTAACTTTTTTAGAAATAAGCCTGAGAAAAGATAGATCAGATTGCTGAACGCTATGGCCACAGATTATTACGCCTTCCTCCCTATAACTGCATATTTAATACAATTAAGTTGATATGGGGTATTGCAAAGAATTATTACAATAGACATTCAAGTCTAGAAAGATATTCAAACTAGAACTGTCTGGATTTATGGAAAAAAACATTGTCGACAATATCACCTTGGGTTCAGATAAGCTTGATCAGACACACTGAAGAATAAATTGATAAATTGTGAAACCGTGAGCAAATTTTTGATAGATTTGATATAAACAGTTTAGTTATTCACCTGAGTAGTGATTCTGAAATTGAGAGTGATTGAATAAAACTTTATGAATGATGGTTTATGATTTAATGCTGATAATTGCCAAAACAGGGTAATGAAAGGGGAAACAACTAAAGGTGAGTATATAATTAATATACTTCAACTGTAGGAAATTGTGAGGGTGAAACCTTTATGTACATGTGTGTTATTATTTAGAATATACATGAAGTTTGGTTAAAATATATGAGGAGAGAAATAAACTCCTTGAAAATCCATTAAGAAAAATTCAATAACCAAATCAAATTTTATTATGAAAAATGTACACAGCTAGTAACAGAAGAAACTAAAGAGAAATACAGTGATATCAGAATGATTTGACAAGAAAACACAGCAATGAAGTAAACAAGAAATAAACATAAAAAGGTTAATATATTCTCTAACGATAATAAAATATAAAACAGGGTCCGAATATAATTACCAACATTAATATAGGTTATTCCCAATTTACATATATTGTACGGCGACAGCTGAACTTCACTACTATAGGTTATTAATTTAACTATTTTCGGGGATAGATGACGAGGGCTATTTAAATTTCATAGTGGTGATTAACATATTATATAGGGTATGAACAGAACCATTAAAATGTATTACGCCATATCGAACGTTTATTAATGGGCGGTATAGTTTATTGGAACTAAAAGGGATTAGAAATTCGACATAATACGTTAAGAACAATAAGATATATCGTAATAAGGTAATTCGGTTATATTGTTTTAGACGCGTGAAAATAAAACAGTCAACAGTTTGGAATATATAGCGTAATTAATATCGTAAGGTTCACTAAATCGTAGATAGTATTATATATGACACATATTCATTAACAGTAAGGAGTTATACTCCATTGGTATTTCTTGAAAATTACTCAATTGTTTCATATAAAGCTTTAAGGCTTTAATATGTGACTCTTTAGATATATGAACGTGTTATTTATATAAATTTGAATAATTATATATTTATTCTAAAAAATTGTTTATATGTAAAAGGTGTATGAGGAGAGAAATAAACTCCTTTGCAGATATGGAAAATCCATTAAAGAAAATTCAGTAATTAAACCAAATTGTATCATGGAAAAGTACGCAGCTAGACAGGAACTAAGGAGAAATACAGTAATATCAGAAAGATTTGACAAGAAAACACAGCACGAAGTGAACAAGAAATAAACATAAAAAGGTAAATATATCCTCTAACGAAAATATTACTTAGATGTACAATTATTCATTAGATAGATTAAGCCTCCAAGGGATACCCTAGGTGGTTTAGAGAAGAATGCAATGTAAATATAATAAAATAACTCTAACTTAAAAATTATCGTGACTGTTTAATTAACTGTAGTATGAGCTGTTCGATTATGTATGCATTATGTGTAATATAACTTTAAAATCGCCAATTTATTCAATGCTGTTGGAGATGGAAATCACTCTATAAGTATGGCGATTGTGTTCACCGAGTTTATGGACGCATTATTATGCATACTGGTATAGCAGTGTTGGGCAATGGGGTTCTAGTATTAGTAAGAACTTCATTAGTGAAAAAATCGAGATATTAATTCACTGAAATCCGTCCGATGATGTAAGTGAGAGGACCAGTTAAATATACGATAATGATTATTAACGGAACAACCCCATACATAACTGTGAATGTTTACTACCTATTGTCCCTGCATAATTATTCCTTTGAATTTCTTTTATATCTTCTCAGTCTTCGTGCTTCGGCCGGGCTTTCTCCTCTCTTCTGAATATTTCTTTGATACATTCATTCCAGGTTGCCTTATCAACTCACCCCTTAACTTTTCTCCTCTCGATCATTCCTTGCCATATGTCTGTCTAATGTCCTCCATTCACTGTAAGAGTGTTGGGTGCATACCAACTCAGCTATCTCCTTTCTATTGTAGGAACGTTCGTCTGGTCGGTCGGAATGTGTGGCTGCCGATGCGATTGTTTGTCCGAACACTCACTACTATTTTGTGGAAGGAATTCGCACGGGAATTAAAAACACTAGTTGAAGAGATATTGTTTATTTTAATATTAAATTATACATGTGGTCGACGAGAGAATGGACAGGATATTAGGTTAGGTAGAGGAAGTACGGTAGCGCTGTGGAAATGGTACTGTTAAAAGGAGGTAGAGAAAAGAAAGAGAGCGAGACGTCATCGTGGTGGTCCTTTATAGCCGGCAACCGCATGGTACCAGCACCACCAGCCTAGCCAACCGTTGATTTTAATGTAGATGAATGAGTGGTGGCCTAAAGAGTTGTAGCGGTCGCTTCACTATATACTTCTCTACTAATTCAATATTGACGATTGGTTTATTTTTATTTCTTTTCTTTTCATCCTATCCATCTTTCTTACACTTTTGACTATTCTAATTTTACTTTTATCTAACTTTGACCACGTCTCGTAAACGAAAGTTGGATTGGCCTGTACATTACTTTATAATATACTTGAATTTTGGTTTTGCTTAAATTATTTTTGTAGTAAAGATTTATTTATCATTTTATTATTCCACTCCCAGTACCTCATTGTGTATAAATCCCAATTAGTTCATACCATTTATAAGTTGCGAACTTGCTTCATCCACTTCGAGAGGTACTTTGTTATAATTTTCTATGTGTCCTTTTTCCTTGTTCATATATTTTTTTGCTAGAGAGTTAGTAATTTCTTCATAGCATGGTTATTTTCTTTAACAGAAAATATTTTATTACAGAGACATATTACACTAATTAAATTGTCTGTTAATTAAAATTGCTTACAAGGCGTGAGTTGTAGTTTGTAAAAATTAAGGTCGTTAAGGGACAAATAATTTTTACCATTATGCAATTGCAGTTTCTAGGTTGCCCGGTTTCGTAGAATTTTAATACTTTACATAATATGCCACCTGTATGAATTTTAATTAGCGATATGTGTTGGTGAATGGTAAGAATAAATACTCCTCCATCAGTTCCCAATGTATATTTTAGTCTCAACAATTTAAAGTGGTGACAACATAAACATAAAAATATAAAAAATTAACTTTAAGAGATTTGTTGGAATATTATATTTCTATACATAATTGGTCCAAACATATATGAAAGTTGTGCAAATATTAGAAATATCAATCAAAAAAAGGTTGAAACAATAAAATAATGTCATATTACTACTAATTTTATTTAATTCATAGAACTATCCCAACATTTAAAAATATTTTTAACACATTGATATGTAAAATTAACCACCGATTAACCGCAGTATGTTATACTCAACAATTGGTTTCAAAGCATACCCCATACTTTCTGGTTACATAGATATTTACTCAAAAAATTCTTTGAGACTACCGTATTTTCTAATTAAAATATAGAGTAAAATCCATTAAATACAGAAATTTTGAGAAAAGTGTGATTTACTTATGTTATTATTTAGGGAGCAGTTATAATAATACTGCAGTATCAAGATATTACTCTGTTTGTTCAACACATGTCCCAATGTGCTTGTTAACAAGTTTATTTTTTGGTGTGACTCTTAGTTAAACTTTAGTGAAACGCTCGTGAAGCTTTAGTGAAACGCTCACACAGTATATATTATTTTAGCAATAAACGTTTCTTTTAAGGACAAGAATGCTGTACATGCACCGTCGAAAAGTGATTCACAAGGCATTTTATTTTGTTATGTCATTGTGAAAAGTATGGTTATAAACAAAAGAGTGCGTGCCTCCGAAGCAAATGATGTAAACCGTCAAAATCCGCCACGAGTTCATTTGGTTAGATTAAAGATTGATTAGAGAGTTGATCGCCGAATCTTCCCAGGTGTTGGCACAGATCTTGAACCATTCCATTTGTTAATTTCTGTACTCAATATCAAGGAATCTAGTTCAGATGTGAGGACAGTCTTGTAAATTAAAGAACCCAGAGCAGATAAGACACTAATAAATATATGATTTTATTGCTCGTCAAAAATGTCCGAAAACAAACTGATCATTCTGGGGGATGACCCCCTTAAACAATCCACCTAACACTGTCGAATTACAAGCCATAACAAGTACAAAAAAAAACAAGCTGAAAATCGTTCGCCCGATTTACATCAATTTCTAAATCATCGCCATCATACTTTATGCATATCGCCGGCATATTCCTTGATATGTAAATCTGATCTCGACCGTTTCGTTGGAAGTGGAATAAGCCGGCAAAGTTTTTCGAGCGCAAGAAAGGCGCCACTCCATAACTAATAAAATATTCACCCCTCGCGTTCTACTGTTTTATCAGGCGAAAGGATGATTCTGATCCTAATAACGTGAAAACGAAAAAAAAACTTTCAACATGTGGGCGATATATCCTGCTCGCGTCGAGCTTTCAAGTCTCTCGCCCTCTAATCGTTTGCCTTTACGCGTTTTTCTTGTTTAAAGTCATTACTATTCAACGGCGATGTTAATTAAGACATGTTCACTCTTTTAAGCTTTTAATGTAATTCTGTATTATCAATAGTATTTTTTAATATGACTTGTATGTTTAACGTGTCACGAGCTACCGCAACAACAGACAACAACAATAATAATCTTCGGCAATGAAGAATAGTGGGCGAAACGAAGAAGTTAACTAACAGAGACCGATGAACATAAAATTAGTGGGCAATTACAAAGTACAAAGTTTACAAATAAAATCTGGATATCCAAGAGAGAGCAGGTTTATATTAATGGCTCCAAATGCAGTACAGGACTTGGTTGTTCCTTTGTCTGTGATGGGCAAACCTGCCTTTTCAGGCTCCCTGAATAGGGCACGATACTCATCGCCATACACCAGACCCTAAACTATGTGTATACCCAACCGAATATACTGAAAATGGCTCATATTTTGAGTTCGCAACATTGCTTTTTTGAAAGAAAGTATATTCATCGCCTAGTCTCCAAGACCTTGGGAAGTCTCCTGGGAACACTTTTGCTGATTGGTAATTTTCTGACGTCTCTATGGATACCCTCTCACGTTGAGGTACTTGAAACTGAACAGGCAGACGCATTTCTTTTTATCAATTTTTTTCACAATAAGAAAAGTTGCTTCACTCAGGATGCTATAATTCACAAACACAAGATCCGACAGCTGTCAAATTTATACACACATCTTTTGAAGGTTACGGCTAACAAAAAAATATGGATTTAATTCTAGTAGCGCTATCTATGTGTCAGGCTGGGAACATTTCATTTGAGCTGTTATCATCAAACATTTCCCCTCACTAGCACAATGGGGTTGAGTTTTAGAACAGTGAACGAGGAGTAGATTTCCATCTTCAACATCACTGAAGCAATTGGCAGATGTTTTGGTACAATAATGAACATTCCATTCGAAAATATTCAGTCTCAAAGTCTTATTAATAAATACGTATCGAATGAGAGGGTATTGAAAATCAAAGGGTCCGAATATAATTACCAACATTAATATAGGTTATTCCCAATTTACATATATTGTACGGCGACAGCTGAACTTCACTACTATAGGTTATTAATTTAACTATTTTCGGGGATAGATGACGAGGGCTATTTAAATTTCATAGTGGTGATTAACATATTATATAGGGTATGAACAGAACCATTAAAATGTATTACGCCATATCGAACGTTTATTAATGGGCGGTATAGTTTATTGGAACTAAAAGGGATTAGAAATTCGACATAATACGCTAAGAACAATAAGATATATCGTAATAAGGTAATTCGGTTATATTGTTTTAAACGCGTGAAAATAAAACAGTCAACAGTTTGGAATATATAGCGTAATTAATATCGTAAGGTTCACTAAATCTTAGATAGTATTATATATGACACATATTCATTAACAGTAAGGAGTTATACTCCATTGGTATTTCTTGAAAATTACTCAATTGTTTTATATAAAGCTTTAAGGTTTTAATATGTAACTCTTTAGATATATGAACGTGTTATTTATATAAATTTGAATAATTACATATTATTAATTGTTTATAATATTATAATTGTTTGTATGCTACCAGCGGAAAGAAAAGATAATCGATAAAATAGAGTTGGGATTTATCAAGATAAAAAATCGAAATTTGCCCAGAACTATTCGTACTGTACTGTATTGTGTGACTGTAACATAAATAATAACTCTAAATAGAATATTATAATATAAATAGAACATCAGTTATTTAACCATAAAACCATATAACCATAAATATACCATAAAATTTATAATTATATAACCATAAAATGTAGTAGAATATTGAAGAACATTAGGTAAAAATACTTCAAAATACTTAAAATCAGTATAATACTTAGCAACTAATAACAACTCTAAAGAGTATCCAATAATAGCACAATCGCTAGTTGGGAACTGTGAATACTATTATTGAAATCAAATGCCTTATATTTACAAAGAGAAATCAAAATTGTATCAATGGCAAACCTACTGAAGTATATTATGATAATTTTAAGATAAAATGGCAAAAGCACTTGACAGTACTTTACAAAATCTGCATATTGACATATTAAGTTATCCTATGAGTTCTTAAACTAGATTACTTTTTCCTCTTTCACTCTAGTTGACTTCAGTAACAATATTTGAGTGCGTACATCTTATGTACGTATTCTATGAAATGTTCGAAAGTTTTGTTTGTCATAACACATGCATAACAGAGTATAAAAATTCCAAAAAATTATATTATTCAATCAAATATATAGTCAATTCAAAATAGCAGTGACACGAGTGTCAATATGTGTCGGTCTAAAGTTGTAAATTCGTTTTACAGTCAGACAATATTATTCTTGTCATTTTATTCTATTTAAAAAGAGATAGAATCCTGTTAGAGAAGTTTGAACATGTAACGGAATGATCCTGCAAAAGGTGTCCGTTTGCTAAACGTATGAAAATTCTTCAAAATATTATAATTACCAGTTATAAACCGGCAACCGTTGTTTTAACTCTTTGTTTTGATCAATTTGAAATCGCCGCGGTTGCAGTTGCACTGTATATTAGTACTGACACAGTCACCAACATATCTCAAGAAATAAAAAACAAAATAGTTAAATTCGCCAAAAAGAAACTGTGTTTATGCGAAATAAGTGACGAGTCAAGATCAGCTTGGTGTTTCAGAGATCAAATAAACGAAATGTATAGAACAGTCAGTAGTTCTTTCAATCTAAACATAATTTAATACATTTATTACAGAGAAAATTGTTAGTCTGGAAAGTATCCAAAAAAATCCAAAAGATATACAGCTATTTGAGAGATGTAGAACATCCGTTCATGCATTGTTAAGATAACCAACAAATGGGTTTAATGGAACATCCAGAGATTGCTTTTAAAAGGATACAATTTCTAAAAACATATAACAAAATCAAGGAAGAAATATAAAGGTCAGTATACAATTAATATACTTTAGTTGTACACTAACTGTTTTGCAGATACGGCGAATGCATTAAGGAGAATGCAGTGATTAAATTTAGTTTTATTAAGAAAGATGTATACAGGTAGTAATAGGACAAACTAAAGAGAAATATTGGTGAAACTAGATATATGAGGCTTTTTGTAATCTAACCAAGATGGGATTTGATTGACACTTGTTGACAAAGCTTGAATTTAATTAATATTTTTGTTGGTACTTCCAGAATATATCATCGTAGTATCGATAGGCAGTAAATGTTCAATGAGTCCCGTTAGTAGCCCATTTTCTGACTTAATGTACACTTGAACGGCTAAGCCGATCAGGTTATATTAAATACAAGTTTCCATATTATTTAATAACTGAAAAAGGAGCAAAATTATTAAGGATTCATGTACACAATAAATAAAACAAATGAGGCCTAACGTCATATATTATTTACATCGATATTACGTTACTTACACTTTAGATATAAATAAAGTCACTTAAACTAGACACTTATTAGAATATAATAAATTAGTAAACACCAGAATGATAGTGAATATTAGATGAATTTAAGCGAATTATTGGTTGGTCAACTAATTCCAGACGTTTTCACATAGTGGGAGACAATCAAAATGAGGGAAAAAGCTACCACACAAATTTCCTAAAAATGCCATTTGCCAAGCAACCAAAAGAAGAACAAACATTATTAACGAATACGAATAATTTTGTCAAATTTTGAAAATTTGTATATAACTACGGACAACATTTTGAGTGCAACACATTGAATTTACAAAATTTTACACATGGGCAGGTAAGTAGGGGTGTAACAAAGAAATCGCGTTTCTTTTTTTCAAAATTCACTTTATTCATCAACATAATCTCTATCAAGAGCCACACAATAATTCCACGTCGCTCTAACATTTCAATACCACTTTTTAACGATTTATCTTTTGCCTGAATACATGTGAGAAGATGAATCCAAGAAGTGATGTATCCATGTTTCATTTATTGTCACATATCGACAAAAAAATCGTCAACATGTTCTTGCTTTTGGTCAACAGTGAGCAAATCCGACAACCACTTTGAACAGAGATTTTTAAAAATGTTTTCTGGTGTTACCACCTTATTTGAACACCCACTACGTTCTGCACCATCGGTGTCTCTAGGACCATATTTGAAGTCAGCAAACCAAGGTTTTATTGTTGTTTCTGATGGTACGGATTTCTTATAATACTTTTCAAGCCATCAAGACGCGGTGTAAAATCATTATATTATATTAAAATATTATTGTGCCACTCTTAGCAGGATATCTCACAAACTTATGAGAATATCATCGAATTTTGCAGCTTTGGTTTGAAAGTTGATACTAACTGAAAAAGCGGCGAATATAATAAAACTAACGCAATCTATGTGTTAGAGCCGGGATTATTCCATGTGTTATTTTTCGCACCATTTACTTAATAAAAATACATTCGTTTAAGCAACATTTTAGCAAAAATGTCGTCCTCCGAACTTGTTGATCATTTCATTCTCGAATGCGCTAATAAACCGGATGTTAAACGGCGTCGCGACGCGTCAAGGCGCTCCTCCTCGAATTCCATACCGGATGTGGCAGTGTATGTTTTAATTTGTCCAGTTTCGGCAGTCGGGCGAGAGAAACTTTCCAGTTAAAAGTTTTATTCCCGCTAGGCAGTTTGTCGTTTTTATCGTTTGCAGTTTACTGCCCGTTACTTTTATTCTACTTTCGACTGTTATTTTAATTTAGAATTATTGCGTCTTTCCCCGTCAAATTGAAGCCGGTTCAAGTCTGAAGTTTTGTAAATAATCCGACAATGTTTAGTTAAAAATGATTTATAGTTAGTCGCCGTCCCTTTCCAGACGATTCTAATATAAAATGATATTAAAAAACTACTGGTATATAAGTTATAAAATAGTAAAAGGTTTTATAAACATAAAAACTATTAAATTAATAAAATTTTATTTGATTTAACGAAATGAATGAGCGACTGAGCTATACAAAGCGACACTCTGGGTAAAAACCTTACCTGTTTCACTGTTTTCAATCACGCCGACGTCTATTTTTTAGATATCTCACTCCTAACTCCAATCAAAATAGCCCCTCAGATCACAGTGCAGTCCGTAGCCAGCGCAGTACTAGTCATATATGTGAGAATTGAAGGATGAGCACATGGTAAAGTGGTAGAAACTAACGGGATGGTTTGTTCGAGTGACTGAAAATATACAGTTGACGGCACAGTTCTCGAGGGAGTCCGTCGAGTATCTGCCTCGTGGTTTTATAGCTCCAGCTCCATCGTTGGGAATTCCATAATTCTATAAAAACCTTTTGTTTACTGGGGAATACCATACTATTTACGAAGATCAATTCAGATTGTTGTTATCGCTAATTGTTCTGATACAGGATGGATGCTCACATATAATATAATACCTGCCTTCTAGAGCAGTGGTCTTTGCATCGTCTGAAAAGCTTATAATCCTTGAATATCTTCGAAATTGCACTATTTCCACCCAAGATTCTACGGCGACCCTCTAGGCTATGGTTTTCCAATTTTTGGAGACTCCAGCCTCCAATAGTCCACTGCTAGTTTATGGCTTGGGGTCGTTGAGAACTTTCTCCGCCTTTCTAAATATTATAGCTTCAGTTTTGATACTTTTTCTCGAACTACACTGCTGAACTATTGCAAATCCAACGTCATCTTGTCTTCTTTTCTTGATAATTAATGCAATTCCGATTAATTGAATCATTGTAAACGACGATACATCGATCCGTACCATATTGACTGGCTATTTGTTGATACTGACGGACTTTACTATACAATATGTATTATTTCGTTAAAGTTAGAACGAAATATTATTTGAATGAACTGAAAATGTCTAAATTTATACCAAGTAAATAGCAGTCGTGGGAAGTTACTTTTCTACTTCAGTTTCAAGGTCATCGAATGTTATGTGCATTTTTGACAATGAGCTTTCTGGATAACCAAAAGTAATTGAATGCATATCTCGGTGAAATAATTAATGATGGTGAATAATAATTAATAATCCCTATCGACCTATAATTGATGAGTTTGAGCTGACTACTACGCCAAAAAGACGGCCGAAATACGAGCAAAGACACAACAATGTTTTCCTTCAGCATGACAACGCTCGACCACATGTTGCAAAATCAGCTAAAACATACTTGAAAATATTAAACTGGGAAGTGCTACCCCACCCGCTGTATTCTCCAGGCCTTGCTCCATCAGATAATTATTTGTTCCGATATATGAGTCATGACCTGTCTGACCAGCGCTTCATTTCTTATAAAGATAACAAAAGAGTAGCTTCAAAAGATACATCGTTCTTTCGTGGTTGAATCAGTAAATTGTCTGAAAAATGAGAAAAAGTAGAGCGGCTATCCACTAGAGAGCAAATTTAAGAAAAAATACCCCGAGAAAAAACATTAGAGTCTTTCACTGGATATTAAATTTAGTCAGGAATGAAATATTGGACGGTGGTTTTCATTCAATATTTCCAGAGCTAATTTTAACGGATAAACAATGACAATATTTGAAAGAAAAAACTGGTGCAGGTGATATATGAGAACGGTAGGTTCACCAAGTCGAAAAAAGTTAATGATATTTGGTTAAGAAACCGTCACTCCATCCCGAATAGTTCGCCGAAACTATGCATATCAGTTTGGAGGTCGCGCACATGATACTCCAGAAATGATAAACGACAGGGTAATAAATTTCGGTTAGAACGGCAAGACGTTCTGAGCGACGATCGGGGGGGATATGCCTCGCTGAAAATCAGGCCTCGGAGACCGTTTTTGGTTTATTTATCGTTTACAAGCGCGCGGCGATGATGAATCAGGATGTCGTTAATGAAAACGAATGATCTCGCGCCGCTTTATTTTTGTGTTAGTACTAACTCTGTCTCGTTTAGTGATGGGATGAATACGTGTTACATAGCGCGATTGATACGGGTCGTGTGCAGTCAAATTCGAAATATCAAAATTTTTTTCAAAAAATATCCAGGTATCGATAGTTGCAAATGAGAGTATCGAACTTTTATTTCAAAAGTAACAGATCGATATTAAAAACTTTTGGTTGCAGTAGAAAGGGAGTATCGAACTATTGTTTGAAATTTCAATTTTTCGTGGCTTGATATCGATATTTATAATTTTTTTTATTTCAAATATTCTTATACATATATTATATATATTTCCAGAAAAAATATTAGACCTATAAATTAATTTTAAAACATCTTCAGCAAATGATGTTACTGTGTATTAAATCGCATCTAGTACATTTTTAGACAACTACATGTCGAAGCCTCACTGATTTTACCGAAGTGTAAACAAGATTTATTTTTAGTACGTTGAAAAATTCATACCTAGAAAACTACATTTGTGGGAAGTTTTACCATTTTATTTCTATTCCGATATATGAGCCGTGATCTATCTGAGAAGTGCTTCACATCTTATGAAGGACAATATTTTGAATAAAATACATTATAACTATATTCACAATTCACAAAAATCTTTTAAAACCAATTTGTAGGCCTAATATATGGACCAAAAAATATCGATATCTAAGCTGTCTGAAAATTCCTTGAGAGATTGAGCTGCTTTTTCGTCCAAGAAACCTACCAATCCTTAGAATCATTCAATCAATTCAACCTTAGAACTTCTTGATCCTCCGTGCTATTCTTTATCAGTGACATTAAATATCGCCACTTTAAAGTCGTTGAAGGTGAGATATAACAGAGCAGCATCATCATAAAGTTTGATGATCTTCAGAAGCAGATTTCAGTTTCAGAAGCAGTTTAACAGTTACTTTGGGTAGTATACCTTACAGTTTTCTTACGATAATATTTCTTATTTTACTTTTTTTGCATTTATATATAAATATAAAAGAACTGCCACGAAAAGCAACAATCATGTTAAAATACATATTCAATGCCTGTTTGAGAGTGAAGCATGTTCCGGAATATCTTAAGGTTGCTTGAATAATTATGCTTAAAAAAACCTGGCAAACCGGCAGAACAAGTTGGATCTTACAGCCTAGATTTCGCTGCTACCTGCGATATCATAATTATTTGAGAACCTGCTGTTAAAACATTTTAATCCATTTATAGAAATATCAGATTTCAAGTTTGGATTTCAAAATCGCCACCCGACAATCGACCAACCGCATGGAATAACAGCGGTTGCTGAAAAGGCATTCAAAAAAAGGAAATGCTGCTCTGCAATATTCCAGGACACCTCACAAGCTTTTAACCGGGTAAAGAATTTGGGATTAATCTACAATATGAGCAAATTGTTACCACGGAATTACTGTCGACTGTTCTCAACGACCTATTTCGGCTGCAGTTCCACAGGATAGTGTCTTCCAATCTACCTTATACTGCTACCCTATACTGCTATATACCCTATACTGCTGATATCCTAACAACAAATGAAACACTGCCTGGAAAATTTTCAGACGACACAGTTATCATGGCAAAAGATGTATCATTGTCTACCTCTGTAGAAAAAGTACAAGTAGCGGTCAACAAGATCAATAATCATCAAGATACAAATGGACTAGAGACTGGAAAATACAGCTTAATTGCTACAAATTTATTGATGTTAATTTAGCGCTGCGGTGAAATGATAGAAACTTAATTATATCACTTGAGGGATGCCCGATTCCTAAAGCAGAATCAGCTAAAAACCTCGGAATACATCTCGATGGTAGGTTAAAAGATCATATTAGACAAAAAGCAGAGCAGATTGCAATAAAAGCCAAGCAACTGAATTGGTTAATCGGAAGATGCTCTCAACTTGATCTAATAATAAAGATATTGGTTTATCGTTTAATCATAAAGCCAATATGGACCTATAAGGTACAAATATGGGGTTACACTAAAACATCAAACCAAACTAGTGATCCAACGCATCCGAAACAAAGCCCTACAATTAATTACCAATGCTTCAGAAGATCTGCACGATGACCCCGAAATCGAATAGTTGGTTGTACGTAGTGATGCAATATTTTGCCTTAAAACATTAATTAAGGTAACAGATTTAATTGTATATTATTTTGTCTTATATATATATATATATATATATATATATATATATATATATATATATAAGTATATAAATATATATATATATATATATATATGTATATAAATATATGTATATAAATATATATATATATATATATATATATATATATATATATATTTATATACAATATTTAGTTCTATATACTTTATGTTACACTAACATAGTTGTAGCCATTATGACACAATATTAGAACTCAAACTTCAATAACTGCTACAGCTTCATTTTACGTCAGCGTATTAACAAAATTAATGTAAATATCTTAGTGATTGGTAATAGCGTCACTACATTAGTAATAGCGTATCATTACTATAATGAAAATAATGGTTATATTAATAAAAGTGGGAGAAAAGGTCACTCTGAAACACCCATTCATTATCCCCCTCAAAGAACAATTTAACTAGCGTCATATCCAATGATTAACTCCAATTTCCACCGACACGATTAGGATTTGAAAGGCGGGACGGTCGTCCCGTAAGTACGCATCAACGCAAACCAAACACATTGTCGCGTACAAACTTTGTAAGTCCGTTGATTAAATCATCTTCGGCAAGTTATAGATGTCGGATTAAGCTATAAAACTAAGACAGGCTGCTACATCGTTACCTAGTTTATCTACGCGACAAAAGTTACAGTGTAAACTTCCGAATTTATCGCGGAGTTTCGTTAACCTGTCAATTACCCCTAAAGATGTGCGGCGAAGAGATGATAATTGAACGTTTCGGAGTTGACGGCGGAGGAGCTCGAAAGAGCATGTAGTAACCGCCAGATCGTCGGTTTTGTCTTTGCGCGAGGTTTAATTTCAGTCATGTTCTTTCATTATTTGTCTGTTATTCAGTGAGAGATGATACGTGACGTAGTTCAAGTTGTTGTAAAGAAAATTAGCAATATTAGCATTTTGTATAATGCCATCGAACATATAGAAACATATATAAAGTAATGTGTAAAAATACATATACATATAGTGAATTGAAATTAACAATGAAGTCAGGTCATCAAGATGTTCGACCGTTTTTATCAATTTGTGATATCAGACGAAGATGTACGAACCCCTTCCTGTATAAATTATGAGAAAGGAGAAGACGGAGATAATTGCTTGGAACAGTTAATTTTATATGTGCTTATATTTTTCACCGTTAGTATACGGAGATGTGCATATTCCTTCACGTACTAACTTTAAAAAAGAAAAGAAAAAAATAATCCCTGAATACTATTAACATGCAACTAATTATTTTATTTTAACGAAGTATAATTACTTTTATATTTGAATGTTCTGTGGATCTGTGAAAAGGAACGAAATTTTTCTATGGAATGGAATAAAAGTGTTTTATTGTATTTTAATATGTTAAATGCTATTTTTAATTGATAGACTATAATAAATATAGACAATACAATAGAACTTAAACAAAACCTAAAATATAAATGTGAATAATAAAAACTACTACTAAATAAAAATTAGACATATCTAATCATAGAAAAAAACAAATCCATAGTATAATTAAAAATGATCGCCCAATAACTACTAGAGCTTTTTAAATAAAGCTAATGCTTTATTTATTATTGAACGGAAATATTTAAAAAAAAAATCGAGAGAGTAATCGAAATATTACCTATTATTACCATAAAAACAGTCAAAAGTATTTTACTATTTATCGTTCACAATTTTAATCTTTTACCCTATTATATTAACAACCTTGAAAAATATCGTTCCAAAATGCTGGTATATTAATATAGAATATATTGTTATTTACAAGCAAACTACCAAAAAATCATAAAACTATATATATATATATATATTACATATAAATCTATGTAAGCGTAAACTGGGTACATTTTTGTAAAAGGTCGCGGTTAGGACGACAGAGCCAGAATGTTAAAAATCAGACGAATGAAACTAGTAGAACCGAAAATAGTAACTAAAGATACACGACTGAAACAGTCACTGGTAAAAAGTAGTAAAATCTGTCGAACCAAAAATAGCGACTGACACAGTCGATAGCAAAAAGTAGTCAATTACTAAACAGTCGATAGTTTCCAACGCTACATTATATCTATGTTGAGAGATTAAATCAACTTTTGCATCATATATTAGGTTTAGTATATATTTTATTAAACTAGCCATTCGTAACGTGATATGAAACCATTAATGAATACTCTACATTTTTAATTGTTTACCGTATATTTGTACCTGTCAAACTTATTGCATAATTAATTAAAGCTTGACTTAATTTCCCGCTTTTATATTTAGATGAATCCTTTAATATTTTATTTTGCCGTAAATGTCGTGATAAATTACTGTTAGTACTATAAACATGGATATATAATTTAATTGTGTTGTTATAATTTAAGACAGGTTTACATTCTTTTTATGTTGTTAGATTATTTTTGAAGAACGTTTTATTATTATAATAATGGCTGGTTGTTGAATTTTCAACATGGTCGAACTTCTTGCTGATAATTCAGGCTCCATTGTCAGAAAAATCCTTATCGATATGATGATATTTAACAATCTTAAATCAGTGTACTATATTTTACACCCAACTTCTAACGTTAACGATGAAACTTAACAAAATAAGGTAGGATGCCCTTTAACAGTTAATTGTTAAAAGGGAAATATAACAAATGGGCTGAATGAAAAGTCTATGGCCTAACACATAGATGGCGCTAGTTTTATTGCATTCGCCGATTTTTAAGTTAGTATTAACCTTCAACAGACATCATTTTGTAAGTTATTGTGCTAAGAGTGATACTACTTTTGTTATATACTATATTTTTAAATCAATGGATCAAAAACAAATCGTGTTATAATTTTACACTGTTTCTTGATAGAAAAAAATACCGTTAAAGTGAATCGATGGCTTCAAAAGTATTATAAAAACACCGCTTCATCAGAAACAACAATAAAACGTTGGTTTGCTGACTTCAAAAGTAGTCGTAGAGACACTGATGATGCAGAATGCAGTGGACGTCCAAATGAGTTCGTAACAGCAGAAAACATTTAAAAAATCGACGACAAGATGGTTTTGAATTATCGAAAATTCCCTGAGTTAGCTAATATCGTAAAGATATCAAAAGAACGCGTTGGTTTTATGTTACATGTGTCACGTTTGTTCACTGTTTACCAAAAACAAGAACGTGTTGATGATCCTGAGCAGTGTTTGGCCATGTTTAAACGTAACAAACTGACGATGAAACATGAATCCATAACTTCAGTCCGAAATCAATTGGCGGCAAGCTTATTTTAATAAATCGTTGTATAAAAGCGGTATAGAGAAATGTTAGAGCGGCGCTGGAATAATTATGTGACACTTGATTGTTGAATAAAGGCAATTTTGAACAAAACAACCGCGTTCTCTTTGTTACGCCCGGGAATTTTCAGCCCATTTGTTATTTCTGCATGAGTATTTTAATGAAATTAAATAATTAAATATTTTTTATTTTGTTCGATAAACGGAAATCATAAATTCCAACAATTTTGCTATTGGTATGAATGATAAAATGATGCTTTTAAATTTCTCCAAGACAGCACAAATAAAACTACACTAGGTCGGCCTTCGTCTCCCTTCTCATTAACACTATTATCACCATTGTATTATCATCTTCCTGGTTTCCTTGATAATTTTTATTAATTTATATTGCCTGCCTTGTCTCTTCAAATGGTTTCAATTGATTTACTTCAATCGGCTTAGTACCATCTATAGAGGAAGAGCATTAACTAATGCGACATCTAACCTGCTTCTTTTTTTCAGACAAGTTGATTGGAACTGTTTCCATATTGGAATTATCTTTAAAAAGTTGTCAATATACTTTTAATTTCGCGTTCACCAGTTTCATCTTCTTTGGACAGTCGTTCCAAAACATTGTTCTTATTCAAAGTGTCATTCAGCGGACATAAAATAAACGTTTGCACTTCATGTAAGTTGTATTTTTAGAAAAAATCCTAGTAAAGAATACACAGATAGATCAGATGACAGAATAATATGGTCGTAGGGTATTACGCCTTTCCAGCTATTATTGCACATTAAAACTTTTTGAATTGATATAGGGGTGCCCAAGAATTATTATAATGGACAAGCTAATCGAGAGGGATATATAATTAAGAACTGTTTAGACTTAAAGAGAGAAACATAGTCTAAGATATTACCTCCAGTTTGAATGAACTCCAGCAGATACACAAAAAAAGAAATTGACAGATGTTGAAATCGTGAACAAGTGTTTAATAGATTACAAAATAAAAATGTAGTCATCAAATCTGTGTACATAGATATGTGTGATTTTTCAGAATATACATGGGTATTTTGTTGGAATGTATAAAGACAGAATGGACACCAACTCTTTTGCAGATAATATAGCAAAACCATTAGAGAAACTGCAGTTATTAGCTCAGAATATATAGAGGTATACAGGTAGTAACAGAAGAAAATGAAGAGAAATATACTCACATCAAAATGATTTGAGAAGGAAAAGTGAGATGGAAACATAACAACGAAGGAAACAAGAAATATTAAACTAAACATTAAAACGTAAATATGCTTTCCAAAGAAAATACAACAACAACATGCCTAGAAATCTACTTCGCAGGTAGCATGTAAACTAAAAACTAAACTAAAAACAATTGTGGCTGTATAATTAACTATAGTTTAAGACATTGGATAATTTATGTTATAAATTATATATTATATATTATTACATTTTTGTTTCAGTATTTTATTTATTTTTATTAGAATTTTGTTGCATATTAAACCCAAAATAAAATAAAAGTCAATGTTGATACGGGAACATCGCAATATTTTGACGTCATATATTTCGATGACGTGAGATCACTGTTATTTTAGAAGGATCGGAAGTACTATATATAATTAATATTAATATTTCATAAAAACGACAAATTTTGGAGGTTTTGTTTCAATGAAGTACGGTTACGGTGACGCAAATCATAGCAGAAATAGACGAAACAAAGGTGGACGAACGGTTCCCCCTCCAGCGGACGCAGACACATCCCCCGGGGAAAACCCGCGGCATAAGCTGCCCTGGGGGGACCATCCATCAATTAGGGCCTCCGTAGGACACCCGTCCACTTCCTCGACGATCTGTCACCGGCACAGTCTCCGAGCCCGACCGCACATCAGGAACTCTGCTCTACTAATTATCAATACGGCCCCGAAACCGGTGTCCGCTCTAACTTCTGGCGTCCTGCCATCGCTGCAAATATGGGCCTCGTTGCCAATTTAAATCCCGCGAAACAATCCGAGCAGTAACACTCGGTTATTCGATCGACTCCTGGAGTATCGTTCATCGGTTATCAGTCGAACGACATTTACAATTTGTAAAACTCCAATTCAGTTTTATATTTTTTCAAGACCACATTTTGAGACAGGATATTGGCAATATTTATAAAAACTTGCCTAAATGTATGGCTACAAGAATATCAGTAGAATTTCCAGACTGTCTGATTTATACATCAGCTTCTGAAGTCTCAGATGGAATTTGAACTAAGAGTAGGTTCCAGATTTTTAAAAATCAATTTATTGTTCACATTATCGTCACAGCAATGAAAATAATAAACTCCAATACCAACATTTATATTCTTTTGCCAATTCAAAATAAAATGTTTTCACCTTTTAAAGGGTAATATATTTTATATTCGTATAATAACATTACGTGTGTATTAGTGATCACCCGGTGATCGTATTTTCTTCAGAATTTATAAGGTTTATAATTGTTCTCTCATAATAGAGTAAAAGAATAATATAAAAATAATATTACTAAAACTTATTTTGACAATATTTTCAAAAATCATAAATATATTTGATATATAATATTAATTACACTAACCTTTTTTAAATGGCATTTAATTAAATCTAATTTCCATTCAGTTATAATAATCAACAAAGTCTTAATAAGTTTAAATTACAACATTCCTGAATATTATTACAAAAGTATCCTGAGTAACATTATGTTCAGAACTGAAACAACATCAGGGCATGAAATAAAAGTATACATGATTTTTATTTACTTTTATATAAACACATAGGCTGAAAAGTCGGAATGGGTTTTATTCATCAGCGTAATCTTCATCAAGAGCCACACAATCATTCCAGCGCCGCTCTAACATTTTAATAGCACTTCTGTAGAACGATTTATCTTTTGCCGCAAAGCAGGCCTCAGTTTCAGCGAAAACCTCGACATTTCTAATCGATCTAAGCATTTTTTGAGGTCTGCGAACAGCCAGTAGTCGCTGGAAGCCAAAACTGGCGAATACGGTGGACGTGTGAGCATTTGAAGATGAATTCATGTAGTTTTGCTATTATTTTGATTGACTTGTGACACAGTGTCTTGTCTTGATGAAACAACATTTTTTTCTTTGCCATATGCGGTCGTTTCGTTGCAATTTTGGCCTACAAAAGCTCCAATATTGCCATACAATATTCACTGATGATGGTATTTCCCTTCTCAAGATAGTGCACCAAGAACTACACCAAGCACATCCCAAAATACCGAGGATATAACCTTTCCAGCCGATTGTGGCGCTTTCGGATGTTTTGGACGAGGTTCACCAGAAGCTGTCCGCTCAGATGACGATCGTTTTCATTTCAGAGTTTCGTCGTCACATATCGATGCAAATATTCCTATTTGTTGCGGTAAAATATGACCAAATACTGCTTAGAATCATCAATACGCTTTTGTTTATGGTCAATAGTGAGCAAATGCTCATGCAATATAATATCTCCTATCTATACTATAGACCGTTCTTTTGCTAGCTTTACGATGTTCGTTAACTCACGCAACTTCAATTTTCTATCATTCAAAACGATTTTGCCGATTTTTTTTTGTTTTCTGGTGACATCTCATTTGGGTGGCCCTACGACTAGAATTGAAGACATGACACTTTTCAAGCCATTGCTTCGCTTGAACAGTATTTATTCCCATCAAGAAGCAGTTTAAAATTAATACACAAAATTGTTTGAAAATAATAAAAGTAATGTCACTCGTAGCGGAATAACTCACAAACTTATGAATAGAATATCATGAAATTTTAAAAGATTTCTTTTGAAGGTTAGTACTAACTAGAAAGGTGATAAATGTGATAAAACTAGCTCGATCTAACTGTTAGGATCGGGACTTTTCAGGCCGAAATGTGTGTTATAACAATAAACAAGGAATTTTTAATGTATTACATATTTGTTATATAATAACTTATAGCTATAGTTTACACTAAAGGTATACACTTTATATAAATTCGTATGGTTTTCTTCGCTTCAATCTCCTGACGTCCTGCGCGCTGTCCAGCAGTTGTATCGCTTCCACATTAGTGTGATTTAGTAATCTTTCGTGATTCAAGGTGAAATCTTGGATAACTTCGTAAATCCATTTGATTTCCAGGTCATCGAGCAGTTTTTCGTTGGTTATGTAGCGGTAGGCATTGGTAATCAATCGAAGATCTTATTTTGACAGCGTTGTATGACTAGTTGATTTTAATTTTTAGTACAACCCCATATTTGCACCGCATAGGTCCGAATTGGCTTTATAGATCAACCTCTGTGATTTTAGATCAAGTTGAGAGTATCTTCCAACTAACCAGTATAGTTGTTTTATTTTGGTTCTAATATGTTTTGCTTTTTGTCCAACGTGATGTTTCCAATTTAATCTACCGTCAAGATGAATTCCAAGGTATTTAGCTAATTCTGATTGAGGAATCGGGCGTCCATTGAGTGATATAATTAAGTTTTTATTATTTCGCCGCAATGCAAAATTAACGTGTACAGATTTGGAGCTGTTATGTTGAATTTCCCAATCTTTCGTCCATTTGTAGATTTTGTTTGTGTCACTTGCACTTTTTCTATTGACCTAGGCAGAGATATATCTTTTGCCATAATAATTGTGTCGTCAGCAAATGTTCCAAGTAGTGTTTCTTTTGTTGTTGGAATGTATAAATATATCAACAATGGAAAATGTATATGTATTTTATATTTTAATATTTTTAATATTGATTCCTTTTTTAATGATATTTGCAGGCCCTAAATACCATGCAGTAACCGATTTAAGGTTGTTGTCGCTGCAATCGGGGTGAAATTAATTTTCAGAAAATAAAACATTTTGTGTCACCTGTTCCCGGACTATAACACGTAAATAATGTATTCTCGTTCGATACATTCTTTTAAATTTTCAAAAATTACCAGATATCCCGTTTCAAATCTGACACCAAATTCATTTCCAATTATGCGAGCCGATAATGCGGAACTTATTTTATTTAATGAATAGGGTATTTTCGCTCTTTAATGCGTATTCCGCGATTCGAAACAAAACTAAACGTAAAATATTTTTAAATAAATATAAAATCGTATTTGTCGGTAGCGTGTGTGCATAAGCGTATATTTGCGCGTGTGTATGTGTCTACGCCCGAAACTGTGTGTTTATTTGGCGTCTGTTATTTTTATTTGAATTGGGCGAAATTTAATTACGAAAAACAGGCGTCGACTGCTTTATTATAGATTTCATGTTTGTCCAGGAAATGGTAATGTAAAAAGTGAATTTTCCATTTGTTTATCAATAATTCTTATGTTTCAACTGTTCGTCAATATGTTATCCCTTTCGATCGATATTTAAATCAATCAATTCAAAAATAAATATTGCTGGCTGGGGTGACGCAGTGGTCGAGGCGACAGGACAGTCGAATCGCAGTATGAATCTTGCTGGGGCATGGTCCTGAATTTGTATTTGTTATTGTTTAAAATTCTGATTGTCTAAAGGACAAGGAGCATAAAATCCGACAAGGAAATTGATCCCGGCCACGCCAGTGACAAGAGTAGGTAAAACCGGATGTAACAGGTCAATTTAAAAGACCCCCGCCTGACACATAGATCACGTTACTAGAATTAAATACGTATATTTTTTAATTAGCCCCAACCCTCAAAAGTTGCGTGTATAAAATTGGCAGCTGTCGGCCCACTACTTTATGAATTATAGCATTTTAAGTGAAGCAACTTTTACTATTGTGAAAAAAAAATGGATAAGAAGTAAATTCGCGTGTTGATAAAATATTGCTCTTTGAAGGAAAAATATACAGTTGAAGCAAAAATTTGGCTTGATGCCGAGTTTCCGGGCACTACCATAGGAAAAGCAACCATCAAGAATTGTTATGCTAATTAGATGTTGTGACATGAGCACCCAAGACGGTCACAAAATGATTTGAAATGACCGTAAATTGGAATTGAATGAAATAGCAGATACTCTAAACATATCAACTGAACGTGTACATCATAACATTCACAAACATTTGGGTATGAAATCCCTGTGCAAAGTGGGTGCCGCGCGAGCTCACTTTTGACCAAAAACAACGACGAGTTAATGACTCGGAACAGTGTTTGAAGATGATCAAGTGTAATAAACCATAGTTTTTGTGTCGATATGTGACAATGGATGAAACATGTCTCCATTATTTCACTCCGAAGTCCAATCGACAGTCATCCGAGTGGACTGCACACGATGAACCCGCTCCAAAGCGTGGGAAAACGCAACAGTCGGCTGGCAAGGTTATAGCGTGTGTATCTTGGGATACGCATAGAATAATTTTCATTGACTACCTTGAGAAAAGAAGGACCATCAACAGCGACTATTATATAGCGTTATTGACCCGTTTGACGGACGAAATGACCGAAAAGCGGCTGCATTTGAGGAAAAAGAAAGTGCTGCTTCACCAAGTCAATGCACCGTGTCACCAGTCAGTGAAAACGATGGCAAAAATCCATGGATTGGGCTTCAAATTACTTCATCATCCACCGTATTCTCCATATCTGGCCCCAGCGACTATTTCCTGTTCTCAGATCTCAAGAAAATGCTCGCTCGGAAGAAATTTTCGGCGAATGAAGAGGTGATCGCCGACTGATGCCTGTTTTGGAGGACAAATCTTACTACAAAAATGGTATCGAAAAGTTGGAGGATCGTTATAATCAGTGTATCACCCTTGAAGGGAATTATGTTGAATAAAAAAAAAATTTCCAACAAAATTTGTTTGACTATGGTAATTTCTTCGATTTCTTTTAATAATCATGAATATTTACAATAAATTGAACGTAACTCTTACATTAAATAATGTCGATTACAATACAAAAAAGACAACTACAAGTATAAATAACAAAAATTAGATGCAAGTATAAAGTACAAGGCTTGGTGATTGTTGTCACAACACTCTCGGAACATGGACGTGTGTTTTAGCTTATTATCAACGAGGAGATCGAATTAATCCATAGGCCGACTTATTAGTTAAAAGGAAGGCCCTCGATTATCTGGCGAAGACCATTCACGGGCGGCGCAAGTCGCCTGCGAAATCCCGACGACAATTTAGTCAAACACCCCGAGCGGGAATTCGCATGCGGCATGATTTATAGCCGCACTCAGTCTGACCCTCCAAGATTCAATAAAGCACCTTAATCTGGACGGGGGGATTTGCAGTCTAGGTGACAAGCGGGATAAGATCTCGGCAAGCAGGGCCCGTTAATCCGTATCGTTGCCGAAACGACAACAATGTTATATTAAAAGCATACACGCCATCTGCGCTTGTAAATCCATCGTCGACGCCACCGCGAATATTCTTTCGTTACGTAATGGCCGGAATGAGATATGTTCGCGCCGGTTTACCACGATGAAAATCAGTCAAAATTGAAGATTTTCCAATAACCATCAAAGTTATTAACCAGTTTAGAAACGACGACATAACTAGTATTAATTTTGTGGAAATAGGCAACCCAACATTCACCGTCGAGGTGTCACTAGTAGACGACAGTAAAAGACCTACACATCCCTGCCTATACAAGTTTCGATTGGTTAGAACTGCTCATGCGCACTTATTTCATAGGCAAATTTAGAGGCAGATAATGCGAAAATATGTGTATAAGGTATGAATTATTAGTAAAATATTATCATTTTTTAACACTGATTTAGTAGATTGTTATGCAACAAAGGATATATTTTTAGGTTAAATAATCTGGAAATAGAACTTATTTGAAGATTATAGTAAAGGTAAGAATGAAATATGGTCATGTGTGTATACCTTTTCTGTCTATTTTTATTATACTTATATCTTTCTGATTTTACAGATATTTCAAAAGAAGAAAAAAGCTAAATGTTTAAACAAAGTGTCCTGAAGTTTCAGCATAGTGTAAATATAAGGTGTACTTAATAGAATAAATTGATAACATAGGATTTGAAGCTTTGTGATTTATTATATTTTTCGGTTTATATAACTCATCGGAACAGATAAATAATGTCGTATGGTTTTGTTGGCTTCAATCCCCTGACGTCCTGCGCGCTGTCCAGCAGTTGTATCACTTCCACATTAGTGTGATTTAGTAATATTTCGTGATTCAAGGCGAAATCTTGGATACCTTCGCAAATCCATTTGATTTCCAGGTCATCGAGCAGTTTTTCGTTGGTTACGTAGCGGTAGGCATTGGTAATCAATCGAAGAACCTTGTTTTGACAGCGTTGTATGACTAGTTGATTTTAATTTTTAGTGCAACCCCATATTTGCACCGCATAGATCCATATGTTATATTAAAAGCATACACGCCATCTGCGCTTGTAAATCCATCGTCGACGCCACCGCGAATATTCTTTCGTTACGTAATGGCCGGAATGAGATATGTTCGCGCCGGTTTACCGCGATGAAAATCAGTCAAAATTGAAGATTTTCTAATAACCATCAAAGTTATTAACCAGTTTAGAAACGACGACATAACTAGTATTAATTTTGTGGAAATAGGCAACCCAACATTCACCGTCGAGGTGTCACTAGTAGACGACAGTAAAAGACCTACACATCCCTGCCTATACAAGTTTCGATTGGTTAGAACTGCTCATGCGCACTTATTTCATAGGCAAATTTAGAGGCAGATAATGCGAAAATATGTGTATAAGGTATGAATTATTAGTAAAATATTATCATTTTTTAACACTAATTTAGTAGATTGTTATGGAACAAAGGATATATTTTTATGTTAAATAATATGGAAATAGAACTTATTCGAAGAGTATAGTAAAGGTAAGAATGAAATATGGTCATGTGTGTATACCTTTTCTGTCTATTTGTTATTATACTTATATCTTTCAGATTTTACAGATATCTCAAAAGAAGAAGAAAGCTAAATGTTTAAACAAAGTGTCCTGAAGTTTCAGCACAGTGTAAATATAAGGTGTACTTAATAGAAAAAATTGATAACATAGGATTTGAAGCTTTGTGATTTATTATATCTTTCGGTTTATATAACTCATCGGAGCAGATAAATAATGTCGTATGGTTTTGTTCGCTTCAATCCCCTGACGTCCTGCGCGCTGTCCAGCAGTTGTATCGCTTCCACATTAGTGTGATTTAGTAATATTTCGTGATTCAAGGCGAAATCTTGGATAACTTCGCAAATCCATTTGATTTCCAGGTCATCGAGCAGTTTTTCGTTGGTTACGTAGCGGTAGGCATTGGTAATCAATCGAAGAACCTTGTTTTGACAGCGTTGTATGACTAGTTAATTTTAATTGTTAGTGCAACCCCATATTTGCACCGCATAGATCCATATGTTATATTAAAAGCATACACGCCATCTGCGCTTGTAAATCCATCGTCGACGCCACCGCGAATATTCTTTCGTTACGTAATAGCCGGAATGAGATATGTTCGCGCCGGCTTACCACGATGAAAATCAGTCAAAATTGAAGATTTTCCAATAACCATCAAAGTTATTAATCAGATTAGAAACGACGACATAACTAGTATTAATTTTGTGGAAATAGGCAACCCAACATTCACCGTCGAGGTGTCAGTAGTAGACGACAGTAAAAGACCTACACATCCCTGCCTATACAAGTTTCGATTGGTTAGAACTGCACACGCGCACTTATTTCATAGGCAAATTTAGAGGCAGATAATGCGAAAATATGTGTATAAGGTATGAATTATTAGTAAAATATTATCATTTTTTAACACTGATTTAGTAGATTGTTATGCAACAAAGGATATATTTTTAGGTTAAATAATCTGGAAATAGAACTTATTTGAAGATTATAGTAAAGGTAAGAATGAAATATGGTCATGTGTGTACCTTTTCTGTCTATTTTTTATTATACTTATATCTTTCTGATTTTACAGATATTTCAAAAGAAGAAGAAAGCTAAATGTTTAAACGAAGTGTCCTGAAGTTTCAGCATAGTGTACTTAATAGAATAAATTGATTAACATAGGATTTGAAGCTTTGCGATTTATTATATCTTTCGGTTTATATAACTCATGGGAGCAGATAAATAATGTCGAAATATTACATCATTTAACAAATTTTATTGCAATAAATGGAATAAAATATATATAATAAAATATTAACACAAGGATTTGAAACAAAAGAACTTATCTTACATTTTCCTTTTTGTTAAAATCTCTTAAGCACCACTTCTATGTTATTAACAATTTCGATTCCAGATTCCGATTGACTGATTTCGAATCTGTAGTTATATTGTCTATTCTGTTATCGATGCCATTTTTCCTATTTACTACTTCTGCTCTTAGTGTGTGTTTTTTGGTATGATTTTTAACTACAAAAAATGTATTTCTCTCGTCATACCTATGTGAAAACATATATTATCAGAAATGTTCATTGGTCTAGTAGTATTTAATAAACTAGGTGCATACAAATGGATAACATAAAAAATTCATTTGGTGTCAGAATAAAGACCTCAGTATGCTATTCAGTAGTTTAACTGTGGAAACCTGATAATTGAACTATATTCTGCTAAAATCTTGTTGGCTCATTTTTCATTAACTTAGGAACAAATTCGAAATTCATGAATCCAAAACTCACCTGAAAGAATTATAGACCTTTATTTGATTTATTTGATTGACGAACAAATTCCCAAATTTATTTTATTAAATAATATTTGTGTATTCAATAGAAGACTTTTTAGAAATGTTTGTATCAACAAAATATAAACTTACTAAATATCAAATCATTGTATAATAAAATAAATATAATGTCAGAGGACTCTGATTTGGTTGCACCATCAGTTATAGTTACTTTGAGAGAACAACCAACATCTAATAAGGCACATATCATTTTAAAGTGAATAAAATGTATGGTACTTGCAAAAATAAGTATTATGTTTAAAAATATTTATTGCTCTGCTGTATATTATTATTTCATATATACGAAAACCTGTTAACAGCTTAAAAACAACAATAATAAACCATTACCTCGCAGTACTCAAAGTACCGACATTGTACCATATATGTTACACATTTTCTTGTCGTTTCAACATTAATTAATGCTAATTTGCGCAATTACCCGGTCAGTCACCTCGGCAGTCAGACTACGCCATTCAGACAATTTATTTACGCTATAAATATGCCTCGCTATTCATCAGTATCGTTGAATACGAAATATATTTCTTTACTCTATATGTGCGACCTCGTCGAACTTATATTGCCAATTAGCTGGAAGACAATTTCCGCTTCACATTATTCTATATAGTCTTTATCGTGGTATATTCGCTGGAATTCCGAACCGTCCGAACTTGTATATATAGTAAAAATATGGGTTAAGTGTGGCTTTGTTGACTGACAATGTCATGGTATTAATATTAAACAAAAACTTATTGACTTATGAAGTTCTACTTTATAAAAATATAATTTTCGTACCAAATTATGATAATGAAATGGAATAAGTATAATAAAATTAAATTAAAGATAATACAATTTGGACCGCTTGAATTTTTCATTAGTAATGTGAAAGACTTTTGGCACCACCAACAGTGACTGAACAACCGAACTAATTGATTACGATAAACGTGGAAAACCAGTAGTTGCAGCAGGATGGCGTTACGTAAGATATTTAAGAATATACAAGCTAAACCGTTCTTCTAGATTTCCACCGATAAGAAAATCAAATTCAGCCGGATCTATGAATGATCACTGGATCACTGGAACGCGTAAATCCGTTAGCACTTCTAGCCGCGCAATTTACCAAAATGTTTCAACACAAATTGATATTTATTTAAGTAAAAATCTATATTTATCGCTCTGCTATGTAAACGTTTAATAATTCAAAATAAAAGCAGATAGATTAGAATTATAGCTATTACAACTTAGCTATTCAAAGTCATTTTGTACATACGTCATCTAAATTTATGACGTTAAAACGTCGCAATGTTGCCGCATCAACTCTGAGGTTTAGTTCAGTTTGGCTTTGACATACGACAAAATTCCAATCTAAATAAAATAATTGAACAAAAATGTTATCAAATATAATTTATTTTAACATTATAGTACATGTAAAAACTACAGTTAATTATACAGCCATAATAGTTAAAAACAATCAATAGAGTTATAACCTCTTATCACTATTTGTTTATATGTTATATATATATATATATATATATATATATATATATATATATATATATATATATATAGATTTTTATCCGCGACTATCGCAACAGTAAGAGGACGGTCATGTCGCCTTAAACACTGCTCCACCAAGCCGGCTGTTACAACTGTTGAACGAATGAATACTATATACTAAGAGAACTAAAAGAAGTATTTTTAATTTAAAATAATTGTAATTACTAGTTGCAGGAATATATAAGCAGTAATGAACAAAAGCAAACAATAGATTACATATTAGAAACCAAAAGTCTTATGTCATTGAATCATTATCACCAATTAAAATGCGTATGCGTAGTGTCTAAAGAAAGGAAATATAATAAAAATTCAATACAACAATGCATGTATTAAATTGTTGAAATAAAAGGAACCACAATATATATTCCAAGATTTTAATATAATAAAGAGGTCACTTAAGAGAAACAGCAATTTTTCTTAATAGAAATGAAATATTTAGCTATATATTGTAAGTTCGTGTAAATATACTCGTACATAGAAACCCCTAATTATACATCACGCCATATCCTCCGTATTAGCAAGGCATTCAAGTGTATATATGTATGTATTAGTATCTATTATTAACGATATCTATTAGTCAAAATGTAAAAAGTAACAATGAAAACAACTGTTAAACAATCTAGTGTAAGTATTTTGACATTTTCCTACATAAAGTAACAGTTTTTCACTTATAGTTTTATTAAGGCATTCGCTCAAAATGTATTTCCGACATTCATTACTTTTATTGTTTGTTTTGAAGAAATATACCGCCGAGGCCTATCAAATACTTTTGGAAAATGATGGTTTTGATCTGTATTATTTTAAATTGGTGATTTTGATGTTACTGATAAATTTGTTTATTTATTTATATATTATAGACCCATCAATCTCCAGGACTATTTAGAGTCTGTTTACAGATACATAATATACTAGCGACCTGGCTAGGCCGGCTTCGCACGGGTGCAATGCTGATACTAAATTAAATACACTACAGAAAAAATATGAACGTTGTATATAAAAACATAGCGGCCCGCTCCGACTTTGCACGGGCATAAAATATATATGCCTATGTCACTCAATGAAAACATGATTAAAATCGATCCAGTATTTTTGGTTCATTCATTACTGCCCTTGGCCTGCACGCATTAAATTTGGAGTAAAACAATTCCTCTTCCCCTATACTTACTATGAAGAATTCCTGCTATCTTTGGAATATCTAAATTCATACAATTTTATTACATTACACATTTTTAAACGCAAATTTTAAATTTGTAATATCTCCGAAAATATTTGTTTAATTTACATGCTGTAAGGAACCATATTGATCTATATTAATTGCACACTGTATTTAAGGTACTTAATTCGATAAGGATTAATGCCGTATTGCTTAAAATAGCTTCGTAAATAAGCCATTTTCTCACGTAAAAAGTAAACAATAAAAATGGTTAATGTGGGTTATCCCTAAAAGATAACCATATACCATCGCGGACTTTTTTGTAGACCTTTTTATGGTGTACAATACTGTAGTACATTAATTTGATCTAACTCGTAGGGTTAGGCAGCGTTTTTGCTAATTGCTAAATAAGCCTAAAAAAATAGGTTAATTTACGACTTCACGTTAGAAACCTCTAAAATTAGCAGTGTTGCCTTAGTATATTATGCATGTATTATACATATAAACCTTCCTCTTGAATCACTCTATCTATTGAAAAAACCGCATCAAAATCCGTTGCGTAGTTTTAAAGATTTAAGCGCACATAGGGATATAGGGACAGAAAAGGCGACTTTGTTTTATACTATGTAGTGACAACACATTTACATCAGTTAAATTATACAATGTTATTACAAGTGTAGAATGCAAAGAACAATATAAATACATGGTCCAAATATAAAAACTAGAGTTAAATGTGTAGAATAAAGAGTACATAGTGCAAGATGACAAGTAAAATATTTAAAAGCATACAGAACCACAACCCATGACAGTGATAAGGATACAAGATACAAAAAATGTAAACGAACATGCATTATGTTACATAGATGCACCCTATTATATTTCTAGTAGTATTTCTGTTACGGCTAGAAAATTAATCGGCTTTATTGAATCACAATGTAGCTCACACGTTGTAATAGTTGGGTGGAATACACTGATGAAGCTTGAATGAGGACATTTGCTGTAGCCTGCGTACCTGCACCAATGTTTCTCCGTTAAAAGATATTTTAAGGCGAAATAATGATCAAAATACATGCAAGCACCTAACACAAACATAATTCATGTATCGAGATATTAAAGACGGATTAATTAATAAATATTCATTAAGACATTAAATCAAATCTAACGTAACCATTAGAGGAAATCTTATACTTGGCGATGAATGAGAAGGGTTGGCTTGTGTTTGTACTAAATATTAAATCGCATATAATAATTGCCAAAGGTTATCGGAGTATGGTGAAGAGTGGCGCTCGGCGAAGGGGAAGGCCTAGTCAAGTTGATTAAGTTTAGCAAGTTTCGATCGCCCAGATCGACGAAAGCCTAACAGGATATATCAGGAAACTTAATCGGTTGGATACTGCCCTCTATCGAGTCAAATGGTTTGGTTTGGCTTAATAAATCTCGACTACAAATATGAAACTTGTTGGTGAATATTATTAAGCATCTGCAAAAAAATATTACGATAAATTAGGATTATATTCTTGGCCAGAAGTACGAAGTATAAAATGCAAGCTTTCAGGTATTGGTTCTTTGAGTTCAGAACTCATTTCACCAAACTTCTTGATATACTACTTTAATAAATTAACATTGGCAGCATCTTCTGACCTAAAAAGTTCCTGAAAATTTATATAAACACCATGTCTAGGTGTAACAAATAATTATATAGTCTACTCAAAATTTATTTCTACTCGCGTCAAGATGTTTATAGATATATTACCTGTCGCAATTTGTAAATTCATTTTAGAATCAGACAATATTTTCCTTCTCGTTTTATTCTAATTAAAAAGAGACACAATGCTGTGTCAAAGTCGTCCAGTTCTCAGACGTATGCAAAATTCTTGAAAGCAATGGTGATAAGAGGTTATAACTTTATCCTATAAACTATTGTTGCTATATGATTAACTGTAGTTTTTAGATGTACTATAATGTTAAAATAAATTATATTTGATAACATTTTTGTTGATTTATTTTATTTAGGTTAGAGTTTTGTTGTATGTCAAAGCCAAACTGAACTATAACTCAGAGTCGATGCGGCGAAATTGCGACGTTTTGACGTCACAAATTTCGATTACGCAGATACAAATAAACTCTGAATAGACTATAGTTAAAATATTCAGTATTCTAATATTTGGAAAAAGTATTACATAACCATATGTAATATATCAGGTGTACCGGAAAGTCATTACCAGTTTTTCAAACATATATAGTTAGGCTTAAGTATGCAATATAATGTTTTGACACATATATCACATTATTCTACTGACATCAAGCTTCAAAGCTATACATATTATATTTTGCGAAACTAACACTGTCATAGATATATACCTCTCCAAAATTGTAAAGTTTCGAGCATGAAAACATGCATTTGCGGCACGCATTACTTTTCTTATTTATAGATAAGAAAAAACCTACTGAAAGCCATTGTTTTTTGATAGAAACTTACGGTGTGAGCAAGCCTTAACCGTAGGAAATATGTCAGGCATGGTATCGAAAATTTAAAAGTGCTAATTTCGATGTGCTAGGCAAAGAACATTCTGATAGACCGAAAAAGTTTGAAGATGCGAAACTGCAAGAGTTATTGGATGAGGACCCAAATCAAACTCAAAAAAAATGGAATAAGCGTTAAAATCTTACTCAAGAAACGATTAGCGATCTATTACAAGCTATGGGGAAAATCCAAAAGATGAGAAGTTGCGTGAGACATCAATTGAATGACAAGAAAATGGAAAATCGAAGATCGTCTGTGAAATCCTGCTTCAAGATGATGAAAAGTGGATTTATTTTGAAAACTATAAGCGTAAAAAATCATGGTTATCACCTGGCGAGGCAGGCAGATAGATTCCAACGCAAAATCGTTCTGGTCGGAAGACAATTCTCTGTCTTTGGTGGGGACAGAGTGGCTTGGTAAATTACGAAATGTTGGTGAAACAGGAAATTTGAATCATGTATTGTAAAGTGATTTTACAGCACGATAATTCAAAATGGCATAAAGCAAAATCGGCCAAGGAAGCATTGAAAGCACTTGGCTGGGACATATTATCGCACACGCCGAACTTCCCAGATCTTACCTCGTCCGACTAACAATTGTACGCATTAATGGGACACGCGCTTGTGGAGCAGCATTTCGATAATTTCTCCATTATGTTATATGGCATGAAAACATATATTTTAGATACGATAGTGTTCAAGTATGGCACTTTGGTTTTATCGTTTAGAAAGCTGACACTAGCTGCTGAAACTTTAATTTCAATTTTGATATTTAAAAAACCAATAAAATCATCATCATTTTACTAGTATTGCCACTCTTCCCAGTTCCAGGCTTAATTTAATATGTTTTTTTTTAAATTTGGATCTATGGCATGAATTGCGAGATCTTGAACTATTTGCCTCTCATCTATTGTTATGTTTTCCGGTAATCAAAGCATTTTGTAACTAGACTGCATGATGCCAATATGGCTCCATTCCCTTCAGGTTTAAAAAACTCAAAATCTTCTTTCTAAGCTCTCTTTTAGCTGTGATGTAATAACAGCAAAATGCTTCAAATTGCAATCCTGTAGCCGATCTAATATGAATCTTACGTAGTTAAAATTGTTGTCCTGAATCTAATCTAAAACTGCAGCAATTAGCTTCAATAGTGCAATGAACTCATCGATATATCCCAGTTATATGGCCGAGAAAGTACTAGCCTAAACATATTTCTTACATAAATTATTTAATTTTGATTTCTACAAATTTCTCATATATTAAGGATATACTAACTGATGTCCAAGACATTATTTTATTACTTTAGCCGATTAGGATCTTCTGGGTATATTCCATAACAAAATACTTTTAGCAACTTCTGTTTACTAAACCCTATTATTACGAGAATATTTGATAGAATTGCTCATGTGTATAGTAAATTCCTCGCCAACATAACCTCACTCTTCCTAGTTTCACCTTCTAATACACTGATAAAAATATATTTTTAACAAAAAATGTCAGAAAGATATGGTGATTATTATTCAGCGGTAGCATAATAAACGGTCGTCATTTTGTTTACAAATGCTATTGACCGTTATTTTCTACCAAATTTACCTGTTAATATGATCGCCAAAAATATTTGTTCAAATATATTTTGATGGCATAGGTAACAGTTCATTTGAAAAGTCCCCGGCCTACCATAGTAAAATATATTTTTTGGTAAAATTAGTTTTTTTATTCAACTTAATTCCCTTCAAGGGTGATGCACTGATAATAGCGACCCTCCAACTTTTCGATACCATTTTTGTAGTACGATTTGTCCTTTGCTTCAAAATAGGCGTCAGTTTCGGTGATCACCTCTTCATTTGACGAAAATTTCTTCCCATCGAACATTCTTTGGAGATCTGATAACAGCAAATAGTCGCTGGTCGCCAGATCTGGAGAATACGGTGAATGAAGAAGCAATTTCAAGCCCAATTCCTGGATTTTTAACACGGTGCATTGTCTTGGTGAAGAATCACTTTATTTTTCTTCAAATACGCCCGTTTTCGATGATTTCGCCCTTCAAGCGGTCCAATAACGTTATGTAGTCAATGAAAATTATTCCATGCGCATCCCAAAATACAGAGGCCATAACCTTGCCAGCCGACTATTGCGCTTCCCTACGTTTATTCATCGTGCGCACTCAACTCGAATGACTGTCGATTGGACTTCGGAGTGAAATGATGGAGCTATGATTCATCCATTGTCACTTATCGATGAAAAAACTCGGGTTACGCTTGATCATCTTCAAACACTGCTCCGAATCATCAACTCGTCGTTGTTTTGGTCAAAAGTGAGCTCGCGCGGCACCCACTTTGCTCATAGTTTTCTCATACACAAATATTCGTGAATGATATGAAGTACACGTTCAATTGATATCTTTAGAGTGTCTGCTGTTTCATTCAGTTTCACTTTACGGTCATTCAAAATCATTTTGCGGATTTTTTAAATATTTTCGACGGTAACAACCTCTTTTGGGCGTCCACTGCGTTCACCGCCTTTGGTGCTCATTTCACCATGTCTAAACTTAGCATACCAATCCTGATGATTGATTTTCCTGGGGCTGTGTCCGGAAACTCGGAATCAAGTAAAGTTTTTACTTCAACTATATTTTTTCCCTTCAAAAAGCAATATTTTATCAACACAATAACAAAAGTTGTTTCACTCAAAATGCTATAAATCACAAACTAATGATCCAACCGCTGTCAAATTTATACACGCATCTTTTGAGGACTGGGGCTAACTAAGAAACAACTAGATTTAATGCTAGTAGCGCCATCTATGTGTCAGGCCGGCGACTTTTCAACTGACCTGTTATTTGAAATACTAACTACAAAATACCTCAGCATCAGGTATTTGAAATATCAACTACAAATGACATTTTTAAGAAGTAATCGCCCAATCCTGTATTATATCTATTATACTATGTATATACCTATTTACTGTAATACCGTAATATATTATTAAAATAAACTAATTACTAAAATATTAAAACTATTTATTTAAAAAAAATATTTTTTTGTTAAAATATACTTAATGGTAAATCTTCAGCCAATTAGTAATATAAGAACCCTAATGTCGAATTTCATGTACTAATATTGTATATTTACAAACTAAAACTTTATTAGCGCATAAACAACAACCAACGCATATAGTGAAAGGCACTTTGATGATGTTAGCTCCAAAAAATATGGAACTCACATATCACCTGTTAACTACGACACTTTTTATAAAAATTATAAAGCAAATTTATTTCCTCTAAGAATTTTTTTTAAAGAAAACCTTTGATATCTCGGAAACAAATGATCTTATTAATGTAAAACTCTAATAAGATATAACAAATTAGAAGATATGTATAACGGTTTCCTTTTATCTGAAATTTATGAGGTCATTACATGTTAAGGATTATTTATTTTATGTTATATATATTTCTGAAAACACACATTGAAATACGTCAATGAGATATACGTTTTATAATTTTGCGTTTCGAAGTTTAAACTAATTTTTAACCGGCTTCGATAAAGAAGAAGGTTCTATGTTCGGCTGTATATAGTATTTTTAGTGAATGTTCGCCGATTTCTCTGTCAATTGGGAATCGATTTTCAAAATTCTTTTTGTATTCGAAAGAGTGCCCTTTCGGAGTGATCCTATTAGTACAAAGTCAGGATCTAAATGGTGTAATGGCTAAAGCGTTAAGCTCGCAAACGGAAGTGGTGGGTTTGATTCCCGATGCATACAATAACTCTTTGTTGTTCTAGTTTAGTCATAACCCTTGTCAAATCGTCTAGGCTAGGTAGCGGACCTCGAGGTATAAAGCGTTATTTATTTTAAATCATTGTTTCTTTATTCCTATTTTCCGGAAACGAGATGCACCTTTACTCGGCTTTCCCTTTGTAATCACTACATAGTATAAAACAAAGTCGCCTTTTCTGTCCCTATATCCCTATGTGCGCTTAAATCTTTAAAACTACGCAACGGATTTTGATGCGGTTTTTTTCAATAGATAGAGTAATTCAAGAGGAAGGTTTATATGTATAATACATGCATAATATACTAAGGCAACATTGCTAATTTTAGAGGTTTCTAACGTGATGTCGTAAGTTAACCTATTTTTTTAGGCTTATTTAGCAATTAGCAAAAACGCTGCCTAACCCTACGAGTTAGATCAAATTAATGTACTACAGTATTGTACACCATAAAAAGGTCTACAAAAAAGTCCGCGATGGTATATGTTTATCTTTTAGGGATAACCCACATTAACCATTTTTATTGTTTACTTTTTACGTGAGAAAATGGCTTATTTACGAAGCTATTTTAAGCAATACGGCATTAATCCTTATCGAATTAAGTACCTTAAATACAGTGTGCAATTAATATAGATCAATATGGTTCCTTACAGCATGTAAATTAAACAAATATTTTCGGAGATATTACAAATTTAAAATTTGCGTTTAAAAATGTGTAATGTAATAAAAATTGTATGAATTTAGATATTCCAAAGATAGCAGGAAATCTTCATAGTAAGTATAGGGGAAGAGGAATTGTTTTACTCCAAATTTAATGCGTGCAGGCCAAGGGCAGTAATGAATGAACCAAAAATACTGGATCGATTTTAATCATGTTTTCATTGAGTGACATAGGCATATATATTTTATGCCCGTGCAAAGTCGGAGCGGGCCGCTATGTTTTTATATACAACGTTCATATTTTTTCTGTAGTGTATTTAATTTAGTATCAGCATTGCACCCGTGCGAAGCCGGGGCGGGTCGCTAGTATTTAATAAAATAACTGCGTAATTCATTCGGTAAATATGTAATACTGAAAAGAGAAAAATAAAATAATTTTAGCAAAAAAAATTGAACCGACTTCAAAAAATAAATAAGAAACTCACGACCCAAACGGTACAAAAATAATAATAAATTTTGTGATATACAAAAAAATTAAATTAACATGAAAACAAAACAAAAGTGAATACACAACTGTTTGGTTTAGGCACCGACTTGAAAGTGATCAATTAGTAGTAGTTAAATAAAAATTGTAAATAGATAAATAAGTTTAGGTAGGTATTAAGTAAATTGTGTGTATTTAATACAATATAAAATACGTGTAGTAGATAGGATAAATAAGGTTTTGTTTATTTTTATTTAGTTATTACAAGGATTATTATGTACATACTTTATTTTAAAATGTTTCTTCTTGTGTTAATAATATAATATTGATTTTTTTTTAATTTTTAGTGAGTTTCTTATTTGCTTTCTGAAGTTGATTAAATTTTTTTGTTGGAAATATTTTATACTATGTATAAATAACCATGAATAGACTTAATTCCTTAATATATTGTATGATCCTGTAGCTAATCCACAATTATACGTGGAAAAAGTATAACAGGAAACTACCGAACACACCCTCTTACACGATTTCTGTGAACTCAAAGAGGTTGGGACACAAAGGCCGTCTTCACCCGATCGTCAGAGGCTACACGCGTGTTTAGTTATCTCAAATATCTCTGTGCGTCTACGTTACCATCCTATATGATATTAGTATATGTTGACGAGAATAATTGTTGTTTGGAATAGGTTTGATGCATGTGTTTTAATGTGTTAATTACTCAGCTACACCCTATATAAATATAACAATTCCGCTTACTATATTACACTCTATTTCCTTTTTAATTTTTACCGATGTTAAAATCTTAATTACCTCACATTTGAGGATGAAAAACCGAAGAAGCTGATTTGTACTAAAGCTAATCACCAAATATTTAACATATACCGTCTCAGCTTTAATGCGCCTTTAGTAGCCTTTTGTGAAGCTTCTCCAGGTCTATATTAATATTTATAACGACTTCATGAACCGTAATGATTCGTTTCGAAAATGGTTAGATTTCGTTTAATTTCAGCAGAGATTCACAAAGGCAAACACGGACCATTAATACAACTACAACACAAGTATGGAACTACTTTTTGGCGTCCTGTTTGTGTCCAATCGCTTTACTGTTGATTTCTGTCCAATTTCTGCATCCAGATTTCCCATAATATAAATTTGTAAGAGTTGATGATCTGCATCTGGTAGTGCTGACAGTAGTTTAGTAATGTACATAGGTAGTATTAATCAACATCGGTAATCTTCACCAATTCCAATCACATTTTTGCTGTTGTAGCTGTGATATGGCTGCTTCTCTCATAAAAAACAAACAATGTTTTACCCATTCTACTTTTGATATTATTTTGCAGGGCACTGGCAAATATATTTAAATATATTTTTCATTTGAACTACAACGTGGGGCAAAAGTCCCTCTACCATTTTGATTGCCTATAACTTTGCTAAAAGAAAAGATAAGTAAGTTTGGTTTTCATAAAAAGGTTATTTGGTCTTTATTTTTTCATTATGATTGAAAAATTATATCGGCTAAATGATGACAGCGATTCGTTATGCAACTTTCGGCTCTTTTTAAGGCATTTTTCATGACACCCTGCAACATCTGAGGCTGAATTTCTTCAATTTCGTAACGAATATTGTCTTTAAGTTGTTGAATCGTTTGGGGCTCATTCATATAAACATTTGACTTTAAAAAACCCCATAAGAAAAAGTTTGGTGCTATTAAATCAGAAGATCTGACTGTGTGTGCTGTGGCCCTATCTTGCTGAAATCACATATCCCAGTCCACAATCCTAAACCACATAGTCCTCGCTCTTCCATTTCGAGTCATGTCTTGGTACCGTTGAGCAGTAACAGAAACTGCAACACTTTGGTCATTTTCAAAAGAATAGGGACCAATGATGTTTCCATCATGAATACCACACCATACAGTTGTTTTTAGTGGATGCAATTATGTTTCATAAATTATTTGAGGATTCTGTGCTCCTCAAAACTGACTGTTCTGTTTATTGACGTGGCCAGTGAGAAAAAAATGGCCTTCATCGCTCATTATCAATTTAGACGAAAAGTCTTCAATTTGACCAGACAGCCTTAGGATTCTTCACACAACTCGGTGATTAGGATCTCCCGGTAGCAATTTTTGGACTAATTGAATTCTGTACGGGAACATTTTCAAATCAGTTTTCAAAATTCGCCTTAAACTACGTGCAGAAATGTGTAACTGGGATCCACGTCTCCGAATTGATTTTTCTGGGACTCTGCAACACTATCGAAAATTCGCATGTGAACGATAAATTGTGCTTTTGTGAGGCACTGAACGATTATGATATTTTTGACGCAATTTCCGCTGAGTGACAATAATGGAATAATTATTTTCAATAAACGTTGCCACCATTTCTGCTCGTTTTTATGGTATATATTTATCCACGACAAAATCTAAACTTCTACACAACACAATGGATAAAGTAAAACCTAGCTAAACGTCACATTACCAAGATGGCACGCAAGCAAAATGGTAGCGGTAGTTTTGCCCCAGCTGTTACGACACACTTACGACAGAAACTACGTCAAATTGCTTAGTGTTTTCGAATTATTTAACATAAGTAAACTTTTTTACAAAATGTACAAAATTAATGCTATTAAATTATACTATTTCAAATATAATTCATAGTTTACACGCGGATTTTCTGCTGCTAGTTTTCTCTGTTAAAAAGTAATAAACTAATGCCGAAATAATGTAGGCATAAAATTAACAAAAACATATCACCTGACCATTATTCTCATAAACAAAAACGTGTACTAAACTAAACCGTGTACGTATAATATCCGACAACCAACAAAAATATATATTCTTAACCATAGTAAATCTATTGATGATAGTAAAAGTAGCTCAATCTATGGGAAAACAGAATTGTTGTTTTTCCTAATTTCTTGGCAATTACTCTATAATTTCACAGCATATAAAACTTGCCTGGACCTTCACAAATATCTCAAAATCAAAATTATCAAATAAATATCATCACAATAAAAAGTCTTAGAGAGTCCAACATAATTAATGTTGTTCCAGTACCTCGTAATAGATATTTTTGTAATAATTATGTTGTTTACACATTTTAGTTACTGTAAAAGGACACATAATAGAAAATAAAGCTTGATAACGGAGCTTTAACATGAACAAATTTACAGTGTTAGTTCCCAAGTGTTCCATGTAGGATAATTAAGTAAATTACGTCAATTCGCTAATCCGCTAGTGTTAATAACACTAAATTAAATAACACTATATCATCATTATGTGCTCATTCATGAATTATACGTAAAAAGTCAGGTATACAATTGCTACTAATTAATCATTTACACTTTGTATTGAACATATAATACACCGTACTATGTATTCCATTAAATTTCCAATGAAAATTAACACGAAAACATAACTATGAAAGCAATTATTTATCAACAATCCCTTTACATTGCTATCCGACCGACAATATAAAGGATATCTGGTCCGCGCCATAAACATAAACAAATTGAATTGAAATTAAACACAACATCAATCGAAATCCTATCCCGAGTGATAAAATGAGAAGGGTTGGCCTATATTTGTACTGAATATCAAGTCGTATATCATAATAATTATCAAAGGTTATCGAAATATGAAAGGGGCTTGAAGGAAGGCAAAGTTCATCATTAAGTTTGCCAAGTTCGGTCCTCTTCATCGGCGTAAAACCGAACTCGACGAGTGATGAAACTTTTAAATGGGAGTATTGGTTTAGCTCGGGGGAAATATTTAGTTTTAATCATCCCTAATACAATTTAAGTCGAATTAATTAGATTATAATTTATTTATTTATTTATTAATGGTTGACATATATATTCAATGCCTCTTTGAGACTAGACCATGTCCCGGAATGTCTTAAATAGCGTTGGGAACTATAGACTGTTTCAGTCGTGTACTTTTAGTTACTATTTTTGGTTCTACTAGTTTCATTCGACTGGTTTTTAACGTTCTGGTTCTGGCTCTGTCATCCTAGGTAATAAAAGGTAATTTTCTATTACTCCCTAGATTTTTGTTACAAGAACATTTCCGTTCAATAATAAATAAAGCAATTACTTGGGACCATTTCTATACCTGCTCTACACTGCTGATATCCCAACAATAAAAGAAACAGTACTTGGAACATTTGCTGACGACAGATTTATAATCTCTGTCTAACGTTATAGAATAATTTATATCTCTGTCTAACGTTATAGAACAAGTAGAGGTCAACAAGATCTACAAATGGACCAGAGACTGGAAAATACAGCTTAATAGCTCCAAATTTAATTATATCACTTGACGGATGCCCGATTCCTCAAGCAGAATTAGGTAAATACCTGGGAATATATCTCGGACGTAGGTTAAACTGGAAACATCATGTGAGACAAAAAGCAGAACAAATTAGACAAAAAGTCAAGCAACCATACTGGACAGTAGGAAGATACTCTCAACTTGATCTAAAATAAAAGAGATTAGTTTATCAGTCAATCATAAAGCCTATTTGGACCTATGGGGTGTAAATATGGGGTTACACTAAAACATCAAACCAACTGGTAATTCAGCGCTCCCAAAACAAAGTTCTACGATTAATTACCAATGCTTATCGCTACGTAACCAATCAAGAGCTGTGCCATGACCTCGGGATCAGATGAATACACAAATTGATCAAAGATTTCGCCCTAAAACATGAAACATGGTTGCTAAAACAAAGATACGTGGAAGTAATACAACTACTGGTACAACGGAACAGTAGTAATAAATTAATTTGTAAATTAAGATTGTACTAAGCTTATCGAATGTAAGATGTAATTAATTAAAAAAATATTACTAGCCCATGGTGCCCTTTGGGATCTATTCTCAGTTTTACAATATCTATAATAATTTTATTATTTAGAGCAGAAAATATAATTATTTTAGCTAAAAATATTTTTAACAAAAAAATTGAACTAACTTCAAAAAATAAATAAGAAACTTACTGAAAAGTACAAAATAATCAAACTAAGAATAACACAAAAAATGTTTTAAAATAAAATATGTACATAATAATCGTTGTAATAACTAAATAAAAATAAAACCTTATTTAACCTATCTACACGTGTTTTATATTCTACTATATACACACAATTTAGCTTAATACCTACCTAATCCTATTTATCTATTTACAGTATTATTCTAACTACTACCAACTGATCACTTTGAAGTCAGTACGAGCAACAAATTAGTTTGTTTTTTTCATAATTTAATTTTGTGTATATATCACAATATTATATTATTTCTATATATTAAGTAATTTTATGTCAGTTAAAGAAGAAGAAAAAAAAATTGTTCTTGCTTAAGGACTGTTATTAATTGATATGGTTCTGAAGATATGATTGATAGATAGTAGTGTTGGGAACAATCGACTGAAATCGACTATCGACTGTTCAGTAATTACTTTTTACTATCAACTATTTCAGTCGCTATTTTTGGTTCGACTGTTTTTACCAGGAACTGTTTTCATTTACTATCGACTGTTTCAGTCGTTTACTTTTAGTTAGTATTTTCGGTTCTACTAGTTCATTCGACTGATTTTAAACGTTCTGGCCTTCCGTCCTAGCCGCGACCTTGAAAGTAATACGCCGAATTTATGCTTATATAGATTTATATGTAATATATGTGGTTTTATGTTTATTTTTGTAGTTTGCTTGTGAATAACTATATATTGTAAATTAATATAGCAGCATTTTGGAACGCTAGTTTTGGAGGGCAAAAAAATTTAATTGTAAATGATAAATTGTAAGATACTTTTGATTGGAATAATAGATAATACTTTAGACTGCTCTAATAGACAATACTTTTTTGATAAACTTTCACGATTTTTGTCCAAGCCTCTTGCTTGTCGAAACTTTTTTCCCAAAATCTTGAAAACTAAAATTATTTGTTAGCGAATGGACTATCTTAACAGAATGTGTTCCACTTTTAAAGCCACCATATTTTGAAATAATGACCACCGAGTTATCTGGTGAAAGATATCCCAACGATATCCTTAATTATACGGTTAATAAGAGGACTGCAACTTTTCATCAAATCCAGGATTTTAACAAGTGAATCGAGAAAAAATTACAAAATAGTCTATTAGATGTCACTCAGTAAAAGACTGGCAATTTTAGAAATGAATACGATATGCGGGAAATCCACATTTTTAGATCCTAGATTTAATAAAGCAGGATTTGGTATTGCAAATAATGTTAAGGCGATACAAAAAGTGATCACAAAAGAGGTATCTACCATTCTAACTTCAAAAAATAGAAATACAGTTCCACAACTCAAAATTCAAGACAAAACTATTGACCAAGAATGTATTGACATCTGGAGATATTATGATAAAAAAATGTGTAGAATGAAAGAAGTAATTACTCCAAGTACTGCAGCAACTTTACAGATTTAGCAGTATTTCGAAATTCCATTTATTGGGGGTTTAGAAAACACATTGGATTTTTGCCAAACCCATAAAATGAAACTACCTGAATTATATCGGTTACACGAAAAATATTCCTCTATACTGGGCAAATAATTAACGATCGAAGAAATCGCCTCACGGAAGAAAAGTTGAACATGATAATATTCACAGTAATTTAAAAATATTTCCGTTCAAAAATAAATACAACTCTTATTTAAAAAGGGTCTGGCAGTTATTGTACGATCATTTTTAGGTTCATCATGGATTAGATTTTTCAATGATTAGGTATACGTTTACATTTTATTTAATAGTTATGGTTATTGAAAATCTTTAGTTTTTAGGTTTTATTTTAGTTGTATTGTACTATTTATATTTATTATGCTATGTTATTTAAAAATAGTAATTAATATATTAAAACACGATAAAATATTTGTGGTGTTTACTTTTTACTCATCCACAGAAAGTTCAGTATAAAAGTAATCCTACTTCCTTTAAAATTATACTATTTATTACATGATAATAGAAATTAGTAATTTTATTTTCCTTTTTTTTTTTCAAAGTTATCACGTGAATGAATTTATATACATCTCTGTCTCGCTTATACTACCATTGGGGAATATAAAGACATTTAAAATTAACTGGTCCAAGTATTTATCTCCGTCCTTTCCTATCTCATATTTTATACAGACAAGAAATCGTACATCTTCGCCTGACATCACGAATGGAAAAAAACAGTCGAACCATGCATTTGACTGAAAATAGTAATTACTATTTTCGCTATGTTCTGACTGTCGATTGTTTCGACTGTTTTCAGTCGATACTTCCCAAAGCTGATAGATAGTATATAAGTGTAGTAAAGGTAATTTTAAGGTTATTAAGATTTTTCTCTACATTACATAGAATATTAACCATTATAAAATAGTTTCAAAGAATTTTAATTCGGGGGTATGAGACAAAGACAAAGTAGAAAGCAATAGATAAATGAAAGCCATAGAAGACAAACTGAAGATGAGCTATCGGCAATGGCGAGATCGAAGAGTGAAATAAATAAGCCAAAAAATGTAATTTATTCAAAGATTTAGGTAAAGAAATTTTTTTTTATCAGCCTGATGTATTTATTGTTTTGTAACATATATTTTAGGTTAGAAATATCGATAAAAAATAAGGAAACTAACTGTATAATTTGCATAGATGTAACATAGGACAAATAGAAGTAATCATGAATTATTAACAATATATTTATAAACATTTTAAAACATTGCTAAATATTAAGGTATTGTGACTATAGGAGGTTTTTATCTTACAACCTTGTATAAATTAATTTATAGACCTAAGTTTTGAAAAATGAATAGTTAATTTAATGATTGTAAATATATTCCTTTAATATACATTTCTAAATTGTAAAAAATAATTTACCTAATTGTGATTGTTATTATTTTATACAATAACTAGCGACCCGCCCCGGCTTCGCACGGGTGCAATGCTGATAATAAATTAAATACACTACAGAAAAAATATGAACGTTGTATATAAAAACATAGCGGCCCGCTCCGACTTTGCACGGGCATAAAATATATATGCCTATGTCACTCAATGAAAACATGATTAAAATCGATCCAGTATTTTCGGTTCATTCATTACTGCCCTTGGCCTGCAAGCATTAAACTTGGAGTAAAACAATTCCTCTTCCCCTATACTTACTATGAAGATTTCCTGCTATCTTTGGAATATCTAAATTCATACAATTTTTATTACATTACACATTTTTAAACGCAAATTTTAAATTTGTAATATCTCCGAAAATATTTGTTTAATTTACATGCTGTAAGGAACCATATTGATCTATATTAATTGCACACTGTATTTAAGGTACTTAATTCGATAAGGATTAATGCTTAAAATAGCTTCGTAAATAAGCCATTTTCTCACGTAAAAAGTAAACAATAAAAATGGTTAATGTGGGTTATCCCTAAAAGATAAACATATACCATCGCGGACTTTTTTGTAGACCTTCTTATGGTGTACAATACTGTAGTACATTAATTTGATCTAACTCGTAGGGTTAGGCAGCGTTTTTGCTAATTGCTAAATAAGCCTAAAAAAATAGGTTAATTTACGACATCACATTAGAAACCTCTAAAATTAGCAATGTTGCCTTAGTATATTATGCATGTATTATACATATAAACCTTTCTCTTGAATCACTCTATCTATTGAAAAAAACCGCATCAAAATCCGTTGCGTAGTTTTAAAGATTTAAGCGCACATAGGGATATAGGGACAGAAAAGGCGATTTTGTTTTATACTATGTAGTGAAGTATTACTTCATTTATTATTCTATACTTATGTTTACAATAAAAAAGTTAAGAAATATCATGTATACTTATATTTAATGCTCTGAAGTTGCTACAGCCCTGAAAGTAATGATATCTTACTTATGATACCTTCTTATTGTAATTTACACTTATTAGAACTTTTTTGATTATTGAAAGTTAATGGAAATTAGATCTTATTTAGAGTGTTAGATCTTGAGATAGTTTGCATATATTATGATATGTTTTTTTGATATGATTAATGTTATGTATCAAGTACATTTCTGATTTTATAGTGAAAATATTGCGAAAAAAATAAAATTAGTTTCTTTCGTAAGATAAACATGATTAAATTAATATATTTTGGAAGAATTTCGACCACAGGGCGATCACTACCATTTAAAATTTACTACAAAGAACGCTACGAATCTATTCCCAGGCCCAATATTATATATCCTAGAGATTTTCAACCATGTAATAAGGACGCTATATAAATAATTTCAATACCACGAGGAAAGATGAACGGAGAAGAAACACGTTCGTATAATAAGGCCGCTCTCTCTCCATTCGTTTCGCGAACCTTCTCCACAGTTGACCCATGGTCCTTTGAGGACGGGCGTACAAGGCAGCGGCCACTAAATTGTCTGTAATTCGAAATCCCCGAGCAACTGTTGCAGGCATGCAAGAACATCTGCAGGAAACCTCTAAGGACCCATGCCGGAAATAACGGATCCTAAGATGCGGCCCAATTTAAATATCGCGCGGGACTCGCCGCAGAAATATTCTATTTTTGGCTTTTATTGAGACCCCGTTAAACGCGAGACGTAAAACTTTTTATAGTCCATAACCGACTAGCGTTACGGACAATATGAAAGTTTCCGGGATACGAGGATTTATCGCGTTCTCAGAAATTACGAATATTCATGAAATAATATTATCTCTAGTATCTTCTGTATATTAATCGGCTTAGTGGAAATTTTGAATCCATTTTTAAAAAAAAAACAGGGGCACCTGCAGGTTTGAAATTTGGCACGGTTAAAGCTAATAGACAATACTTTTTTGATAAACTTTCACGATTTTTGTCCAAGCCTCTTGCTTGTCGAAACTTTATTCCCAAAACCTTGAAAACTAAAATTATTTGTTAACGAAAGGACTATCTTAACAGAACATGTTCAACTTTTAAAGCCCATTGAAATAATGACCACCGAGTTATCTGGTGCAAGATATCCCAACAATGTATTTGAGGACTGCAACATTCCATCAAATCCAGGATTTTAACAAGTGAATGGAGAAAAAATTACAAAATTGTCTATTAGATGTCATCAATGAAAGACTGGCAATTTTAGATATGTATACGATATGCGGGAAGTCCACATTTTTAGATCCTAGATTTAAAAAATCAGGATTTGGTATTGTAAATAATGCTGAGGCGATACAAAAAGTTACCACAAAAGAGGTATCTTCCATTCTAACTTCAAAAAATACAAATACAGTTCCACAACTCGAAATTCAAGACAAAACTATTGACCGAGAATGTATTGATATCTGGAGATATTTTGATAAAAAAAATAGCTAGAATAAAAGAAGTAATTAAAAATAAAGCTTATAGGGAGGAAGAAATTTCTAGGCCTAACATCGTTGTGTAATATGCACTACAAATAAATATATTTCAATAAAACAAAAAACCGCCCAAACCAAGCTACCAGGAATAGTTGTCAGATAGGTGACACAAAATATATAAACAAACAATATGTGTCGCCGGTTAAGAGTTTAGCTCGCCAACAATAACGTTCTAAAATCGAACCTCAAACAAAATAAAATAAAAGATAGTGTTCGTTAAAACTAAGTGATTGTTTAAAGTCACCAAATAGCGCGACCGTAAATAAATAAATTTCAAGAAAACTATACTTATACAAATATTTTAGGCCCTGACCAACGCGCTGCCAGCTCCAACCCCTACACGGTAAATTATTCATCCTTTCTGCTGTACGTAAATCAACTACGGTCGCGTAATCTTTAAAATTATAATCTGGCAACGTTGTACCGGAAAATGCGGGCAGTAAATTTTGAATCACAAGAAAAATCCCGAAATTATTCATTTGAAACAATGTTAAAACTGAAGCTTGTGCTTAAATGGTTATTTAAAATTTTGTCTTATTTTCGATTATTCCAGTTTAGGGTTCTTAACAGGTCAATTAAAAAGTCCCAGGCCTACAATAGTAGGCCACATTTTTATGATAAAATTAGTTTTTTTATTCAACATAATTCCCTTCAAGGATCATACACTGATTACAGCGACCCTCCAAATTATCGATGCCATTTTTTATAGTACGATTTGTCTTTTGCTTCAAAATAGGCCTCAGTTTCGGCGATTACCTCTTCATTCGACGAAAATGTCTTCCTAGCGAGCACTCTTTTGAGATCTGAGAATAGGAAATAGTAGCTGGGGGCCAGGTCTGGAGAATACGGTGGATGAAGAAGCAATTCGAAGCCCAATTCATGAATTTTTGCCACCGTTTTCACTGACTTGTTACACGGTGTATTGTCTTGGTGAAACAACACATTATTTTTCTTCAAATGTGGCCGTTTTCGGCGATTTAGTTCTTCAAACGGTCCAATAACGCTATGTAATAGTCGCTGTTGATGGTACTTCCTTTTTCAAGGTAGTCAATGCAAATTATTCCATACACATCACAAAATACAGAAGCTATAAACTTGCCAACCGACCGTTGCGTTTTCCCACGCTTTGGAGCGGGTTCATCGTGTGTAGTACACTCGGATGACTGTCGACTAGACTTCTGAGTGAAATGATGGAGCCATGTTTCATCAATAGTCACATATCGACGCAAAAACTCGGGTTTGATACATCATCATCGGGACAGTGTTGCTGCTCTGCATCATCACACACTGCCCCGAATCATTAAATCGTCGTTGTTTTTGGTCAAAAGCGAGCTCGCACTGCACCCACTTTGCTCAGAGCTTTCTCATACCCAAATATTCGTGAATGATATGATGTACACGTTCAGTTGATATCTCTATTCATTCAAAATCATTTTGTGGATTTTTCTAAAAGTTTTCGTCGGTAACAACCACTTTTGGGCGTCCATTGCGTTCACCATCTTCGGTGTTCATTTCACTACGTCTAAACTTAGCATACGAATCCTTAATGGTTGATTTTCCTGTGGCAGTGTCGGGAAACTCGGCATCAAGCTAAGTTTTTGCTTAAACTCTTATTTTTTCCCCTTCAAAAAGCAATAATTTATAAACACGCGAAATTTCTTTTTATTAATTTTTTTCACAAAAACAAAAGTTGCTTCACCCAAAATGCTATAATTCACAAACTAATGATCCGACAGCTATCAAATTTATAAACGCATCTTTTGAGTGTTAGGGCCAACTAAAAAAAATATTGATTTAATTCTAGTAGTGCCATCACGTGTCAATTGTCCTGTTATATAACTCGTCGAATGTCGGCAAGACGAAATTAAACAGTCCAGAATTTTGCAAACAAATATAAAAAATACGAAAATACAAAATTAGGAAAAATAAATAAATACAATATACAAATATATCAAAAAAAGTATGCTGCATACAAAGAGCTTTGAAACATATGTATATGATGAAACAAAACTGATTTATACGACTGACAAAACGAAATATACTGACGTGTGAATATTGGTACGGTTGTGCGCTGTTACGGCCGTTGATATCTTTCGGTCCTACAGATACAGTTGCTTCATTGTTGCTTTGGTAGTTGTATGTGGTCTGTCGACGACGTTGAAAACAAAACGTAATCGAATGTAAACGAAACTCCCGTTATCGACACTGTGGGGGATTCGGAAGTTTGACGACGGGATAGCTTATTTTCTTCGACGACGAGACATTGACAATTCTGGTACCGCGGCGAAGACATGACGAGTCTACGGTGACCGCAATCGGTACCTAGCTTTTGGGGCTGCTCTGTGACTAATCCCTACCCACATATGTCACAATAATCGAGAGAAAACAAATAACGACGGAAGCTTACCAAAGCCTTTCAAATCAAAATGTCTGCCACTCTGCCTCTCTCACAGAGACTGACAGCGAAGGAAGGCATAATGATTTAAACATAGCGCCGAAAGAAATGTCTAATGGAATTGCTGACGGTTAGATAGTGATGTCAAAAGTTCTAAGGTTTCAAAAAATTGTCAAAATTGAATGAATGAATTTTAAGGTTCATTGTGCCAGCACTAAAATAAAATTTAATGAGGAACAAAAATATTTGAAATACATGTCGAAAGAACAAAAGTAAAATGGAAAAAGAATCGTACTAAAAATATTGAAAATTTTGTATCAAAAAAGAAAAAAGAAAAGATAAAGGTCGCGTAAAATACATTATGTTGCACGTACCCTCCATTCAGGAGTCCAAACCCAATTTTGCGGAAGATTACTTCGGTGTCATCACTTTAGGGTTATTATATGGCTCGTTTAATTGAGGTCAGACGAAATTAAATATTTGTTGTGTACATGATGTGATGACCGTTATTCCACGATGTAAAATTAGACATGCCTCAAAATCGCTACACCAGTACTGTTGGAATTATTAAAGATACATGGCAAGTTTGGATAAAAAAAAAATTACGATTAGTACGCTCACGTAAAGTAATATTTTGCAGAGAAAACAAGTCAATGTGCCCGCTTTATCGGTATGTATATGTAGCAGTAAAAAAAAAACTCAACATATGTACCATAACATTTCATCCCAACGTAGATTAATAAAAATCACAATCAAATAGCAAATTATAATACGATGACCAAGGTTGACAGGTGTGCAGCTATTTTTAAGTGTTCATATTGCTCGGACAACAAGCCAAGTGCTAAATTTCCTTACTTTTGTGTCTATGGGATAACAAAGACCGAGCAAGTCACACAAAAATAATATTAACATTCAATTTTACATATCTGCTGCATCAAAACAAAGCAATAATATCACAAATTTTCTGTACAAAATCCAACATATACATTGATAATATATCAGTAATAATTGATGTTAAGAATAAGTACAATATAGAATACTAAATCACATTAAGCATTCCTCAAGAATAACATATTGTATATTTAATTTGTATATAAAACTGAACAAATAAATAATGTCAATCAATTTTAGATAAAAACAAAATATACATACCTTAATTCCAATATGGATAGGGAAATCTTGACTTGTCTGGATTGAAGATATATTTGGTAAAACTGGTACAATGGGCAAAGAACAGGACATCATACTGTCAATCTGAAAATAAAAATTATGCTATATGGTTTTTACTGATTCGATAAAATATTAACATTTTTGCAATGAATGAGCATTGGATATAGAGATAGTGATAGTGAGCTTTACAGATTTGCCAACAGTGTTTTTTTTAATTTCAAGGCACAATAACCTAGGAGAAAGTACAAAACCGCCCCCAATTATCAATCATTATGTTGTAAATTTTAAATTAACATTACGATAACAGAACTAAACGGTTAAGAAAAGAAAATTATTAGCAATCGTTAGTATCTCATTTTTTTGTTTGTTTTTCTTGCTTATTGTCGATTTATTGTTAATTTTTCAATGTTGATTATTGCTGTAAAAATTAGGTTACATGTTGCTATTTCAGTTTAAATTATTATTTCAATAAGTTTGTTATTTTAACAACACGGTAATATATAAATATGTGTACCAATTCAAGTAAATCTAAGGTATAAATTACTAGAGTAAAAAGTTATCTTTTTCTTACACTAACTTGTAGATTGCTATTGAAAAAATGGATACAAAGGTGGTAAAAAAATATTATACATCTATAATTTGTAATTGTTCAAACATATTAACCAATGGTAGATGATTAATGGCTTCGAACTGTTAAGATATCTATATTAAGTTTATATATATTTTATTAATATTGTAACAATTTATTCATATCGTTTGTATGTATATAAGAATGTTAAAATAAAGTATGTTTCTATACTCATAAAGTTTTCTTTTAGTTTTATTATTCTCATTTAAAATAATTATAGAATAATAACATTAGACGCTTTTAATTATTAGATGACTTTAGTGTGCATTATTATCTAACAAATGAAACAATGTCAAATGTAACACTTAACCATACATGAAATACTTCATTATAAGGTTTACAAAGTTTTTACAAGTAAACTTTATATAATATTGATATTGGAGAAGTAACACAATTAAAGATTTCTGGATCACTGATAGCAACTAAGAGCTGATCACTATAATTACTGAGATCATCTGTATTGTACTGATGAATATAAATTACATTCATAATACAGAGTAAATATCTGCGAAGCCGGATGAATACACTAGTGGTGAACCAATGGTGACGCTGAGATCACTTTTTCGACCTGGGTATAAAAACAACCTTTTATACATTAGCAGCAATGCTAGCAACCTAATGCTAGGAAAAATGATATTATATGAGAATAAATTACAAAGTAAATCAATATCCTGAATAGTCGGTTTGGTTGGCGGGTTCCAATCCTACTGGGGCATGGTCGTAAATTTATGTTTATGATCGTCCTTAGGGCGAGAATGTAAAATACTATTAGGAAAATGATCTCAGTCACGCCAGTTACAAGGCTGAGTAAGATCGGATGATTTCCAAATTGCTAACTCGCCAGTTGGTAGGCTTAGTGCGAAGGACAATGGTTGGGGGCCAGCATTAAGCTGTAGGTCCAGATAAACTCTAGTTAGCAAAAGCAGACTTTTTGACAACAAAGCTTCAAATTTAAACAACAATTCTTTAAAACTAATTTATAAGCCTAATATATATTATCAATCTTATACTGAAAAGATTGTTAGGACAAATTCTAGTAACGTAATATATCATTTTAAAATTATTCTCTTTATTACGAGAGAAACATGACTAATGCAACAAACTGTGTTCGAATTTGGACTACTGGACGATCACTAGTTTCACTAATTGTATTCCTAAAAAAGAAAATATATGTTTCCTACTGTATACTGAATAAATAATTAGAAACATTTTTTTAAACATCATCGACTTGTCACAGACGCACATCGAACTTTTTTTCTCGCCCCCACCTTGCCGCGCTACCTTTTCTCCATCGTAGCAAAATCGAAATCCCATTATTTAGTTTATTATCATGGAAATTCACCGGGGACCGTACCGCCGCTCTATAAAAAAAACCTTATCAAAGCATAATTAAAGACCTCTAACCAGATTGCAAATTCTTCAACGTCAAATTCAATTTAGGCTTCCCGATAAAATCGGTCTCTCTTTTTCACTCTCTCTCTACCTCTGCCTACCGCCCGAGACACCGAAAATACTTCTCGGGGGGGCGTCTGCATCCAGGGTGGGAGAGAGAGAGAGATGGAAAGAACCTCCTTTAAAACAACACAATGAAAATTTCGGCAGGGCCCCGAAAGAAAACCTATTTAAATACGAGCGAAGGACGAACCGGGATGCAACCCGACCTCCGAAAGGGACACAATAGGGGCCCGGCAAAAAAGAAAAGGCCCTCGGTTCCCGAGAAAAGGAAAATCTAGTACAAGTTTAATTACTTCGTGTATATTTTCGGACGAAGGGACAGGATGACGAGGGGGTTGTAAAGAGTGAGGGGGGGAGTTGGTATTCTAAGGCGAGGAAGTGTGGGTTTTGCATTGTTCCATCGATGTAGGAAAATACAATGGGCTCGATTTTTTAAGGTCGCCGAATCGGATTTCGTTCTTAAGCGGGTTAGAATGTTTAAAGATTTATACATTTTCGCCACATCAATGGAATTTTTCGAAATAAACGAAAAAATAAATAAATAACACCAAACAACCGATTCCATTTTCGGAACGTTGTTTTTCGTTTGCATTTTTTTCATTTCAACATTGCGATGTTTTGAGGTCACAAATTTCAATGTCGCATATATAAAAAAAATGTTGAATAGACTCTATAAAATTGTGTACAGAAAAAATGAATCTGCAACCATTTGCCAGGTCAAATGAATTAATTAATGTTATGGGAATTGAATTCAGACTAGCTTCATTTGTTTAAAACAGCACGTTTTAATATTCCAAAGAATATATCAATATAATATAATATTTAATTTATTATACCTATATAATGGATTTTTTTTTAATTCTCGAGTCCATATAAACCAACTCACACAATTTCATCAAAATATATCCAACCACGTAGGAGGAATACAATTAAACGCAGACGGACAGAAGAATTATAAATATAAACATATTGACGTTGCTTTAAACTCGCTGAATAATGCTCTAAAAAGTAATAATGTACCACACATTTTCTATAAATAAATCATTTAATTTATAACAATAAAACTCTCCATAGATGAAAAAACAGCAACAATTAAAAAGCACTAATTAAACTAATGAATTTAATGAAAGAGAACAACGGTTCTAACAAGAACCCATCTAATATTCGGGCAATAATTTTAATTGCATAATAAATTTTACAAAATATTAGCGAAATTAGATGGCGGCCGAAAGTTTCAACACAATTTAACAATGTAGGAAACGGCAAACGTGACACAGACACACACAAGTTCGCACAAAAGTTGGAACAAAGCATTTCGCGTCCGCGTGTACATTATTCTCGGTCGTTTTTAGTTTCGACGGCGGCGTACACGTAATATTCGCAGTTCGAACAAGCTTTTGCGTTTTAAACAACTACAAAGGCAGAATATGTTGCCGCTACAAACGCGACCCAGGTCAAAATAATCATCTAACCTGCTTCTGCATCAAACACATGCTTAATACGTCTATTTTCTTTGCATACTTCGGCCGTTTGATCCTCGGTAAACACTCGAATAACCTTTAATATCTACGAAGGAAAATGTTATTCCCCTTATTTCGAGAAAGATGTTTTTCCCAAGCGTAATTTTATTAGATACTAAGGAGGATCTAACTCGCGACTGGGGATATTTAAGTAAAATTTCATCAGTTTAGTTTTATAACAGCGTGCAAGTAGTAATAGTATTTAAGATAATCCTCTATATGCACAGTTCTTATCTCATGGGGCCCAAAGGAACTAGAAGAACTACGGTAAACAACTTTGTTAAAAAGAAATAAAACAGACGAAATGATGTTACGGAGAATATTGTTTTTTTACGTCAGTATTTGTTTTTATACACCAGGTTGTCCAATAAGTTCGAGACCAATCATCCTTCTCAGGTCTTCATCACTGATTCGAATCCAAATGCACGTCTTTCCGTCAAGTTGTGAGCTAGGTAAGCAAACTTATCATATAGCCAACTTCTCATTTTTTCAAACTTATTTATTACATCGTTACTAGTCATTGTCGACACTTTTCAAGAAAGATGCTTTTTCCAAATTTTAAAGAGGATATAATTCCCGACTGGCAATACTTAAGTAAAATTTCATCACTTTACTTTTATAACAACGTGCAAGTAGTAATAGTATTTAAGATAATCCTCTATATGCACAGTTCTTATCTCATGGGGCCCAAAGGAACTAGAAGAACTACGGTAAACAACTTTGTTAAAAAGAAATAAAACAGACGAAATGATGTTACGGAGAATATTGTTCTTTTACGTCAGTATTTGTTTTTATACACCAGGTTGTCCAATAAGTTCGAGACCAATCATCCTTCTCAGCTCTTCATCACTGATTCGAATCCAAATACACGTACTTCCATCAAGTTGTGAGCTAGGTAAGCAAACTTATCATATAGCCAACTTCTCATTTTTTCAAACTTATTTATTACATCGTTACTAGTCATTGATGACACATTTCAAGAAAGATGCTTTTTCCAAGTGTAATTTTGTTAGATGCTAAGGAGGATCCAACTCCCGACAGGGAATATTTAAGTAAAATTTCACCAGTTTAGTTTTATAACAACGTGCAAGTAGTAACAGTATTTAAGATAATCCTCTATATGCACAGTTCTTATCTCATGGGGCCCAAAGGAACTAGAAGAACTACGGTAAACAACTTTGTTAAAAAAAGAAATAAACCAGACGAAATGATGTTACGGAGAATATTGTTCTTTTACGTCACTATTTGTTTTTATACAGCAGTTTGTCCAATAAGTTCGAGACCAATCATCCTTCTCAGGTCTTCATCACTGATTCGAATCAAAATACACGTCCTATCAATCAAAGTTGTGAGCTAGGTAAGCAAAGTTATCATATAGCCAACTTCTCATTTTTTTCAAACTTATTTATTATCGTTATCTATCGTTACTAGTCATTGTCGAAAAATTTCAAGAAAGATGCTTTTTCCAAATTTTATTAGATGCTATGGAGGATCTAACTCCCGACTGGAAATATTTAAGTAAAATTTCATCAGTTTAGTTTTATAACAGCGTGCAAGTAGTATAATAGTATCTAAGAGAATCCTCTATATGCATAGTTCTTATCTCTAGATCTAGTTTACATAGAAAAATTAAATTAAACAGATATTAAGTTCAACAACTTTGTTAAAAGAAGAAATAAACCAGACGAAATGATGTTACTTAGATGTTACAATAAGTTTCAGATGAATCATCCTTCAGAGCTCTTATCACTCATTCGTACCCAAACACTCGTCACTCCATCAAGCTGTGAGCTAGGAAGGCCATTGAATAGACCATATATAGACAAAGTAGATCATAGAGAGAATGTATAGACAAGACATCGAAACGTTGCAATGTCGACACATCAACTGATTTTAAGTTTATTTTGTCTTTGACCTACAAAATTTTAATCTAAATAAAATAATGAAACAAAAATGCTATATAAAATACAGTTTGCTATATAAAAGTTTTTTTAACATTATAATACATCTAAAACCTATATTTTTAACTTCTTATTACAATTGTTATCGAGAATTTTGCATATGTTTGATAACTGGACGACTTTGACAGGATGACTCGGTTACATGTTCGAACTTATCAGGCAGCGTTGTGTCTCTTTTTAACTAGAATAAAATAAGAAGGAAATTGTTTGAATCTGAAACGAATTTACAAATTGCGGGGGGCAGTACATTAAACCTCTTGATTATGTACGTACAAAAAAACTTTGATCAGACTATAGAAATTTTCTCTAATAAAATATATGATGTATATAAAGCAAAAACGAGAAAATTTCATAAAGGTAAAACAAAATTAGAGATATTCTTATTCACTATAACCGTGCAGATACAAAAAAAGTTGAGAACAAAGAGCCTTTAGTCAAATTAGTTTGTCACCGTGGTCCTGTCATATCCACATAGCAAACATGAGATTTTTTGTCTTTATTGGCACGGCATTAGCAGGTAGATTTTTTAATTTTGCTCGGCACACTATAGAGAAAAATAATTGGCGCTTTGTGTACTTTTACGTATCTGGTATGGGCAGCTAATATAGAGAGCGCTAGCAGAAAAAGAATATCAAAGGTGACAAGTAAATTCGTTCAAATAATATTAGTATTAGTTTTCGTTAGGAAACACTGTTAACGTTTCAATCGTTGGTGAAAAAAATAATATTAATTACAGTTAAATAATAATTTACCATTAGTGTTGCTATGGTCTATGCAAAATAATAATAATGGCATCATGGATATGTATAATGCATTGCTTGTTGCAATTTGTCCACAAAACACAGAGGATTTAGAAGTGTATATATATATATATATATATATATATATATATATATATATATATATATATATATAATAAAAGTTATACTTTTAAATAAATAAACTTTAATAAACTATTGAATATGGAACATTTTGTATTATCTTAAATATAACTCAACCAAATTGAGAGTACAGTACAATATATACGTTGAAGACTAGTTATTTTGTACCATGTATCATCCATATATTTTGTGCTATACTGAGATATTTGGATCAATGTTTTCCTTCTTCTACACCAGAGCTAAAATAGAGGCTTGTTATATTTTACAAATCAGTTACATATAATTAACATTATAAAAAACTTACAATTTAAATAACAACTGGAAACCGTATCCTCGTTAAGCATTGCTTTTCAATAAACAAATTTTAATAAACTATTGAATATGGAACATTTTGTATTATCTTAAATATAACTCGACCAAATTCAGAGTACAGTACAATATATATGTTGAAGACCAGTTATTTTGTACCATGTGTCATCCATATAATTTGTGCTATACTTAGATATTTGGATCAATGTTTTCCTTCTTCTATACTAAAACTAAAATAGAGGCTTGTTATATTTTACAAATCAGTTACATATAATTAACATTATAAAAAACTTACAATTTAAATAACAACTGGAAACCGTATCCTCGTTAAGCATTGCTGTTCCACATTTCGGTTTGTAGTCAGCCTGTGTAAAATGTACATCACAAACCCTTTTGATCTTATTTACGAGCTCACGAGAGATTGCCATCAGTTTTTCATTATTTATTGCTAAAAGTCATTTCTGACGTAGAACAGGATCCCGGAAAGCTGTGTAATCTATTTGAAACGGTCCCTGTACCTGGGATGTCTTAGGATTTTTACAAAATTTTTATTAAAAATGAACTATAAAAACACAATTAACAAAATAAATATATAGAGCACATAAGTGTATAAGTATTTTAAGATTGCCTTGTCAGCCATGTTAAAAAATGCTTAAATTCAAAAGAGACGCTTTCAACAAAAGCTTTGTCGAAAAAAATTAAACCGATATTCTTTGTATATAAATCAAATTGGTTCTATAGGAAGTATATAATTACCAAAAAAGTCTAAAATATCCAGTAACGTTTTGATTATTTCTACCAAATATAAGTACACCTACCTGCGCCTTCTTATTTACTAGAATAGCCTTCTGAAAGCAGAAAGTGTTAAATTTCAGCTTGTCTACCAAATTTACATCTCGAGCCACCTAGCCGCGAATGAACAAACTAAGAGACTGTTTCGCATGCGCCCATTTATGATACCCTTCAAAATTCTCAATATTTTGTGTATTTATCTAATACCTTCGAAAATTCATCAAAACATTAGTGATAGTAAGAGATTATAAATCGGTAAACGTTCTTTCGGAGCTTTGCTTGTTTGGATAATTTTCAAATTGTTGCTTAATATATCATGTCCCTTAAGCACTCTTTGGCCAAGAAAATGTATTGATGATACTAAATATATATTAAGTTGCTGAGATTTTATTGGACATTTTTTTAGCGGGTTGCTACTGCGCTGAATATTAGTCTAAACTAAAATATGTACAGGAAGTTAAGAACAAAATAAAGTTATATTTATCAAAGAAAAAAGTCCACATAAGAAGTGGGCGGCTCGTCACGATCATCTTGATGTTAGTTCTATTCGAGATCAAATTTATGAAATATATAAAATATTTTTAACAAAAAAAATTGAACCGTCTTCAAAAAATAAACAAAACACTTACTAAAAAGGAAAAAATAATAAAACATTTTAAATATAAAACGAACACGTCTTAAAACAAAATATGTATATATATAATAATCGTTGTAATAACTAAATAAAAATATGCAAAAACCTTATTTAACCTATCTACTACATGTGTTTTGTGATCTACTATATGCACACAATTTAGCTCAATACCTACTTAAACCTATTTATTTACTGACATAATTATTTTCACTACTACCAACTAATCATTTTGAAGTCGGTTCCGAACCCAGAAAATATCGAAAAATATCGAGCGAAAAAAATATCGGTCAAAAATATTATTATTTTTTTTTGAAAAAATTTGGATATATCGATATTTTCTCGGCATCTCTAACACTTATTTAGTATTGTCAAGGCTCGATGATAAATCGATGTGAGATCAATTTCAATCAATCAATTTGCAATTTTAACATAACATTTAGTAAGCTAGAAAGTTAGAAAACTACAAAAAGTGATAAAGGATGTTATAAAACAATTTAATAAAACATTAAAATAAAAGGAATGAATTACTTGTTAATACTTTCATATGGACAAAACATATTAACAATTCCTAGCACATCTGATACTAATATGACTTAATTGGGATATCCTTCAACTGAGTTTGGACCTGAATACCAACGCCAGTTGTCCAATTTAAATAAACTAATCGGGCTATAAGCAATCTATCGATTCGTGTTTAATAATTAATTCAAACATCACTACCAGTTTGGATGATATATTTTAAATAAGCGTAGTATTTTAACATTATATTGAAGATATTAACGAAAACAAAAACGAGGCTACTAAAATATAACATTTTAAGACAAGGTTTTCTGTATCAGGTACGATATTTAATTATACAGTATTCCCCATAGTTTTCTTTGAAAATTGAGAAAAATTAGTGGTTAGTGAAATGAGTAAAACATTAAATATTCATTGGTTAAAAATCCAATGTGTTGTAACAGATTGGATTTACAAAAATTCCATTTTAGAGTATTTTGAAAACTACTTTTTATTCAAAACTTTACTAGTATATTGAGGATATATGTTGTTTATATCTTACCATGCATATGAGGCTGAAAAGATGGTGTAACAGGTCAATTGAAAAATTCCCGGCCTACCATAGTTAAACACATTTTTTTATTGTTTTTTATTTAACATAACGACCCTCCAACTTTTCGATACCATTTCTGTAGTACGATTTGTCATTTGCTTCAAAATAGGACTCGGTTTCGGCGATCACCCCTTCATTCGATGAAAGGTTCTTCCCAGCGAATATTCTTTGGAGATCTGAGAACAGGAAATAGTCGCTGGGGGCCATATACGGAAAATACCATCGTTTTCACTGACTTGTGAGACGGTGCATTATATTGGTGAAGCAGCACTGTTTATTTCTTCAAATGCGGCTGTTTGTCCGCGATTTCATCCTTCAAACGGTCAAATAACACTATCTAATAGTCGCTATTGGTGGCCTTTCCTTTTTCAAGATAGTCAATGAAAATTATTCCATGCGCATCCTAAAATACAGATGCCATAACCGTGCCAGCTGACTGTTGCGTTTTCCCACGCTTTGGAGCGGGTTCATCGTGTGCAGTCCACTCGGATGACTTCCGATTGGCCTTCGGAGTGAAATGATGAAGCCATGTTTCATCCATTGTCACACATAGACGCAAAAACTAGGGTTTATTACACTTGATCATCTTCAAACACTGCTCCGAATCATAAACTCGTCGTTATTTTTGGCCAAAAGTGAGCTCGCGCGGCATCCACTTTGCACAGAGCTCTCTCATACCCAAATATTCTTGAATGATATCATGCACACGTTTAATTGATATATTTAGGGTGTCTGCTATTTCATACAATTTCAATTTTCGGTCATTCAAAATCATTTTGTGAATTTTTTAAAAGTTTTCTTCGGTAACAACCTCCTTTGGGCATCCACTGCGTTCACCGTCTTCGGTGCTCATTTTACCACGTCTAAACTCAGCATACCAATACTTGATGGTTCATTTTCCTTGGCCAGTGTCCGGAAACTCTAAGCTCTAAAAAAAAACTTCCTCTCCATTTCAATATATAATCTTTATGAAAGGAAATCCTTCTTTTACTGTTTCGTACGTTGGGATGTATTAGTTCGACTCTGTAAACATTACCTAACACTTGATAGTATTTTGTAATTGGTATTTTAAATAAAAACTATGTTCAATATTTTATATTACAATTAACCGTCAGGCAGACAGTATATTTAATCATCGGATTTCTGCGGCGTGTGATGTGATAATAAATTCTACAAAAGATCGATTTCATTTTAAAGACCCCCAAGGAGTAGCATCACTTTTCTTATCGCAATACTTTGGAAGGTATTGCGGTAAAGTTTTTGAATAAAAACTCACTTCGGTAAGGTCATTTTATCCCAGACTTTATATAGAACGATTACGAACTGAACAATCAGTTACTTATTCAAGAAATAATTGCGTAAATAACCTCTTCTAAAATGTTATCTAGGAGACATGTTGAAGGAGACTAGACAATTATTAGAAACCGTGGTAGCAACTCCCATGACAACATCAGAAGCCGAAAGCGTGACTCTTTCCATGCCATCTATTGAAAAACAGTTTATTTTCAAAATAGACAATTTTAATGACAAAGTGACTATCCAATTTGCAACAGAAAAGGACGTAGGATGGATTTAGTTTATAAAAATTAGGTAAGTTTTTCTGCTGCTTGGTTTCGAAATATTCCGTAACCTCGTATTAAAATTACGAGACAGTCTAAACTTAACGTGTAATCTGTAAATACACTTCTGTAACATATAAAAATATGTACGTATCTATTCGCGGATGGCTACCATTAAACACGGTACCCGGAAATATTTTTCTTTTCGGTTTCTATCCGGATAAATTCTCCCTCGCTACGTAAATAGTTTATTTTAGATATGCAAACCGAAATCAAAGCAAATATTCGAAAATACGCAAAATCGACCGTTTCGTCGTAAAAGGGTCGGTGGTATCAGAAAAGGGTTTAGTTTTGCGAGGGCCGGCCCGGATTTAACCGTGCAATTTATTTGCTGTGTTCGCTAAAATGTAATAACTCGGCGTTAAAATAATTCCAACGCTACTAAATAATCTATGGGGTATGAGGACGAGGGATACCGAAAAATAATAACTTTAAATTTTTTTTTAATATACCTTTAAAATTAAATTTTGGTACATAATTCTAAGCGATTACGAGGGTCAGTGTTTATATTTCGGGTATTGACAACACTGTTGTCATGTGAGTCCATCTGACGGTTCCATCGTAAAGTTTGACATTTTTGACGATATACGTACTCAGAACATTTTGCCGCACGGACGCTATTTGTATATTTTATAGTTAGTTGAATTCGTCTCGAAAAAAAAATGGAACTGAATCGTGAACATTTTCGAGCGACTTTTTTTACGATTTTTGACATGTATTATCACAAGAGTGAATCAATAAACTTAATTTGACTTTTGGCGATGAAGCTCCATTAAAAACCACCGTGTGTCGCTGGTTTAGTGAATTCAATCGTGGTCGTAGTTCGTTGTTCGACGAGTTTCGTGAAGGTAATCCAAAATCGGCTGTTGTGCCAGAAAACATCGAAGCTGTATGCGATATGATTGAGCAAGATCGTTATGTCACCTATTGTGAGATTGAGGCATCCCTAAGCATTAGTTCCACCAGCATGTATGCGATTTTACATGAACACTTAGCTGTGCAAAAGTTATCTGTGCGAACGCGTTGGATCTCACACAATTTGAAAATCGCTCAAAAAAAGCTCGTGTCGATTGGTGTAAAGAAATGCTTAAGAAATTAAATCGGTGGTGCTTCGACAGACATTTGTAAAATCGTAACAGTAGTCACCTGTTATATCATCATGGATATATTCGTATGAACCCGAAAGAAAGTAAAATTCATGGCCTAACACATAGATGGCACTACTAGAATTAAAACCATATGTTTTTTCAGTTAGCTCTAACCCTCAAAAGATACGTGTATAAATTTGACAGCTGTCGGATCTTTAGTTTGTGAATTATAGCATTTTGAGTGAAGCCACTTATGTTACTGTGAAAAAAATGGATAAAAAGGCATTTCGCGTATGGATAAAATATTGCTTAAAAATATTGATAGTAAATTGAAATTGAATGAAATAACAGACACTCTAAAGATATCAACTGAATGTGTACATCATATCATTCACGAATATTTGGGTATGAGAAAGCTCTGTGCAAAGTGGGTACCGCGCGAGCTCACTGTTGACCAAAAATAACGACGACCTGAGGATTCGGAGCAGTGTTTGAACATGATCAAGCATATTAAACCCGAGTTTTTGCGTCGATATGTGACAATGGATGAAACATGGCTCCATAATTTCACTCGGAAGTTCAATCGACAGTCAATAATCGTGGGAAAACGCAACAATCGGCTGGCAGGGTTATGGCGTCTGTATTTTGAAGTGCACATGGAAAAATTTTCATTGACTACCTTAGAAAAGGAAGGACCATCAACAGCGACTATTACATAGCATTATTAGACCGTTTTAAGGACGAAATCGGCCAAAAAAACGGCCGCATTTGAAGAAAAAGAAAGTGCTGCTTCACCAAGACAATGCACTGTATCACAAGTCAGTGAAAACGATGGCCAAAATCCATGAATTGGGTTTCGAATTCCTTCGTCGTCCACCGTATTCTCCAGATCTGGCACCCAGCGACTATTTTCTGTTCTCGGATCTCAAAAGAATGCTCGCTGCGAAGAAATTTTCGTCGAATGAAGAGGTGAACGCCGAAACCGAGGCCTATTTTGGAGCAAAGTACAAATCGTACTGCAAAAATGGTATAGTAATAAGTTGGAGGGTCGCTATGAACAATGAATTATGTGGAGTAAAAAATTAACCTGTTGTATCAACAGAAAAAGCCAAAGTGGCAAAAGCTAAATCCGCTTATTTAATTGTAAAAATAATATGTATGCAAACACCTAAAAATCAGATAAAATAAAGGATTTAAAGAAACACAAAAAAATCCGTTTTATATTTAAAACGATAGCTTTCCCAGATATACAGGATATGAAAAATCTAAAATTACAATGATAATTAATTGTTTTATTATATCTACTGCATATAAAATAATTGACATTGCGCATACAGGAAACGTATTTAGTTTAAATAGATATATCCAAATACAACAGAAATTATGCTTACTAGTATCAGTAACAGGTTCTACTCAAAGTAGGCGATGAAAGCAACTTTATTATACAATAATAAAAATGTAATTTACGAAGTAAAGTACTTATTAACACGTATATACTATAATCGAACATGTAGTTAACGGTTAGTATTACAATGTTAGAGTTAGGCAAAAAATTTACTTTATAAATATATTTTAACAATATAATGAAAATAACCCCAAATCAAACTGGTTGAGATATAGTTTTGGCGACTTTCCGCAGTCCTACCAATTCCTCCCTGAAGGGAAACTCATCCCTACATAATTAAGCTTGTAGCTCAGTATGAATATGGATGGAATTTAGTGAACAAGAGGCATCACAAATTTTCTGAGAGGTTGAACCTTCGTCGTGTCAGGAATGTAAAAATTAAAAAAAAAGCTATAAAGAAAAACTTATTAATTCAAGAAACATGTTTAACGATATGGATTATATACTTCCTGACCAACATCCAATGTACAAAATTCCATTTGAATTGTAGTAAAATTTTACCAAAGAAGCGAAAGGCGAAAGAATAAATATTTCGTTGTTATCCTTTTGAACTGCCAACTGAACACATCAGCAGTAACATCACATTTATCTTGGTTATTCCTAACATGATTAAGGAAAGGTCAAGTAGTCAAATTAAATTTTAATGACAAATATAAAATAATGTTGGCACCATGTTATTGGATGAAAATTGACTACCAAATAACAAAGTATAATAATTCAACTGCTTAAAAAGATACATATATGAACATCAACGACATTACATATAACATAAACAAGATAAGTTCGTCTCAATCAAATTTAACTACATCCTATAAATTCGTAGAAATCAAAAATTGTTAATAATCGAATATTTTTATAAGCTGATAAGAAAACGTACAATACATACTTAAGTAGCAATACCATGCAGTGTTGTTGCAAATCAAAAACTAGTTTTTCTTCTAATCAGCACTCGTGTAATAGTAGTTAGTTATTGATGGTTAAAATTCCCTTTGATTTGTTTTATTACTTAATTCCTTGTATCAATATGTAATATCCAAAATCTTTATGTAATACACTAAAACAAAATCTAAATACAATTCGAAAGTAAATTCAAACTAAAATTAAGTTGGACTCATTGTATTGGAAGAAAACTACCAACTAGCAAACTATCCTGTGTTCTAATAATACCACAGCACAAAAAAAATGAAAAATGTAGATTCCTACTAAATCAGAACATAATCCCTCAAACCGCCATTATCATTTTTGAATAATTTTGATTACTTAAATAGTTGATATGATATATGTTTCATGATTATAATAAGAAGAGACAATACTCGCCCTATTATCAACTAGACTGTGATAAATTCATCCATATATTCTATATAAGAGTTCCTACGACTTGAAAAACCTTAAAAGAATAGTGATTAACATAATGGAAATATAAATATATGTCACGTGCACTACAAATTACTATATAGTGATTTTAGTTTTGTTTTAATCCGTTTATATACGATTATTCTGTTTATATAATTTTGTCGCGTCCGTTTTTGTTATCCAGTTGTATAAAAAAAATCCGTTACCCCTACATCCGACAATACATATTACAAATAATGGTCCTTCTCTAACCGCACCAAATCCCTAAAACAAAACTAAACAAAAAGTAAACCTTCGTAAAATAAGCTGCCTATTAATTACTTTCAATCGCAATGCGACACCATAATTAGTTAAAAAATTTACTAACATAGATTAAAATATACATCACAGACCAACTGTAGCAATGTCTGTTCTGATATTCATAAAACACTGATAGTACCAAACCATTTCATACTGCGGGTAAAGCATAGGCTCTGCGACTTTCCAGTTCCTGCAGCTCAATTTAAACAATGAAATATAATGAAAAGGTAGTCCTGTATACTAAAACAGATCCCCTTACTAGTACGGGCAGTCCCATAACAAATGACAAAACCAGCAACTACATGGGCATTTGGCGTGAAATACTGAGACAAAACCCTCCAGACCTATTCTAAACAAACACTACAAAGTTGATTTAGTGGTAAAGAACGGTTATAATCTAATGGTGAAGGTACCTATCAGCTGAAATCAAACAGTTTATATACTTGCACAATCGATCAGGCATACAGAGATCAAAGCCTCTTTGTTCGTTAACATAACTTGTAACGTAACAATAACATTAGAATACATTTTAACATTAGCAATGTTTTACTAATATAAAAAATTATGATTTAAGAAATAACAAAACTAGCAATTACATGCAGAGTTGATAAAGAATACAAAGATGAAACTCTCTATGTTCGTTAACAAAGCTTGTAACAATAAGATTCGAAGAAAAATACATATTTAAAATAACCAATAGAAAATTTATGCCCTGACTCTCATACACCAATTGCAAAATAATTTATGCGCAGGGCCGACAGATTAATCGATTAGCAGGCAAATCAGTACGATACTGCTACATCTACACTGATTTTTACTGATAAGAAGAGACACAACTCGCTTTCTTATGAACGTAAGCTTACGCTAAACCTCTTAATTAGATTTAAAATAAATTGAATTCTATAAAAGACACGGCCATGAAAGAATAGTCGTAATCGATGTTGGGCTGGCGCCTGAAATATTTTATAACACAATTTAGCCATTTTTGATATTAATAATGTTTTATGAATATCATAATAGAGTATGACTTCAGAAATGACAAAACTGTCAATTACGTGCACAGCTGATAAGGAATACAGAGACGAAACCCTCTATGTTCGTTAACATAGCTTGTAACAATAAGATTCGAAGAAAAATACATATTTAAAATAACCAATAGAAAATTTATGCCCTGACTCTCATACACCAATTGCAAAATAATTTATGCGCAGGGTCGACAGATTAATAGATTAGCAGGCAAATCAGTATGATACTGCCACATCAACACTGATTTTTACTGATAAGAAGAGACACAACTGGCTCTCTTATCAATTAACGAACTTTTACTAAATCCATCCAAACATAAAATCATTATTACTCGTACATTTAAAAAAATCTTACGATGTGGAAAATCTGAAGAGCATAATGACCATTAACCTCGGTCAAATGTATATGTATATTATATTCATATAAAAATTAAAAATCTTATGATGTCGAAAATTTAAAGAACATAGTGACCATCACCCTCAGTCAAAATTAAAATTAATTAAAAATGAACTTAATTTCAAAATTATAATGAAAAAATTAATGAGTGAATAAGAGCTAGCAGCTGAAATCATCAGCACCAACTATGAAATGATAACGATTAACAATAACAACCCCGAGACTTTTATATGTGATGTTACTGAAGGGTACTTTCATCATTCAGTGACTAACCATAGTTGAGTGCCATAGTGAGTAACCAAGACGTGCCACCATCAACTGTCCAAGCCTCGTCAGCAAGTAAACCCAGCGCCGATACATTTCATTTATTTGTATTTCCTTAATATTTTATATCGTCAATAAATAACGGTCACATCATGTAAACACCACTGTTTCATTTCGTTTTACCTCCATTCACCGAGCCATCTAATTAGTTAATTAACATTAATAAAATTAGTACGATAACTGCCATATCAACACTGATTAATACTGATAAGAAGAGACAAAACTCACTCTCTTGTCCATTAACAATTTTTTACTAAATTCATCCAAATATAAAATCATTATTACTCGTACATATAAAAAATCTTACGATGTGGAAAATCTAAAGAATATGAAAAAATGAATCAATGACAGCTATCAGCTGAAATCGAACAGTCTTATATACGGAACAGTTTATATACTCTTAAAAAAGTATAAGCTTACGATAGACCTCTTAGATGGATTTAAAATAACTTGAATTGTATAGGTGTAAAATCTGCTTTTCTTGACAAAAAGAACGTATTAAAAACATCCATGAAATATTAGTCATAATCGATGTTTGGTTAGCGTCTGCTATGTTATATTTTGTAACAATTCAATGGTATATAATTTTTTTAAATTTATTTCGAATTATATCTTTTAATACAGTAACGTTAATTCTATTTTTATATATATTTAATCAATTATATGTTAAAAAGTTAATGGAATTTTAACAACTGAAAAGTCTAATGTTCTCGCTGATATATTTTTAAACTAGTTTTTGATTTCTTTCAGTTCATTATTAAGTTATTATATCATAATGTTATAAATATATCGTTAATATATTATAGAAAAAGTAGTAGTGTTTTCTCATCATTTCCCTGTACAAAGTCTGCAAATATTTCAACCACATTTTGATCTGAATAACGTGAATTTATAGGAAGATAAGCATTGATTATAACGAACTTACCTTGTATCGGTACAGCGGAAAGCAACTCCCCGCTTCCTATAGCTGTGTTTTATCCCTATGACTAACCGACATCTTCTGACTATTAGTTTCGAAAAATTTTACTACAATAAACCACGATTTCTGATCATTATAATTGCGACTTGAAAAATGGACGGGGAAAAAATGCTGCCCTACTTGGTGACATGTAGTTAAAAGCCTTGAGAAGCATGTCGTGACTACTTCGAGGCTGTTGCAATAGTGAATTTGAATTTGTGAAAAATGCTTGTTAATAGTTTGTTCCATGAGATGGAAGGAGAAAGTGGAGGGAGAAGTATCTATTTGAATTTTTATTGACATGTCACGTGAAAATGACCCTAACGAGAGGAGGTAATAAACCATTTCGTATCAAGGTACCGGCAGCTGGTTTTACCAGCCGTTAAAACCAGGGTTTCAGGTAGTCAGATTTTCCTTTAATCGAATAGAGCACCCCAAAAATAGCAAAATTTTATTTTAATCAAAATATTCGTATTTGTACCTGATGGAAGAAATAGTACCAAGAATGTATGTAATTAAAAAATTTAACACTTATTATTAACTCTTATATATATATATATATATATATATATATATATATATATATATATATATATCTAGTTCCTAATTACTGATACAAATCAAAAATTACATTCTATATAATGCATTCTATATATATTTATATAATAAGATATATAATCAAAACCTTTTAAAAACATCTAATATTTTTGTTAAGTAATACCAATATTTTCGGAGCATATAAATTACCTAAAATCGTCTACGATTTATTGCCAATATTAACATAAATAAATGAAGCAGACACAAATATTCTGAGTAATTATTAATAAGAGTTCGGAATATTATGGGACCACTAGGGTGGCTGAAAATTAATAACCTGGCAAAAACCAGACGTCCCAAATGTGATAGTTCGATAGTTCAACCAAATTAAACATTTGCACTGGAGAAATTGTTAATTGAAAGTTGTTATCATCGATCTGTTTCACTGGTACTGTATATCGAATAACCTGAAACTTCGCTTAATTTGAAATATGCCGTATAATATTAACTTAGTGGATTATTCAGACAAAAATATGCTACAAGCAACAAAATATAATTTAGGATCTTATCATGAAGATAATCTGCCCAATATTATAATAATGCTGCGAATGTTCTTCAGTATTGCTATAAATACTGCGGGCTGTGAGAAAAGTTTTTCAAAATTGAATTATTTAAAATCATGAGCACTTTATAGCTAACCAATATGGCTATAATATTGATTTAGCAAGATGTGTGTGATATTGATAGAACAATAAATACACGGTTCAAAAAAAAGAAGATGAATAAAGTTTTAGTTAGAAACAGAAGTTTTTAATTCTAACAAATATATATAAGTATATTTCAATAAAAATATAAATATTAACACTGTTGTTCTAATTTTAATTAGAAGTCGATTTACGTTTTAAATACAATTTGCTAGTAACTTAATCTTATGCATCGTTGAGGTATAACAATAAGTCCTATACAAATGCAAGCGTAATAAGCGTAAGAAACTTTATAACAAATAACATGCAGTTGTTTCAATGGATACGCGCATTTGGCGAAACCGTCGATACTTTCGTGTCACATCTGCTTCTTTTATATGGTATCGAATGGGAGAAACTTGGCAAATAATGAATGATATTAACGATTTTAGCTATACAGCAGTAGGTTCATATTATTCCCTGAAATTGTATTGTTGTGTTTGAATTGTAAGTATTTCAAATACTCTAAAGTTCTCTGATGGAAACAGAATATCAAAATTTAAAAAAAAAAGTGAAAATTGTAGTGTTGTTAACATTGAACATCAGCAAAAGTCAGTATGATTATATGTTTATATAAAAATACCTAATTTTATCTACTATTGCTAATAGTGCTGTTGTAGATTCTCACAACATTTAACGAATATAGCAACATTTAGATAGTAAAATTGGCTGGAGTTCTGATGAGTAGTGTCTTGACACCACTCATACATTTGCTCTACAATATTACAACCACAAAAGAATCAGTACCTGGTTTTCTGACGACACCGTCATGACAAAAGATGTACTTTGATATACAGCAATAAAAAAGCTGCAAATTTCAGCCAACTAGATTATCTAATCGACTAAATATGGAAAATACTATACTAACTAATAGCGAAAAACTTCGGTATCTATCTCAATGATTAATGATATTAAATTGAAAACATCGGGTTAGATAAACAGCTATCATGCAACTTTATAACTAAAGCTTCACAAAATTCCGTTATATTTATTTTGAGTTTAGTTTATGATACAAATAAAGATCTAGTTCATATATGCCTACTTAATTTAAATAATAAAATAATCTCATACCTCTCAAGAAAATCCTTCCAAATTTTTATTAATTTATAATTGTAAAATATAAAAAAAACATAAATAAATTAAAGCTATTAAACAGTGGTTTAATTGCCTTATGCCTTCTCAAAATTACAATTTCAATTTTCAAACCGAAATTAACAATCAAATATCAAGTTGACTTTATCTCCATTATAATCAGATCTTAAAAAATTTTAAAAATTATTTAAAATTAAATATACTTCACAACACAAAGAGCAACCCAAACTACACAGTTTGGTCGAAAAAAATCAATGTGCCATGAAGAACGAGGCCCAAACATTAAAGTTACTGCAGCGACCGTAAGTTTTATCAATATCATAGATTTGAAATAATAAGCAGCAACTATGATTGGTACGTAGTAGAATATGAATACATGGCGAATAGATTTGTGATGATGATGGTATCAATAATCAAAAATATTGGGTTTATCTATTAAAATCGGATTCATGGATCTATAAAAATGTATTTATTATTTCATTTATGTTATGTGATGGTCAATATGACAAAATATATGCAGAAAATACAGGAATCCTCCATGATAAGTTCTAAGAATTAGGGATGGTACAGGAATGTCGTAAGAGGCAAAAGTATCGATATACCCGTAAATCTTTATCTTTATTTAAAAAAATTATGCAAAAATACCATATATATATATATACATATATATATATATATATATATATATATATATATATATATATATATATGTAGGAATGTTCGTCGGGTCGGTCAGTCGGTCGAAATGTGTGGTTGCCGCTGCGATTATTTGTCAGAACACTCACTACTATTTTTGGAAGGAATCTGCACGAGAACTGAAAACATTGTTGAAGAAATACTGTTTATTTTTCATATTAAATTATACATGTGGTCGATGGGAGAATTGACAGGATATTAGGTTAGGTAGAGGAAGTACGGTAGCTCTGTGGAAGTCAGGGGATGGAGAAAAGAAAAGAGAACGAGACGTCGTCGTGATGGTCTTTTATCGCTTGGAACCGCATGGTACCAATCCACCGGCGTTGCCAACCTTTGTACTTAGCCTAAAGGGTCGTGGCAGTCCCCACATATATATATATATATATATATATATATATATATATATATATATATATATATATATATATATATATTATATATATATATATATATATATATATATATATATATATATATATATATATATATATTATATTATATATATATATTATATATATATATATATATATATATATATATATATTATATTATATATATATATTATATATATATATATATATATATATATATATATTATATATATATATATATATACAACTGAAAAAATTGAATTGATTTCTAACTTTCAATAATTTACAAAGAAATAATAAGTATAAATTTCTACGCCACTGAACATTATAACAAAGTTTCTTAAGTAAGATTATTTCTGAACAGTAATAACTTCAGATAGTCAAATATATGAAGTAATACCTGTTTGTATAATAAAACATAGAATATACGAATAAAATAATTTTTAAATTCGTATGTGACTTTAGCATGTACATTAAAACAATAACGAACACAATTAGTTAATTTACTTGTTAGGATTAGAAAATGTATGTTAAAGGAATGTCTTTATAATCATTAAATTAATTATTGATTTTGCAAAATCTAGGTCTATAAAGTAAATAATCAAAATTATTGATACAATGTTAAAAATTAAAGTATCATATTTTCACATATCTTATTGCATTAACCATTAAATACCTTAATATTTATAAATGCTTTAAATGTTTACAAATGTACTGTTAATAGTGTTGGGAACCGTCGACTGAAATCGACTATCAACTGTTTGTAATTGACTATTTCTTATTATCGACTGTTTCAGTCGCTATTTTTTGTTCGATTGATTTTACCACTTTTTACCACTGACTATTTCAGTCGACTGTTTTCGGTCGCTATTTTAGGTCCGACTGATCTTGTTACTATTTACTATCGACTGTTTTACTCGTACTTTTAGTTACTCTTTTTGGTTCTATTAGTTTCATTCGACTGATTTTTAACGTTCTAGATCTGTCGTCCTAGCCACAACCTTGACAAAAATGTTCCAAATTTATGTTTACGTAGATTATATGTAGTATATGTAGTTTTTAGTTTTATGATAATTTCGGTAGTTTGCTTGTAAATAACAATATATTGTCTATTAATATTATAGAATTTTGTTACAATATTTTTCAAGATTGTTAATGTAATAGGGTAAAAAGATTAAAATTGAGAATGATAAATAGTAAAATACTGTTTTTATGACAATAATAGGTAATATTTAGATTACTCTCTCAATTTTTGTTAAAAAATATTTCCTTTCAATAATGAATAAAGCATTTATATAATTTCATTCAGATCATTTTTAATTATGTCATGGGCTAGTTTTTTTTTTATGATTAGGTATATTAATTTTTATATAATTAAATTCTATTGTGTATATGTATCATAGTATATTATTTAAAAATAGCAATTAACACATTAAAATATAATAAAACATTTGTGAGGTATTATTCCATTTTAGAGAAAAATTCCATTCCTTTTTACAGATCCACAGAACATTCAAATATAAAAGTAATTCTACTTCGTTTAAAATTAAACTACAAATTGCGTGTTATGTATTATCATTATAATAGTATTCAGTAATTATTTTTTTCCAATTATTTTTTAAAGTTAGTTCGTAAAAGAATTTATACATCTCGGTCTCGCTTATACTACTGTTGGAAAATATAACCACAATTATCAATTAACTGCCCCAAGCAATTATATCCGTTCTTTCCTCTCTCATAATTTATATCGAAAAGGGTTTGTATATCTTCGTCTGATATCACGAATGGAAAAAAAACGTGCATTTGTCTAAAAATAGTAAATCGTTAGTTTTTTGACTATCGACTGTTTCGACTGTTTTCAGTAGATACTTCCCAACGCTAACTGTTAATAAATGATAATTTCTTCTATTTATCCTATGTATTCCATATATGCAAATTATGTAGTCAGTTTAATTTTAACTCCTGCATTTTCATTGCTTTATTTATGTATTTATATAGTCCTTATATTTTAACCATATTTGTCATATAAAATATATACTACAAAAAGAAAAATATAGCCATTTTAACTTATGATGCACAAATTAATGTATTTAATACCTGCAATATTCGGTTAGTGCTTTGTTAAGTAAATCAGTCAGTTAGTCAGAATAACTAAAATTTGCTTATTACTTGAGAAACGAGAAAAAATATATATAATGAATGCATAGAAATATTCTAACGGAAACAATAAATATAAATTCTGTAACTATTTTATACTATGAGTGATACAACTCTTCTATTAGTTCTACCTTGAACCATTGTTAATTGTAATTAAATAGGTTAACTTGGCCAATTACTTTAACGCCTTCTCAGATATCAAGAGTAAAATATGGCATGTATATGTAATTGGTGAGTCAAAGCATGGACGTGTTTATGATTGTTTATAGAACAACAGACGAACACTCACAATTTTACTGTGTTCTTTTAAATTGTATTCTTTCAAAAAATATAATTGATTATTATACGCAGATATGCTAAAATGTTTAACACTTTTCACGCTGCTTAGGCATCCAACTATATTGATGATATTAACTCGATTGCCTTGAAGAACTTGCTAATTACATAAGTGCATAATATTTTTTACCACTACCTATGTTTTTATAGGTAAAATTTGACAAAAACATCCATAATACTTTATAGTTTAACATATTAACAAAATAACGACTTTCTTTGCTACTTAATAGAAATTTTTAAATTAAATAACCATTATAATAATTTAATGGATGTTAAAAACGAAAAATAGTTGTTTTCTAAGTAAATAAAACTTAGTGATGTAGAATATAGTGACATCAGTCAAGAAAATTTCAATGAGCGCTGAAAAAGATTCAAAAATCTTAGTGAAATTTTATGTCGTTTTATTTTTATATTCTTAGAAAAAGGAAAAATGCTACCTTACCTAAATCAGACTATAACAATTAATAGACATTATTAAAAATCTGTTATTAAATTAACTTAATTTAGATGTTATTATTTGTTTTTTTATCTTGGAATGCTATGATTCCAAAAAAACCTTTTGTTTTTGAAGTTCCACATTCCTTCATTGTAAATTCGCTATTTTATCTCCCTATTATATCTTTTAAAATAAGTTTAAATAGAAGAACATATTTATTGTTTCTTAAAATGTCTTTTGTCCAAATGAAAGCAGATTACAAAAAGTATCTTTTTATTTGTTGACGTATTTTGTGATTTTGTAACTACTAACAATTTAAGTAGTGTTGAATCTATAACTGTTAACATTGCGTAACAATTTTTCTTGGAATATATTTGAAAATTTTCACGAAATCACGTTTAAAATATTGATGGTATCGACAATATCATAACTTATATAACATAAAAATGAGTTAAAATACCGATACATGTATAGTAAAATCAACCTGTGGTGAGATGTTGTAATAATTCTCACATCGTCCAAGGTGGACCAGTCAAGATCATCATTATTAATAGATAATATTATGTGTTGTAGATACTACGCTAGAGGTTAACCATAATAAAAATATATTTCTACAATGCAACAATTATATAGATGCAGAATAACAAAATAATTACTATAAAATTACAATATATTTATAGTTGAAAATATGACTATTGCTCTGTGTTTTTTAATAACTTATCTGAACTTTAATTTAGTTATTTCGATAATTTTCAAAAACCTGTAAAACACATTTTCGCTAGATGAAAAATATTATATCTGTATCCATAACAATTTCTTAACCTCTTGTTTAGATTCAAAACCACATTATTTTATGAGGCGCCAACTTATTAAACAAGCAAAATTATTGGGAAAAGTTAAATATTGTAAAACATTACTAAATAAAATGGTAAATATTGTTGTAATACATAAGTAAAACATTATTGGACAGCATTGTTTTACACCCGCTGGGTTGGAGCAGTGGAAAAGGCGACAGGACGGTACTCCTACTGTTGCGATAGTCGTGGGTTAGAATCCTGCTGGGACATGGTCGTAGATTTATATTTGTGATTGTTTAACATTTGTGATTGTCCTTAGGCGAGAGTGCAAAATCCGACAAAAAAAATAATCCCAGTCACGCCAGTAACTAGGCTGGGTAAGAAGGAATGTCTTCAGTAATGATTTCTGATTTGGTCACTCGCTAATTGGTTAGCTTAAAGCAGTGGACCGTGGTTCGGAGCCCACGTTTAACAGTAGGTCCAGTCCAAATAAACCCTCATTTGTAAAAACGAAACTTTAAAATATAAAAAACTAGCGACCAGCCCCGGCTTCGCACGGGTGCAATACTGATACTAAATTAAATACACTACAGAAAAAATATGAACGTTGTATATAAAAACATAGTGGCCCGCTCCGACTTTGCACGGGCATAAAATATATATGCCTATGTCATTCAATGAAAACATGATTAAAATCGATCCAGTATTTTTGGTTCATTCATTACTGCCCTTGGCCTGCACGCATTAAATTTGGAGTAAAACAATTCCTCTTCCCCTATACTTACTATGAAGATTTCCTGCTATCTTTGGAATATCTAAATTCATACAATTTTTATTACATTACACATTTTTAAACGCAAATTTTAAATTTGTAATATCTCCGAAAATATTTGTTTAATTTACATGCTGTGAGGAACCATATTGATCTATATTAATTGCACACTGTATTTAAGGTACTTAATTCGATAAGGTTTAATGCCGTATTGCTTAAAATAGCTTCGTAAATAAGCCATTTTCTCACGTAAAAAGTAAACAATAAAAATGGTGAATGTGGGTTATCCCTAAAAGATAAACATATACCATCGCGGACTTTTTTGTAGACCTTTTTATGGTGTACAATACTGTAGTACATTAATTTGATCTAACTCGTAGGGTTAGGCAGCGTTTTTGCTAATTGCTAAATAAGCCTAAAAAAATAGGTTAATTTACGACATCACGTTAGAAACCTCTAAAGTTAGCAATGTTGCCTTAGCATATTATGCATGCATTATACATATAAACCTTCCTCTTGAATCACTCTATCTATTGAAAAAACCCGCATCAAAATCCGCTGCGTAGTTTTAAAGATTTAAGCGCACATAGGGATATAGGGACAGAAAAGGCGACTTTGTTTTATACTATGTAGTGATACTGTTTTATTGTGTAATAAAAACATTATATAATAATTAAAATGTTTAACTCGAGTAACTAATTACAAGTGAGTTATTGTAACAAAATTTACAAAAAACCCATGTACCAATATATACTCAAACCTATTTTCACTGTCAACGATCAAGCTTTAAAATCAAACCAAAATTCCCTTTTACTAATGTAATATTTAAATCAACTATGCGATAAAATGTAAATTTTAATTTCATATAGACATCAAATCCACCTAATTAGATTTCCTAATTTAATAAAATGTTTAAAACTCTTAAGCCAATGAAAGTAGTTTAGGTTTGTAATATTACAAAATATCCTACGGATAAATTACTAAAAACCAGTTATTTAACATGAAATTTTGACTATTAGAAAATATACGTAAAATATTGCCCATGTTCTGGGCAACTTTTCATAGCTGACACTCCTCCATTATCTTCGTTAAAGTAAATAATCAAAGTAATGAAATATTAAATCGTATTCAATCAAATTAAAGAAATGAATATATTAAATTAATATTTTTAGATCGTATATATTACCGCCATACATATTATATTATCCAGCCAAAATCTATATAAAACTATATCATTTCGGATAATAAGAGTTCCCTATCGATTTATTCGTTAATATAGTAACTAAATTGGGAAAACAACAAGGTAGTCCATCCCTCAAATATTCACTGTTGCTGCTCTTTCAAAATCATCTCCATCTGACTACAGACCCATTAGCCTTCTAGTGCCATTTCGAAGCTTGCCAAGAGGGCAATACTCTACGCTCTCAACTCTTTCACAAAGGACAACAACATCATTCCTGATGAACAATTCGGCTTTTCCGTCCGTCAGACTACCCGTGTAGCCGCACACATCCAACACGCTCTTGACCAACGTAGAGCAGTCCTTCTGGACCTAAGCAAAGCCTTCGACAAGGTCTACCACGACGGTTTGATCGCAAAATGCGTGCGGTTAGGCCTCCCAGAGGACCTAACCGCTCTCATCAAGTCCTATCTATCGGACAGATCTTTCCAGGTCAAGATCGGGAAACACTTCCTAGTCAAAAACAAATCGATGCTGGCGTACCTCAAGGTTCCCCGCTCGCTCCAGCCTTATTTAACCTCTTTGTTTCAGATCTGCCGAGAAAAGAGCACATTGTCGTCGCGTTTTACGCTGAGGACACTGCTTTCCTTATGGCTTCCAGGTCCGAGGTGTTTAATAGATCATATTACTTTGTTTGAAAATGCCGAAAACAATAGACATTCAGGGTCACAAATTGATTGCGACTTTAATAGGTTGTTTCGAAAAGGAACGATTTAACGGAGGCCCCCTTTTGCCGATAAATTAATTCTGTTAGAGAAGTAATTATTGATGATATTAAATAATATAAGCCCCTTACAATTTTATTGAAAATGTTTTTAGCGAGTTTCTGTCGTGCTAAATATTACGGTGGGTACTGTGAATAATATCGCCTACCAAATGAAGAATAATACGTTAAATTCACCCAAGAAATCCCGTCTACATACAATGCGGGTGACGAATCTTGACCATCTTGATACTGGCTCTATTCGAGACCAAATATACGAAATGTATAAGAACAGTAAGTACACAAACTATTTTATCGATATAAACATAATTTAATAAAATAATTTTAGAGAAAATTGTCTCTCTGGGAAGGATACATAAAAGAATTAGGGCCATGCAGCTTTTTGAGGGATGTAAGACATCCTTTCATACACTCTTACAGGGCATAGAGTTTAAATAGTGTAAAGATAACCCTCGGAGAGGTTCAATGGTAGTTTCATAAATTATCTTTAAAAATTCAATTAAAGGCATAAAATAATAATAAGAAACATGAATATTTAAAAATGGTTCATTGTGGCACTCTTGGCGGAACACTAACGAAAAAGTGTAAAGACAATAAAAATTGATGGAAAATGGTAAAAGTTACAATAGCATTCCATCGGGTTTTGTTGGTCATTATATTTATTAATAGTTAATTGCAGATACATTGCTGGTTGAGAAGGATATTCCATCAAAAACTGTTTGGATATGTGGAAGGAAGCATTGTCAACCATAACACCTTGGGTTTGGATGGACTCGATTAGACATAGAGAGATAGTAATTGATAAATGGTGGAATTGTGAACATGTTTCAAACAGATTAGAAATTAACAGTTTAGTGATTGAATTGGACAGTGAGTCGTAAAGTGAAAGTGACCGAAGGAAACTTTCAGGATATGTGATAATGCTGTGCTATGCTGGAAAATCCTGAGAGTGGAAACAACTAAAGGTATACACTGTTTTGTAATGAATACTAACTGTTCTGTAGATATGGTAAATGCATTAAACAATTTAGAAATTAATTTTAACAAGAATGGTGTATACAGGTAGTATCAGAAGAAATAAAAATACACTGATACCAAGATGACTTCATTTCGTAAACACACCATCGAAGGAAACAAGAACTAAACGTAAAAAGTAAATATAAGAAAAAGAGTATATATAAATAAAAATAAATATATATAAAATAAATAAATAAAAATAAAAAGTAATACAGCTATTAAGCGTAAATCGTATTGACACTATTACTAAGGAACGTGACGTGTTAGACAAATAGACAATAATTTTAACAATGGAATCAGGAATTCAAGACATATAATCTTATCCATTGTTAATGAATAAGATGAAATTAGATTATTAAAGAAATAAAAGTACACATACCGTACTTCTTGCGGTAAAAATTGACACCTACACTTAACACTGGGACGAGTGTTTAACAATCATTAATTCGAGAACCACAAAACACCCGAATGATCCAACAGCGACGGGCACTTCAACACCAAACCAACACCAAAACCACCAGACGCCACACGAACACTAAAACACCAGACAGTAAATCGATGGATCGTCGTTAATGCAGCAACAGCAGCAGCATCGCCGAGCCCCACATACACACGCGCTCGTTTTTGGATGAGTATGTGACGAGGTCCGAAACAAAACGAACGAAATTGAAGCCAAGGTCGTTTTTATTAACCCGGCATTTCGACGGCGGTTTTTTTATGTTGTTTCTTTTCTGTTCTCGGTTCTCCGTCTCGGTTGCACGTCTCCTGCGACCGCCGCTGGGTCCACCGCGCTGAAACGACCCAACGACTAGACGGTTCAAGGTGGGACCGGTGGATATCTCGGGCCGAATTGCATTTTTCGGATGCAGTCGTATTATGCAAGACGTAGGGTCGATAAAGAATGTCGCGCTGATGTGGTTATGTCTCGATGATATCACGTCTCGGCTTCTTGACGTTAAATCGTAGAGATTGCTCGAGACGATAACAATTGCTGAATCACGAAAAAAGCAGAGTTAGCATTTCGTTGAGGCAATCTAAAAATAGTTGTTTATAATTCGATATGTGCGAATTTACTAAACGGGATACGTTTCGACTTATAATGCTTCCTGCAAATCAGTTTAAACATAAGAGTCAACAGTACAGACGATCTTGAGCAGCAAACTGGAATGAGAGAGCAGAATATGAGGTAAATTATCCCTTTGGAATCAGAAAATTGATAAAAGAAATACAAAAAGCTAGAAGAATATGGCACAGAAGCAGATATGCTGTAGACAAAACAATACTTAATGGAATTAGTAATCAGACAAATCAAAATATTAAAAAATATAAGCAGAGTTGTTTGGAAAAATATGAAAGTGAATTAAGCCCGGAAGCAGACAAACATTATTCGCTATGGAAAGCGACTCGGAGATTTAAAAGAACAATTATTAGAGTACAGCCTATTAAAAATGATCCGAATGAGTGGGTTCGACGCAATGATGAAAAAGGTGAATTATCCCTAGAACATTTGGCTAATTTATTCCAACTGAGTGATATAGAATCCACAATAGATATAAATCATGTTTATCAGCCCGATGTAGCTGTAAATCTGATTTCTTCAATGGAAGTTGCCATAGAAATTGACCAAAAACCTTAGTCCTAAAGACTAGACGGTTCAAGGTGGGACCCGTGGATATCTCGAGCCGAATTGCATTTTTCGCATGCAGTTGTGTTATGCCAGACGGGGGGTCGATAAAGAATGTCGCGCTGATGTGGTTATGTCTCTATGATATAACGTCTCGGATTCTTGACTCTCAACCGTAGGACGTACACGAGATTGCTCGAGACGATAACAATTGCTGAATCATGAAAAGCTCAGCGTTAGCGTTTCATTCAGGCCTTCTGAAATAGTTATTCGTAATGATTATAATTCAGTATGTGCGAATTTACTAACCGGGACATGTTTAGACTTATAATGCTTCCTGCAGATCAGTTTAAGCGTAATACTTAAAAGTATAAACGATCTTGAGCAGCAAATTTGAAATATTTTTCTTTAAATTAATACATTGTTACTAGTCGTTTCCGTCTAACCTACAATGTGTCTTTATGATAACTTAAATCTAGGTATATAACTAGGAGGACCCATCGGCCCTAACTCAGTCTCTGGTGAAATAATGTTTATACATGTCACTGCTGAATTTTTTAATATATGCACCTCACTACACAACACTATACAAGATTAGATGGTTTGATTCTTTTGAGTCTGTGTCCTGTTCCGGTGGCATCCAAAAGTTGCAATATTTCAATATTCGTATGAGAATGGAGCCTTTCCTCATGCCCCCATCTTGACTGGTTGTGGGTATTTGAAGGTCTCGATGTAGGTAATCAGTCCTATAGTATTTGGGAGCATCCACAATACCTCTCAGGACTTTGTTCTGAAAAACGTGTATTTTATTTATGTTACTCTTTGCAAAACATCCCCATAATTGAACTCCGTATGTCCAAATAGGTTTCAATATTTTCTTGTATAATAGCAATTTATTATGTACTGATAATTGTGATTTTCTTCCAAGTAGCCAGTACATTTTCCTGTATTTCAATTCCAGTTCTTTTCTTTTCCTCTTTATATGTTCCTTCCAGCGAAGTTTTGCATCGTGATTCATTCCGAGATATTGAGCGTTGTTGCTATATGGAATGTTGCTATATTATTTAATGTTATTGGTGATTGTACGGTCTGTTTATAGATGAACTGTACATGTAAAGATTTACTTTCATTAATTCTTATTTTCCAAGCTTGTGCCCAATTATTTATATTGTCACTTGCCTGTTGTATGTTTTGTGAGTCTTCTTCACTATTGTCTCCGACAGCTATAATCGCAGTATCATCTGCAAATGTAGCTATCGTGATATTTTTCATTTGTGGTATATCACAAGTGTAAAGTAGATAAAGCATTGGTCCCAGTACACTTCCTTTTGGTACACCTGCTTTAGCTTTTTTATTGTAGAGTAAGCTTCTTCTTGCTTGACTATAAACATTCTGGTTGTAATGTATGATTTTAATAGTTCGGTGTGTTGTTTTGGTAGCATTTTCTATAGTTTATGAACAAGGCCTTCATGCCAAACCTTATCGAAGGCTGTAGCACAATCCTAAGAATCTAAGAATATAGCTGAGCATACTTTTTAATTTTCGTAGGCTTTTCAATAACATGTGTTATTCTGTGGACCTGGTGGAACTTGAAATATAATTAAGGAATTCGGCCTGCTGATAAACTACCCCAAAATCAAGAGAGAAATCAGTATATGAGGCAAATGAGGCCCCCTTGAAATTAGGGAGTTGATAAAAGAAAGACGAAAAGCTAAAAGAGTATGGCACAAAACCAGATTTGCTGTAGACAAAACAATATTTAATAAAATTAGTAAACAGACAAATCAAAAGATTAAAAAAATATAATCAGAGTGGCTTCGAAAAATATATAAATGAATTAAGCTCGGAAGCCGACAAAGATTAAAACGTAGCGACAACGACGAAAAATAATATATAGAGATATATATGATGTTAATCTATGTGTTAAATGACATGAATACTTTTTCAAAACCCAGAAATTGTAACTTTAAGAATTAGAAACAACGATAAAACTAAAAGGATTTTTTATGAACTCCTGCGGAACTAGTAGAACAAGTAAAATGCAATTCCTAATAGGAAGTCCTTCGTTATGCTTCATGTACATAATTGAATTGAAATGCATAGCATGTGTATATTCACAGTTCATCTTAATCTATAGAAAAAGAAAAAATGGCCATATAAGTTCAATATTGGAATCAGCAAATATTTTTCAATTCATGATTGACGTTTGACATGAAATAAATATATAGTTACAAAACGCAAACAGCTTGGGCTTAAACTAAACCAAATATACTGGCTGATAGGGCGTAAATCTAAATTATCATTAGAGAACAAGGTTTGGCTGCATAAGTCAATACTTACGCCCATCTGGACCTATAGTATTAAACTATGGGGTACTACTAGCAAATCTAACATAGATATCCTCCAGAGGTTCCAGAATAAAGTGTTGCGAGTCATCGTCGATGCCCCATATTACGTGTCTAACAAACTGATTCAGCGCGATATCCCCATAGAACCCATAACGAGTATGATTCGGAGTGTTAGCGCAAAGTTCTCTGAAAGACTATTAGTACATCCCAATGCACTCGACAAACAGTTAAATGTGCGCGATGACATGTATTGTATAGGCTCAAACGCAAACTACCATACGAACTAATTAATAGACACATAGAGTGAGTTTTAATCTCTAGAATAAGCTAGAATAGTTTTTAGAAAAAGTAGACTTTAAAATAAGTTAGTATAGTATCTAGATTAAGAGTTGGATTATAAGTTGTACAGTAGATCACTTACTGAAGTGATCTTCTACATGTCAGGATAGTTATATTATATAACTGAAATCATATAATACTACTTATTGCCCACGAGCAGATCTAAGAGATTAATAAAAAAATGTCTTCCCAGATTATTTTAAAGCAACCGAACCTGTGCCCTCAAGTTTAGAAAGATGGTGTTGAATTACTTGGTGTAATTCACTAAATAATTTTCAGAACGCTGGTTCAAGTCAACAAATAAGTCATTGTTAAAGATATCAGTGATTCATCAAACTGACATCAATAAGTTCCTGCGTAATCCGTATCTTTCTTTAAATAAAAGCAAATGGTTTATTAATTATTTAAATTATACTTATGTATACAGTAACTTATGTTAACAGACAGGCCTCGTACTGGAAGACAACGGACGTCTCGTAACGCTGAAAATGTAGCTCTGGTGCGCGATAGTGTTGCAGAGTCTCCAAAAATATTAATTCGGGGACGTAGTTCCCAGTTACACGTTTCTGCACGCAATTTAAGGCGAATTTTGAAAACTGATTTGAAAATGTTCCCGTACAAAATTCAATTAGTCCAAAAAGGGCTACTGAGAGATCCTGATCAACAAGTTGAGTACAGTAATGCAATCCTAAGGCTGTCCGTTGAAACTGTTGATTCTTTATCTAAATTGATAACGAGCAATGGAGCCCATTTTCCTCTCAGTGACCAAGTCAATAAACAGAACAGTCGGTTTTGGGGAACACAGAACCTTCAATTAATTAACGAAACATCGTTGCATCCACTAAAAACAACTGTATGGTGTGGTATTCATGATAGAAATATCACTGGTTCCTATTTTTTTGAAAATAACAGTTAAGTGTTACAGTTGCTGTTACTGCTGAACGGTACCAAGATATACTTCGAAATTTTCTTGTGCCTAAAATGGAAGAGATGACTAGAGGACATGTGATTTCAGCAAGATGGGGCCACACGGCTCGTTCAGCAATTCAATTATAGAATGACGTTTTTCCACGAAGACTAATTTCCCGAAGCCATGCTACCAGCCAGATCTCCGGATTTAACAGCACCAGACTTTTTCTTATGGGGTTTTCAAGAATCAAAAATGTATGTGAATAAGCCCCAAACGATTCAGTATCTTAAAACAACATTCGTCACAAAATTGAAGACATTCAGTTTCAGATGTTGCAGGATATTATGAAAAATGCTTTAAAAAAGTCGAAAGTTGCATAGTGAATCGCGGTCACCATTTAGCCGATATAATTTTTTAATCATAACGAAAAAAAATGTAAAGAACAAATAAACTTTTTATGAAAACCAAACCATATCTTGCAAACCAAGCAATCAAAATGGTAGCGGATTTTTGCCCCACGTTGTATATATATATATATATATATATATATATATATATATATATATATATATATATTTATATATATATCCCCTAATTCTTTTAAGAGAACATCTTCCAAATCCCCACGTGTACTGTTTAAATGAAATCGAGCAAAACTAACGACCTGGCATGAAGGCAACTTCTTCCCGTTTTAATTGTTTCTCAGCGAAAAATATCCCATCCAAAGCGGCTTTAACATAAATTCTGGATAAAAGCCGAGAGTTTTGATGGTCGAAAACCAACAGGTGTTTTACAACGCAACTTTTAGAAGAGTATTTATGTTTGTACAATGCGGCTTAACGAATGGAAGCGGTAAACTTATCTGTCTTGGTCAGATGTACCGGAATAAAGTCAGTAGAGCGCTAAAAATAAAGGAATACTGAATAATGAAAGATGAAAGAAAGAAACGTTATTTTATGACAAGTATTGTATTTATTTGAAACACTAGGCAATGGAGCAACAGTTTTTCAGAAAATGTTCGCAAATAAAATGAACCAAATTAAAACAGAACTGTACACAATGTCCGGACAAGAGAAACAATTGTTAGAAAAGATAACTTAAGTTGCCTTAAAATTAAATTTTTTAAATTTATCTCAGAAAATAAAAGTGTTTTAAGTAGTTATGCAATCTGAGAGCTGACATCTCTATCCGAATGTTTGACATGGTTTATAGTATCTTAGACAAAATATCTATATAATGAAACACGATGCTTACGATGTGAGAAACTATTACCTCGGCTTATTTTTGGACTCTTAACTAATTTTAACTAAATCGATGACTTTTCTGGATATTGGTAACCTTGATGCTATTCACTGTAAGTTCTTACAAAACAAAAATCAACGCGAAATTAGTCCGGTAAAGTACATAGTACGTATAACTTACTAGTATTTACAACACCTTTTAGTATTTTTTTGTATATACGTAATTGGCATATTATTTAAAAGTAAAGAAAATTGTCATGATATTAATGACATATCTAATTTTTTAGATTAAATAATATGTCTAAGTATTAATATTATTTCTAATAAAATAATTTTAACAAAAAAATTGAATCGACTTCAAAAAATAAATGAGGAACTCATTAAAAATTTAAAAATAATCAAACTGAAATTTTTGACACAAAAAAATCGTTTTAAAATAAAATATGTACATAATAATCGTTGTAATAACTAAATAAAAATAAATAAAAATCTTTTAACCTGTCTACTACACGTATTTTATATTCTACTATATACACACAATTTAGCTTAATACCTACCTAAACCTATTTATCTATTTACAAAATTATTTTAACTACTACCAACTGATCAGGTTGAAGTCGGTGCCGATTAGTAGCCGAGTATTTTTTAATTTTTAGTGAGTGCCTAATTTATTTATTTTTTTTATTAATCTCTTGGAACGTCAACAATTTGCCCGTGGGCAATAAGTGTTATTGGTTGATTTCTGTTATATAATATAACCATCTTAACATGTAGAAGATCACTTCAGTAAGTGATCTGCTGTACAATTTATAATTTAAATCTTATTCTAGATATTATTCTAACTTATTTTAAAATCTATCCTAACTTATTCTAATGACTATTCTAACTCATTCTATTGTATTTCGGAATCCGTAAATAATTTCTATACGTGAAATGTGTTTCAGGTACCATCATGATATCAATATTTTGTTCACATAAAAATATTTTAAGCTCCCTGGCATGTTGCTGGAGTCTATTAGCATTTCCAGATGGCTATTTTGTATTTGCTGTAGTGTATTGTAATTCATCATTGTACTCATTTGTTCCATAAGTTTTCCCAGCATTTCCTTTAATTTACTAATAGTACTTATATAGGTTCAGTGGTGATTGGCGTTGTCTGCGTATGAGATATGAGGATGCTGTATTGGTGCTTTAGGCGAGTTAGATGGTATGGGCTGTTTTGGTGGCTGTAAGTTTCTTTTTTCTCTCAGTGCTGGATACAGTTTTTGTTGCAACGCTTTATGGACTAGGCATCCCCTATAATTTGCAGGATGGTTACCGTCACAGTTGACGCGTTTTACTTTGTCGTCACGTGTTTTGCGTGTGCAATTATTGGTCGCATGATCTCCTACGCATTTCACGCATCTATACAACTTGCGACAGTATGTTTTGGTATTTATTTTTTGAAGTCGGTTCAGTTTTATTGCTAAACATATATTTATCGATTTTTTTAAAAGTATTACTATGGATAGTCCAATTAAAAGTGCAGCCCGTATGAGGAAAAATAGCAATAAAGAAACGATGATTAAAAATGAGGGACGCTTCAGGACCCGAGGTCCGCTACCTAGTGTAGGAGATCTGACAAATTACAAACAGTTGTCTAATTAGTTGCTACGACGTCTCATGTCATAAGGTTAGTGCTTAAATAATAACCTGAATGGCTTTTACACTAAAGCACTTTTGATTTTTCGTCACATCAGCTCAGCAATAACATTATACACAAATATCTGATTATTTTATATAAAAAATATGTAAAAACATTGTGCGTGCCTTTGAAATTTGAGTGTTTGCCTCGATTTTTCCCCTTCCCCCAACAGATCCTGATTTGGTTCAAATTGGACTATCTCGGCACCCTTTCGAATAAAAAAGAGTTTTGAAAATCGGTCTATAATTGATGGAGAAATTGAACCTCCTCCTTTTTCGAAGATGGTTAAGAAAATATAGTTAACATGATTTGTTTCTATTGTACGGTATATTAAAAAAACATTTATTCAGAATATATTTTCTTAATATTTATAATAATAATGTTTATTAATGTTATATATTAATTAACACATTATGGTTAAAGTCATTTGAGTGTGTGTCCTGTTCGAATGTTATCCAAGAGTTGCATTTCGGCGCTATAACAAAATGACAGTTATCTCTTATTGACCATTTTTTGTGGTAGTACCACGGCAAATAATCATTATTAGTGCTGTTTATATGTTGATATTGTGAATTTTTTTTCTTCATATCGAGTCCAGATAGTATCGTCAGCATATATAGCCATGCTGATATTTTCCAACGTGAAAAGTGAGAACAAAAATGGGTCCTACTTCAATATGTTGTAGCACACCTGCGTCAGTTACTTTTATTGTTGAGCAGGCTTCTAACTTACAACTAACTAACAAAAGTCACAACAAGCTAGAAAAGAGTCTAACACAAAACATTCTGGATAAGGTGTAAGATGTTCAGAGTAGTTTTGTAGATATTTTTTGAAGATTTTGGATGAACACCTGCTTAATTCGTGTAAGCTGATTTTTATAATTAAGCTGATGTGCGGATATTGAGTTTTTTCTCTCTACAACTTTTTTTCCCTCCTTTTAAATAAAACTTTTCAATAATTTAATTAAACCAGTATTGTTACTGCTATTACTAATGAATATATATATATGAAAAAGTGAAACTTTTTTAATCCTTAGACAAAACCTGTTTGGACAGCGAAACAACCAATGCAACAGGTGTTCGAGAATTCAACTTCTGAAAGCGTATTTATATCCGTTTGTCACTCCGTGGCAGATGGAAGAGTTAAATTATGCGTTTATCCGAGGTTTCAATCAGGCAGCGCTTCCTTTTATTTCCACATTGACAATAAAATGGCGCCGAGGCTAAAAGGGAGCGAAAGAGGAACTGTACCAAAGTGTTTTGTTTGTTTCCCAGATTACAACCCTTGTACAAATATTTCGCGTCACGCCGTTATTGTGTTGGTCGTTTCGATTGTTTTGCTGTGCGAATAGCAGCACTGGCATGTTGCTGGAGTCTATTAGCATTTCCAGATGGCTATTTTGTATTTGCTATAATGTCAGTCATTAGGCTAGCTTGGTAACGACGACAGTGAATAAATTCATCATTGTACTCATTTGTTCCATAAGTTTTCCCAGCATTTCCTTTAATTTACTAATAGTACTTATATAGGTTCAGTGGTGATTGGTGTGCGTATGAGATATGAGGATGTTGTATTGGTGCTTTAGGCGAGTTAGATGGTATGGGCTGTTTTGGTGGCTGTAAGTTTCTTTTTTCTCTCAGTGCTGGATACAGTTTTTGTTGTAACGCTTTATGGACTATGCATCCCCTATAATTTGCAGGGTGTACCTGAGGATGTGTAACCCTTGTATAAATATTTCGCGTCACGCCGTTATTGTGTTGGTCGTTTCGATTGTTTTGCTGTGCGAATAGCAGCACTGGCATGTTGCTGGAGTCTATTAGCATTTCCAGATGGCTATTTTGTATTTGCTGTAATGTCAGTCATTAGGCTAGCTTGGTAACGACGACAGTGAATAAATTCATCATTGTACTCATTTGTTCCATAAGTTTTCCCAGCATTTCCTTTAATTTACTAATAGTACTTATATAGGTTCAGTGGTGATTGGTGTGCGTATGAGATATGAGGATGTTGTATTGGTGATTTAGGCGAGTTAGATGGTATGGGCTGTTTTGGTGGATGTAAGTTTCTTTTTTCTCTCAGTGCTGGATACAGTTTTTGTTGTAACGCTTTATGGACTATGCACCCCCTATAATTTGCAGGATATACCTGAGGATGTGTATCCCTTGTACAAATATTTCGCGTCACGCCGTTATTGTGTTGGTCGTTTCGATTGTTTCGCTGTGCGAATAGCAGCACTGGCATGTTGCTGGAGTCTATTAGCATTTCCAGATGGCTATTTTGTATTTGCTATAATGTCAGTCATTAGGCTAGCTTGGTAACGACGACAGTGAATAAATTCATCATTGTACTCATTTGTTCCATAAGTTTTCCCAGCATTTCCTTTAATTTACTAATAGTACTTATATAGATTCAGTGATGATTGGTGTGCGTATGAGATATGAGGATGTTGTATTGGTGCTTTAGGCGAGTTAGATGGTATGGGCTGTTTTGGTGGCTGTAAGTTTCTTTTTTCTCTCAGTGCTGGATACAGTTTTTGTTGTAACGCTTTATGGACTATGCATTCCCTATAATTTGCAGGATGTACCTGAGGATGTGTAACCCTTGTATAAATATTTCGCGTCACGCCGTTATTGTGTTGGTCGTTTCGATTGTTTTGCTGTGCGAATAGCAGCACTGGCATGTTGCTGGAGTCTATTAGCATTTCCAGATGGCTATTTTGTATTTGCTATAATGTCAGTCATTAGGCTAGCTTGGTAACGACGACAGTGAATAAATTCATCATTGTACTCATTTGTTCCATAAGTTCTCCCAGCATTTCCTATAATTTACTAATAGTACTTATATAGGTTCAGTGGTGATTGGTGTGCGTATGAGATATGAGGATGTTGTATTGGTGCTTTAGGCGAGTTAGATGGTATGGGCTGTTTTGGTAGATGTAAGTTTCTTTTTTCTCTCAGTGATGGATACAGTTTTTGTTGTAACGCTTTATGGACTATGCATCCCCTATAATTTGCAAGATGTACCTGAGGATGTGTAACCCTTGTACAAATATTTCGCGTCACGCCGTTATTGTGTTGGTCGTTTCGATTGTTTTACTGCGCGAATAGCAGCACTACATCAGGACCGAAGCTAAAATCTTAAGTCTACTAGAGGCTCGTTGAAAAGTATACTAAAATGGGGAACAGTAATAGAACATTGCACTACATTTCTGAAAATTAGGGAAGAACGTTGAAAGATCAGTCAAGCTATATCACTGGGAAAGCTGATGAAATACTTCAAAAGTCCACGAAGATAAAGCTGGCTACAAAAACAAGCTTGATAATAGACTCCTCATTAGTTATGAATTAAGCCGTTTCTGAAACGTGTTTTGTTCTTTATTCAGTTACCAAATAATATAGAGTATTATTTTTTAAAGGGCGCATAAAAAGTATATATTCCTACAAGATTCCAAAGCCAACCAAATAGAAAAATGATCCTCTAACTGAACTCGTTAAACATTCAGTGCTGTTCATTACTAAATGATCTTTTAGTCTGAAAATAAAAAGAAAATATTAATTAAATTCGAGCTTTCAATAAGTGTTAATCAAATTCTATTATGGTTACATTACGAAACTAAAACAAAACAAAACTGTACTTTATCAGGTTAAGACTAACTATTTTTATGATAAAAAGACGTTTCAGAACCTTTCGAACAATAGTTATATATTATAGACCGTATGAACCTAAATGTTCCATCAAGCAAAATAAAAGAAAGAAGCTAGTCAGAGATCAAGTATAAGAATTCGTAGGAGAACTCAATATGTTAAAGCATGTGTTTATACCTTTATAAGATTATCATTAAAATAAACTTCAAAATAACAATTTGTGTATTTTATTTTACCAAATATTATAATGCAATTTGACACAAAACCGAATACATTTTTTCGTCGCACAAAGCTGCTAAAAGCCTAATAAAGTCCATTATCAAATGTATGTAATTCAAATCTTTTCCGAGTTGTACTTACTATCAACAATGCAAAATTAACAGTTTAATAGCCCTGTAAAATACATTTGTATCTCTATCTTGAAACTAATATAATAACATCTTTCGTATATAGGTTTCGTATCCATCAAATTTTGGTTGCAAAGATGAATAACTTCATTTTAACAATAATATTCTCGTAGTTCCCATGTGGCGATTGTATCATTATTGAATACTCTTTAGAGTTATTACCTACACTAATTAGTTGTCCTGCCAGTGCAATAATACTGATTTTATTTTTACTTAATATTTTAATATCCAAGCACATCTCATGGTTAGTATGTCTGCAATATTCGCTCAACATTCAATTGAAAAGTACCCGGCCTGATACATACATGGCGCTACTAGAATTAAATCCAGATGTTTTTTAGTTAGCCCTAATACTCAAAAGATGCGTGTATAAATTTGACAGCTACGGATCATTAATTCGTGAATAATAGCATTTTGAGTGAAGCAACTTTTGTGATTGTGAATAAAATGGATAAAAAGGAATTTCGCGTGTTGATAAAGTATTGCTTTTTGAAGAGAAAAAGACATTTAAAGCAAAAACTTGGCTTGATGCCGAGTTTCCGGACACTGCCCCAGGAATATCAGCTATCAAGAATTGGTATGCTAAGTCTAGACGTGGTGAAATGAGCACCGAAGACAGTGAACGCAGTGGACGCCCAACAGAGGTTGTTACCGACGAAAACATTAATAATATCCACAAAATGATTTTGAATGACCGTAAATTGAAATTTAATACAAAAGCAGACACTCTAAAGATATCAACTGAACGTGTACATCATATCATTAACGAATATTTGAGTATGAGATAGCTCTGTGCAAAGTGGGTGCCGCGCGAGCTGTCATTTTGTTTTTTTGACCATTTTTGTGTTTGATCCACAGTAATCCGAGTGGACATTGACTACCTTGAAAAAGGAAGAACCATCAACAGCGATTATTATATAGCGTTATTGGGCCGTTTGAAGGTCGATATTGCCGAAAAACGGCCGCATTTGAAGAAAAAGAAAGTGCTGCTCCACCAAGACAATGCACCGTGTCACAAGTCAGTGGAAGCAATTGCAAAATCCATAAATTTGGCTTCGAATTTCTTCCTTATCCACCTTATTTTCCAGATCTGTCCCCAGCTGACTATTTCCTGTTCTCAGATGTCAAAAGAATGCTCGCTGGAAAGAAATTTTCGTCGAATGAAGAGGTGATCGCCGAAACTGAGTCCTATTTTGAAGCAAATGTCAAATCGTACTACAAAAATGGTATCGAAAAGTTGAAGGGTCGCTATAATCAGTGTATCACCCTTGAAGGGAATTATGTTGAATAAAAAAAACTAATTTTGCCAAAAATATTTGTTTTACTATGGTAGGACGGGGACTTTTCAATTGACCTGTTATTAAAGTTCTAGTATTTGTTAAATTATTATTTCAGTTACAATCCCATAATTCCAACAACATCGACTAGGAAAATTTGAGTTATTTGCCTTCATGTATCCGAGTTTTACTTTTTCGTTTATCTTTTCGTTCCGTTGGTAGTACAAAACCAGTTTTTTAACTGTAAAATATAAAAAATATTATCTAAAACGAAACGTGTTAATAGTACAAACATTGGAATGCGGAAAGAGTTAGGAAAGGTAAAGTGACGTCAATGTTTCGTAAAGCTTCTGATTGATATTTGCTTTAATATGGCGATATTTTAAATTTTATGCTTTTATTTACGGCTATCCGTCTCTCAGTGGACCTAAAGTGTAGTGAATACGTGTTTACGTGACCAGACAAAAGGACTGCATCTCATTTTTATTAGTGTTTAAAATTATTTCATCTTATTTTACAACAGTCCTTTTGAAATTCATTTATAGTATTTATAGTAAAAAACTAGTGCTAAAATAACGTAAGTGAAAAATGAAGTGCGTGAAATAAACAATGTATTTATTTTATTTTTTTTTATCCTCTGGAAGTAAATTAAATAAAATATTAAAATATTAAAAAATGGCAAACCATAGCGATTCAACCAAATCACCTGCACACTTTGATATAAGATTAGAACAAACAGCAATAACGCAAACTCCACCATCAGAATGGACTACAGTGATTAACAAAAAACGATTGAGAAGTCCAGAAGAAGAAATCGCGAGGAAACAAACAAGAATCAGTGACTATTGGTTGCAGAAACCGATAGAGACAAAAAACAGTTTTAGCAACCTGTCGGAAGAAATTGAAGAGAACATACAACCAAGCCCTGAAAAAGTTGTTCCCAAACCACCACCAATAACAGTCTATAAGGTAGGATTAATAAAAAACATCCATGACTTATTGAAAACCATTACTACGAACTACACAATTAAAACAGTGAGCTATGAAACAATTAAAATCCAATTGTTCGAAGCGGATCACTTTAAAGTTCTTATAAAAGAATTAGATGAAAGAAACACCCAATACCATACATTCAGGCCAAAATCCGAGAGAACATTTAAATTCGTATTAAAAGGATTACATCACGGGACGGACTTTAACACCATCAAGGTAGCACTAGCTGAAAAAGGCCACGAGGTCGTAAATATTCACAATATACGACATCACACGACAAAAAAACCTCTGCCTATGTTTTATATAGACATAAAACCTAATGGAAATAATAAGACGGTGTATGAAATCACCAAACTGGAAAATAATATTATTAAATGCGAACCACCACATATAAAAAGAATTATACCACAATGCACAAGGTGTCAAGCGCACGGGCACACAAAGACTTACTGTCGCAAATCATATAGATGCGTAAAATGTGCAGGAGAACATAAGACAGGAGATTGTACTCGTAAAGTTCGCGATGAAAAAGTGAAATGTGTTAACTGTAACGGAAATCATCCAGCGAACTACAAGGGTTGCGCAGTTCACAAGCAACTACAGCAGAAACTCTATCCTGCCTTAAGGGAAAAAAGGCATCAACAAAAACAATCCACTACTACCAATCTACCACTACCTACCAGAACAAGTCAACCAGACATAACTTATGCCCAAATAGTTGAAAATGGTTCAGCACAAAAACGAGAGACAATATCTCAACTTACTGAAACTAGCAACATCTCAAGATTAGAAAATATGATGGCCAAACTAATGGATCAAATGAGTACGATGCTTGGTCTACTCACAACCGTCGTAAGCAAACTTGCCTAATGCCTGAAACCAATAGTTACAAAATCGCCGTCTGGAATGCCAATGGGCTCCAACAACACGCCAGGGAACTAAAAATGTTCGTAAATGAACAAAATATTGACATTATGATGGTTTCCGAAACACACTTTACGGACAAGAATTATCTGAAAGTTCCTAAATATAAGCTTTATCATACAAATCACCCTGATGATAAAGCACATGGAGGTACAGCCATAATAATTCGAGATGATATAAAGCATTTCGAAAAAGAAAAATTCCGCAAAGACTACCTGCAAGCCACCAGTATAACCATAGAGGAAGCCCATGGACCATTAACAATTTCTGCGATTTATTGCCCACCCAAACATAACAACAAGGCAGAACAATTTCAAGAATTCTTCAGTACGTTAGGTAATAGATTTATAGCAGGAGGAGATTATAATGCAAAACATTTAATGTGGGGTTCAAGAATAATAACCTCAAAAGGTAGAGAACTGCTCAAAGCCATAAGGAAAGATAACTTACAACATATCTCTACTGGTGAACCAACATATTGGCCTTCAGACAGAAATAAAAAACCAGATACAATAGATTTCTGTATTACAAAAAATATTGATCCAAAAAAGTGTCAGGCAGAATCATGTTTCGACCTGTCTTCTGATCATTCACCAATAATAGTAACAATTTCTTCAAAAATTACCATCAAAGATAAACCCCCTTCTCTGTGCAATAATAGAACTAACTGGCCCTCATTTAGAGAAAACTTAGACCAAAATATATCTCTAAACTTACCGTTACAAACTGAAATGGATATAGAAATAGCAGCAATAAATCTTACAAAAAATATACAGGAGGCAGCATATTCCGCGACTCCCAACAGTGAAACATTTCCAAGAAAAAATACACATATATCATGTACAATACAGAAAAAGATAGCAGAAAAAAGAAAGTTACGACGAAATTGGCAACAGCAAAGGACTGAAGAGAATAAAAGAAAATTTAATAGGGCCATAAAAGAGCTGAGAGATCTAATTCAAATTGAACAAAACCAAGGCATTCAAGAATACCTAGAAAACTTGACATCAACTGAGGCTACAGACTATTCGTTGTGGAAAGCAACAAAAAAGCTTAGGAGATCCCAGCAGCATAACCCACCTATTAAAACAAGCGAAAATAATTGGGCGAGAAGCAATAAAGAGAAGGCCGACATTTTCTCAAAACACTTAAAAAATGTTTTTAAACCTTTCCAGTCTCAGCTACATAAAGATGACGAAAATAAAATTACTAGCTTTCTAGATTCGCCATTTCAAATGGATTTACCGCACGAGAAATTAACGGTCAAAAAAGTTAAACATACAATAATGAGAGAGATTAATATTAAAAAAGCTCCTGGTTATGACTTAATTACTGGCAAAATTTTAAAAGAATTATCAGAAAAGGCTATAAAACTATTAACATATATATTTAATGCTATGCTACGAATTAATTACTTCCCTAGCATCTGGAAAGTAGCTAAAATATTAATGATACTTAAACCAGGAAAAATACCAGAAGATGTGACCTCCTACCGACCTATAAGTTTATTACCAATAATCTCGAAAGTTTTCGAGAAATTATACATAAAAAAACTAAACTATATAATAGAAAAAAGAAAAATTATTCCAGAACATCAGTTTGGCTTTCGCAATAAGCATGGGACTATAGAACAAGTGCATAGACTTGTAAACCAAATAAACGCTGACCTAAATGCCAAAAGATATTGTTCGGCTGCTTTCCTAGACATATCTCAGGCTTTTGACAAAGTATGGCATACGGGCTTGCAGGTTAAACTAAAGAAACTTCTCCCTCATCCGGACTATCAGCTACTGAAATCGTATCTCACTGACAGACATTTTATTGTAAATCAAGGCGATGAACATACCGAATTAAATCCCATATATTCAGGAGTTCCGCAAGGTAGTGTACTGGGTCCAGTACTGTATCTTCTGTATACGGCTGATCTGCCCACCACAAAAATAACTACTGTGGCAACATATGCAGATGATACAGCAATCTTAGCATCCCATGAAGATCCAGTCACAGCATCAATAAACCTACAAACCCACCTGGAGCAAATACAATTATGGTTGAAGACATGGCGCATTAAAGCCAATGAATCAAAATCCACGCATATAACGTTTACCCTGCGTAGAAGAACATGTCCACCAGTAAATATCAATCATCGTCAACTCCCCCAAGCAGAGCATGTTAAATATCTTGGTATGCATTTAGATCGAAGCCTAACCTGGAGGAAGCAGATACCCTCTAAACGGAAATAACTGGGACTAAAATTATATCAAATGTATTGGCTCATTGGGCGCAAATCCAAGTTATCATTAGATAACAAGGTTTTGCTGTATGAGTCTATACTCAAGCCCATTTGGACATATGGAATTCAACTATGGGGTACCGCTAGCAAATCTAATATATCCATCATTCAACGGTTCCAAAATAAGGTGTTGCGTGCCATTGTTGATGCTCCGTACTATATTTCAAATAAAGTGATACAACGCGATATTCCTCTAGAACATATAACGAGTGTAATCCAACGTGTTTGTGTGAAGTACTTCGAAAGAGTGTCAGTGCATCCCAATGTACTCGCTAATCAGCTAAATATGCGACGTGATAGTGAAGTGCGTAGACTAAAACGTTTAACACCACCTGATCTGATTACTGGACATATGTAGAGTTTAGAATAAGCATTAGAATAAGTCTAATTAATTAAGTTAATATTTTATACAGAAGATTGCTTAATGAAGTGATTTTCTACATGCCATGTATATATAATATAAACAGAAGAAATACTTATTGCCAATAGGGCAGATTGTGGACTCACGAAGAGTAATAAAAAAAAAAAAAAAAAAAAAATGCTTTTATTTCTTATACCATATTAATAATCACATTTGAAACTTAAAAACAAATCATTTTTTAGATTATTTATCTCATATATTATTATTATAAATCAATATTATAATAGTCATTATATTTCAACTAAACATCAAACATCAGTCAAAAGTCACAGCAAATCACAGGAAACTCTATATTTTTGTCTGGTAAGCCTGTTATCATCACTTTCTATCCACCAAGTGACTTCATCTTAACTCATATTTATCTATAAAAAATGCAATACAGAATAAATAATTGTTGTAAAATAACACGTGTATTAAAATAGAGGTCAAATATAATAAACAAACGCGCCTATTTAAGGCGGAAACAGATATAAATACAATCCTAGAACATATTCGCTAAAACACCTGTTGCGGTCCGTGAAAGTCAGACCTTCTCGCGTTTATTCGAAATTTATAGCAATCTGGGTTTATCCCAAAAGGTAATTAAAACTAAAACATATGTTCTGTTTTAGCTAGTTTTGGGTATATGTTTTAACTATAAAATGTCTATACGCATTTAGATGAATGTTAAATTTTGAATGAGAAATTTCACAAAAACTGTCGACTATTTGGTATTTCGAAGAAGATGTTATAATACTCCTATAGTAGTATACCAATCGAAACAGTCTGAGGAAAAGTTGCTTTTAGTAAAACGTGTATTTAATTGGGGAAAATAATTTCGGGTTTTTGATTCATATAAACTTGGTGCATACGAAAATAAAAAAGTATGCTAAGATTTATAGTTAGATGTAGCACAAGCCTTTGGTAAGGTTTGGCATGAAGGCCTTGTTCATAAATTACAGAAATTGTTACCAAAGCAACACACCGAACTATTAAAATCGTACATTACAGCCAGAATTTTTAGAATCAAACAAGAAGAAGCTTACTTAAGATTACTTACAATAAAAGAAGCTAAAGCAAGTGTACCACGAGGAACTGTACTGGGATCAATGCTTTATCTACTCTACACTTGTGATATACCACAAATGGAGAATATTACGATGGCTACATTTGCTGATGATACTGCGATTATACCTGTCGGAGACAATAGTGAAGAAGCCATATGAAAATTACAACAGGCAAGTGACAATATAAATAAATGGACACAAGCTTGGAAAATAACAATTAATGAAATTACATCTATGCACGTAGATCACCTATAAACAGACCCTATACACAGTACAAGCACCAATAATTAAATTTAAAATAATACTATCATTCCATACAGCAACACCGCTAAATATACTGGAATGAATCTTGATGCAAAACTTCGCTGGAAGAAACACATAAAGAAGAAAAGAAAAGAACTGGAATTGAAATATAGAAAAATGTACTGGCTAATTGAAAGAAAATCACAATTTTCAGTACATAATAATTTGCAATTATATAGGCAAATACTGAAACCTATATGGACATACGGAGTTCAATTATGGGGATGCCCTGCAAAGAGTAATATAAATAAAATACAAATCTTTCAGAACAAAGTCCTGAGAAAGTCCTACATCGAAACCTTCAGATACCCACAGTCAGTCAAGAAATCAAGAGTATTGCAAGAGGGCATGAGCAAAGACTCATGAGAATATTGAAGTATTGCAGCTTTTGGATACCACCAGAACAGGACACAGACTCAAAAGAATCAAACCATCTGATCTTGTGTAGTGTGGTGTAGTGAGGTGCATATAATAAAAAATACAGCAGTGACATTTATAAATATTATTTCAGCAGAGACCGAGTTAGGGCCGATGGGTCCTCCTAGTTATATACCTAGATTTAAGTTATCATAAAGGCAAATTGTAAGTTAGTCGGAAACGACTAGTAACAATATAATAATTAAATAATAAAAAAATATAAACTTGGTATAAATATCCACTGGCCAACAGCTCGCCATTCCCATTTAAATAATGAGAGCAAAATGGTGATAAACACATCCATCATGAAGGCAATCTGGACATACGGCATTCAGGTATGGAGCACAGCAAGCGACAGCAAAATAGAAAGACTGGAAATAATCCAAAGGACATCTGGATCTCGGTATGCGAACAGTAAAACAGGAAATAATACAGTATAGCAAGGGTGCAAGCAAGGAAACTTGAGCTTGTACAGGACAACAGCACGTGAGGTACAAGAAATGTGACATCCCCAGACTCAGCCAACAGATTTATGTAAAGGAATGGATAGGAAAATACAATTACAGTTTAGAAGATGGATACTGGTTTATTTTTCGGAAACAGATTATCATGAGACACAGTAGAGAAGGGAACATAAATTAATGTTTTGTGTAATGATTGTTTAATTTTGTGCAATTTTTCTATTATAACCATAATTCTGTCACTGTAGAAATTGTTTGGAAACTGGAAGAAACGCTAATCCGACAAGACAAAGTCTGGACTATATGGTGGATTAATCGATACTTCCCAGATCCAAAAATCTTTCAAATTTTTCCGAACTACTAAAGATGTAGTTAAACGTTGTTGTAATGGAAGATAAGGTCTTCCTGAGTGGATAATTTTGCTCGTATTCTTAAAAACAGTTTCCTTCAATAATTTGAGCAGATTCCAACAGTTAACGATGAGGTTTTCCTTTCTTATCACACTAAACATTTGTATTAGATTCCTGCCATCAATACGCACTTTTCATCGCTTATAATATTTTTTTCGAGGAGAAAACAAGTAAAACCATACTGGCACTGGGGCTCAGTTAAACATCACCATGAGTATCACACAATCTCCGAAGCGCTTCTGCTACATTCTCCTTAGTAAAAAAAAGCAAATTATAACTAAAATAGCTCTCGGAAATACCAATTTTCAAGGTGCAATAAATTTGTTTCTAATTTTGATTCAATGCTCACCATTTTAATGAGAACAATAATCTGATCTGATATGTATTTGAACATGATATTTAAACATAGCCGTGCAAGCATTGATTTTTTAATTAAATATACCTTACATTAGATATGCGCAACAATTCCATGGCTGGATAACCTCACGTCTCCACTTCGACCGACGGTTCGTTTGGCATTCCCAAATCCAGAAAGCAATCCAGAAAGGTTCGGGGATAGCAAACCTGCTATCTTCTTTGATCTGCCCTTCTAGCAGACTTCCGATATCTATAAAATGATCATTTTACAACCCGTTAATTCGGTCCGTACTCCTCTACGGATCTAATATTTACTTCAAGTTTGTTACACCTAACCAGGTGAAATGGCTTCAAGTTTTCCAAAATAAGCTCATCAGGAGAATCCTTAAGCGCTACATGGTTTGTCATGAATAATCAAATTCACAGGGAAATTGACATTACAAAAATCAAGCACTTCATACCTCAATCTTTCCACAAACAACAACTCAGCTCAATTTCTTCTGAAAACGCGCTTGTTCTCGAGCTGGTGGACATGTTGGGAACCGAAACGATCTCATCCGTTGCTGCAATCATAACTTCTGCCCCCATACGACAGCATCCAGTCGTGTGTTAACTCAAGTTCGCGAATCAATAGAATCGCCGTGTTCTCGTGCCAAATATCGGCTGTCCGATCATTGGGTGCAGTAACAGTAACAGATCATTTAATGCAGTAACAGTAGCGACTCACAGGGGTCAACTGTGAGGTGGCTTTAGCTTAGTGTATTGGTAAGTCTCGGCGATCAGGTATGAGTCATGAATTCCACAGCCTGGTTTTAGGCTAGGTAGTAGTTTAGGTTCAATATTAATACACAAATTTACTGTTCTGTAGTACTTGCGTTGGTACACAAACATATTGAATACGGGATCAATAGATATGTATTACGTTCCTGCGGGTTGTGGGCAGCAGCTCGTCGTTATTATTCTGTTGCACTTGTATCGAACATAAGACGAGTACGGTATAAATACATCAGCGCGTATTTCCCAAATTATAATTAAATTAGATTAATCTAAGATAAAGTTAATAGTGGCATTTATACAAGTGACAGTATATAAGTTAATGTAGTTTGGCAAACTTCTTCTTTTCGTAGCTGTATTACTTTCATGTTGCTGTGATTTAGTAACTTTAATTCAAGTAAAATCTTGGACAGCTTCAAATATCCATTTGATTTCAACGTTATCGTGCACTTCGTTGATTAAGTAGCGACAAGCATTGGTAATTAATCGATGAATTTTGTTGCGGTAGCGTTGGTTTACTAGTTGGTTTGATGTTTTAGTGCAACCCCGTATTTGTACCCCTTTTGATTTTGAATCTGACCTGCTCTGCTTTTGGTTTAACGCGATGTTTCCAATTTAACCTACCATCAAAATGGATGCCGAGGTATTTAACTGATTCTACTCAAGAAATTGGGCATTCATAAAGTGGTATAATTAGGTTTTTGTAATATAGCTCAAGCCAAAATAACGTAAACTGGAAAGAAGTGCACTTGTGCAATTTCAAATGAAACAACTACCATGACTTTCTGATACTTGTGGCGTCTACTAATCATATCATTTGTCTAAAACATTTAATCGATTCACTAGTTGCGTTAAAAATACAATGGACGTGAGAAAATAAACCCTCGATCCCTACAAAACAAAACAGAACTAGCATAAACCAGTCCTATCTGTAAGCGTAAGTGATAAACAAAACTGATAAATTTTTAGTTTTTGCAGTGGAAACGTTGCGGAACACATCGCCTGATTAAAATGGCGACTAATGTACAAATAAATCCTTCCTTGCCTCTAACGGGTACGCAACAGCGAAGAGATATAAATAAACTTTCCAAAGTTGGCTTGTAAAACACCTGTTGCGATTTGGGAGAGGCTAGATTTCCCGCTTTTATCCAGAATTTATGGTAATCCGGGTTTAGGCGGCGCCGTGTTTTTCTTGACGGAACAATTAAAAGTTGAAGGAGTTGCATTTATATCATTGTGTCCGGCGTACAAAAAGAGTCTGATATATTCGTTCAAATAATTTAAATTATTAATATACGACGTTAAAAATGTTATATTATTTTGAAGAGCCATATCTATTGGCGAAGTATCGATGTAAATATTAAAAATAATATATATTAAATATAATTGTTTTGACCTTTTCCTACATAAAACAACATTATAATTATTGAGTTATGGAACACTCACTGTGTACACACAGTTTTGGTTTGAACTCTTTGATCTAATACAATAGTGTCAAGACTAAAAACCCATGGATTGGTCCAAGAGAGCCATCCATATAAAATCCTGCTCTGTATATGTGCGATAAGTAATATGGAGTATATTAGCATCTGCTAAAGTGGAATGAAATTACTTACTGATTGGCTACTGATGAAGAATAGAATAAATTGAGTGAAATTTTATCACAAAATGCCCTGCAATAGTGTAAAAAAAAATTGATTAATATATATCGTAGCAATTTTTTCCAATAATCAGAATATAGGTAAACACATAATAACAATTACACTTTAGAGTTTTATCGCCATAAAATACACACAAACTTAATTTTCATTGGTCTTTGAAACTAAAAGGCATTATAAGGTATTATAAAAGCTTAAACTGTCTATTAATCGAGTACCAATAATATAGTAATATTTGAAAATGTTTTTCCTCTTCTATTGTAGAATCTTCTGAACACAAAAAGAAACCTTCTTATATGGCATTAGTTAAAAGATTTTAAAAAACTTACGTATTTTAATTCAATCGAACAATATGACAAAGTATGTCATGGTGAATAATAAAGATTTTATTTAATTTAATAAAGACTTTTTCTGTATTTGAAGGTAAAAATACCGGGTAGAAAAAACGTTTTGATTCCAATGATGTGAAAATAACAAATTCACTGAATGTTTTGTGTTATTGAATAACATTTTCATATACTTTTTTTATAAAATATAGAGGTGTTTTCATTCAAAATAGGTTGACGTTAAAATGGAATGAAATAAGCTGTGTGTGAGATATTAAAGAAATATTTTTTTTACTCCAAATCCCCATAGCACCAATCAAATATTCTCCGCTTATTCTAACGTTGGCATGGATCTAAATGGTCTAGTTTGCAATTATTTTGCAACAGAGATCCGGCTGAATTTGATTCATGGTTTGGGTTAGGTGATTATTATCAGGAAATGCCATGATTACTGCTTATTGACATATACTTACTACTATAAAAATTCCCATAAGACAAAATATAACGATAAAAACAAATGTCATGAACTCAATGTCCAATTATTTTTGTTAATATATTATCACACCTGATGAACATCATAGGGGTTTGCTAGAGTAATACTTGTTAACATAGGCATTCGTCAAAATTTCATTTTGATAAAGAAGTGTTATAATTTAAACGTTTTCCTCAATGTATGACCTACCTGAAGCGTATGGTAACTGAAACCGAATCTCTCAACAATAACTGACTTCAAAACAAAAAAAGTCAGAAAAGTCCTCAGATATATCAATCAGAACATATACAGCAAACAAAAACGTGACAGAAGAAAATAAGGAAATGCCCAAAATGTCTTAACAAAAAAACGAAGGAGACACAAACTAAAGACAAAGGGAAAATATGCTTTCAAATGAAAATAAAATGCATTATTTGGATATAAAATTATTAATTAGATAAACTAGACAAAACAGAGGAGATATCACTTCATAAGAAACGCAACTAGAACTCTACTTCATCCATGGCGTGGAAAAGAGTTCAATAAAATATTAATAAACCAACTCTAACCTACAAATTATTGCGGCTGTATAATTTTTTCCTCATTCGCCAGACTCAAAATGAAGGAACTGATTACACCTTACACATTTTTGGCTCGAGCGAAATTACAAGGATCTAATTACACCACTTTACGAATGCACGATCTATCAAGTGGAATCAGCTAAATACCTCGCCATCCATATTGGTGGTAAGTTAAATTGGAAACATCACGTTAAACCAAGAGCAGAGTAGATTACACCCAAAACCAAGCAACTGATACTCGCAACTTGACTTAAAATCAAAGAGATTGGTTTATCAGTCAATCACAAAATCAATTCAGACCTATAGGGTGCAAATATGGGGTTGCACTAAAACATCAAACCAGCTAGTAATCCAACGCACCCAAAACAAAGTTCTACGATTAATTACCAATGCTTGTGGCTACGTGCCAACGAAGAGATGCACAATAACCTTGATATCAAATGGATACACGAACTGATCCAAAACTTTTCCTTAAAACATGTAATAAGTTGGCTAAATCACAGTAGCGTGGAAGCAATACAGCTACTGAAAAACATGGAGGAAATTTGAAGATTGAGGCGAACCAAACTACAGGAACTTGTTTAGTGTTTAATCAACTTTAGCTTAAGTAGTTTAGTTATATTTTAATTTGGGAAATCCATACTGATGTATTAACCCCGTACTCGCCTTCCTTGTGTATTAATACCAGTACAACAGAACAGCAGTAATAATTTATTTTGTACGTTAAGATTGTAGTAAGTATATTTACTGTAAGATATAATTTAAAAAATATATTTTATTTGCATGTCAAGACTCAAAAATATACTAAAAGCCAAAGTTTCCACTGTTATTTTAAAGGAGTATATGTTGAAAAATATATGTTTTGAACAACTAAGTTACTACAATTCATTTTTAAGATAACTTGTGGCTGAACAAAAGACACAAATCCTGCACATAACGTCGAGCCGTCCAAATTGACAAACCTTATGGAAACAATTTAAATTCGAAAACAGGCAAATTTAATTGCGAAAATATACAACCGCTCTTAAACAATTCGAGATATCGTGGCAAGAATCACATCGAAATGACAGCGCATCGTATAAAAACAACTCTCTCCCCATTGTAGCAGAAATTACAATATGTCTCGCATAATTTTTTTCTTTAATTAGATTTTTATCTCGATAAATGGAAGAAAAATATTTTTATCTTGGCGAGGGAAAAGAGAAAGAGAGAAAAAAACCCGGCCTTAATATGAGGTTTAGGGTTTCCAGATGACGAACTTCCTTCAGGATAAATAAATATTCCGAATTCTCCTTTCAGGAGGAGGCTGCCGTCTCTCCTCGGTAAAAATCCCCCATGCCAGTTGGAGACGTGGGAGAGGGGAAGGGGTACGCGAGGCCACCCCAGCAATGCGTCTTTTGTTAATTACATCCCCGAAAGGGTACTTGGGGATTTGGAGCATGGGGCGCGAGCAGCGGGAGGAGGTCGGAGGCATTTGCCGTTTAGCACCACTCGACGTCAAGTAGTTGACCTCGAACCGAATAAGGGTGCCCTTGAAATAAACCGTCGATATTCAAGTCTGCCTGCGGAATGGGAGGTTTTCTTTACCGGTTTCTGAGAGAAAACGATGGCTGGGTAAAAAAGGGCAACGGGAATTGTGCGATGTTGGATATTGACTATTACATCTAATCATATCTCCGTCTTTGTCCGTTCTTTTCATAATGGTAATTGTCCTGCACATTTGGGATAAATTATATTTTTATATTAATGTTGCCTAAACTCTTAAGACCTCCGTCTCTATTTATTCAGATAGGCCAAAATAGAGAGTTTAAAAAAGTACATCAAAATGTTTTGACAATATTTATATTATATTATATTTATATTAAAATATATGCAAACTAGCTCAAATGAGTGACAGTCACCAAATTTTACTAAACGACAATTAATTAAATCTAATTTATTATTAGTAATATATAATAGTGTCCAACGAACTGATTCAGCGCGATATCCCCATAGAACCCATAACGAGTGTTACTCGGAGGTGAGTGCCAAGTGTTCTGTTACCTTAATATCAATAAAATTTACAGAAAAATCTTAATAAATTTTACAATGACCTATAACAAAATGCTATAATATGTCTCGAGAATTTTATCTCTTATCAATTACTATGATATGTTAATTCTTATGTTCTAAGTTCAAGAGATATCAAATTATAAATATTAATAATTGAAAATAGATTAATTAATATTTATACTACGAAACTGAAAAATCTGTTTGCAAAAACATAAATACCTTGTAAATATCATCGACAGACGATTCTTGTTATTCCCGAATTTTGTTAATGTATATCAAGATAAAATTTTTAAAAATGTAACTTTATGTGATCATACCGTTCTTAACATCATGGAGTGAAAAACCCTAATACCAACACGCTAGTTTGGGTTTATTAACAAGCATTCAACAATTGACCAGGTCAAACAGAATAAAAGATGTTATTGAAAAAGCCTACAAAAATAAAAAAGTATGCTCAGCTATATACTTAGATGTATCACAAAGCTTCGATAAGGTTTGGCGTGAAGGCCTTGTTCATAAACCACAGAAAATGCTATGAAAACAACACACCGAACTACTAAAATCGTATATTATAGCCAGAATGTTTAGAGTTAAACAAGAAGCTTACTCTAAAATAAAATAAGCTAAAACAGGTGTACTATAAGGAAGTTTACTGGGACTAATGCTTTATCTACTCTACGTTTGTGATATACCACAAATATTTTCCATTTGACGCTTACGATGGCTATATTTGTTGATGATACTGCTATTAAAGCTGCTAGAGACCTTACTGAAGAAGCCTCACGAAAATTACAACAGGCAGGTGACAATATTGATAATTGGACACAAGCTTGAAAAATAAGAATTAACGAAAGTAAATCTGTACATGTGCAGTTCACCTACAATCAGACCGTACAAGCACTAATAACATTAAATAATACTATCATTCTATATAACAACAACTCTAAATCTCTCGGAATAAATCTTGATGCAAAACTTCGCTGGAAGGAACATATAAAGAAGAAAAGAAAAGAACTGAAATTGAAATATAATAAAATGCATTGGCTAATTGGAAGAAAATTACAATTGTCAATACATAATAAATTGCTGTTATATAAGCAAATACTGACACATATATGGACTTACGGTGTTCAATTATGGGAATGGGCTGCAAAGAGTAACATAAACAAAATACAAATTGTTCAGAACAAAGTCCTATTGTAGGCGCACCCAAATACTACAGGACTGACTACCTAGATCGAGACCTTCAAATAACTACAGTCAGTCAAGAAATCAAAAGAATTGTAAGGGGTCATGAGGAAAAACTCCATTTTTATGAGAATATTGAAGTATTGTAACTTTTCGATACCACCAGAGCAGGACACAGACTCAAAAGAATCAAACTATCTGATCTTTTGCAATGAAATACAGCAGTGATATGTATAAACATTATTTCACCAGAGACTGAGATAGGGCCGATGAGTCCTCCTAGTTATATACCTAGATTTAAGTTATCATAAAGACAAATTGTATGTTAGTTGGAAACGACTAGTAACAACGTAATAATGAAATAAAAATATTATTCTTAATAGTTTTTTTTAATCCAAACTTGCCATAACTCTTCAATAGCTCCAACAATCCAGGAATAACCACAATAACCAGGAATAACACTGCAATTATTAATATATAATGATTATAGCAATTATTAATACTTAATCATTAAATAAGTTTTTTTTCCTACGGAGAAAAACCTTTCTGCAAGAACGTACACGAAGACGTTAGGAAGAAATATAAATTACGTTTCCACAACAAAGGACGATCGCACGACTAGAAGTTGTTTTCAGTGCTTGTCGGGTCCTGGGAGGCCTCATTAGTGGTTCGTTTCGATAATTGTTAGCGACCATTATGAGAGCTTTTTTTCTTCATAACCGTTGACAAGATTTTTCTTTATCCCATTGTTCGCCGAGCGGATGAAACATTTTCAAGGAATATTGTCATTAGTAACGTCAAAGAATTTACAAGAGCACAATTGGGTCACGGACGTACCAAGAAAAGTAATTTGAGTTGCCGTCGCATAATATTTTATTATCGATAAATATCTTATTTCTTTTTGATGTATTGTTAAAATATATGATAATTAGGATATTTATTAACGAAAGTTAATAACGAAAGTGAATATGTAAATCTGCAGTTCACGCATCCGCAGATCGCACAAACACCAATAACAATAAATAATACTATCATTCCATATAACAACAACGCTAAATAACTCCGAATGGACATTGATATTGAAGGAAACGCTCAAATTCCAAAGACACGTACAATGTTTTCACATATTTTTTATATAATATAATCAGATATTGGTGTATAATGTTATTGCTGAACTAACGTGATGAAAAATCGGAAGTAGTTCAGTGTAAAGGTTAGTCAATTTTCTTCTTAAACGCTAACCACATCATATGAGACGTCGTAGAAACGATATAGGCAACTGTTTCTATAGTGTAATGGTTAGAACGTTGAGCTCACACGCGGAGGTCGTGGATTCGATACCCAACAGGACAGAAACTTTATTGTCCTAGTTTGATTGGAATATTTGTTAAATCACCTAGACTAGGTAGCGGTCCCCAAGGCCTGAAACCATTCCTTACTTTCAATTATTGTTTCTTTATTCCTATTTCTCTTCATACGGGCTGTACTTTTATGTGGGTGATCCATTGTAATACTTAATAAAATAACTGTGTAATTTATGGAATAAACATCTAACACTAAAAAGAGAAAAATAAAACATTTTTATATTACCTCTGCGAAACGGAGGATATTTATTTATAATTATTTAAAAAAAAGGTAACCGATCACCAAAATCGCTTAAATTTACGACTTCTTGTCTCTCGGCAACAATAAACTTAATTAGTGACCCACGAACAAAAACTTCTTCAAAGAGCGTACGACATTTCATCCATCATTTCTCCCTCCTGCCCGAAAATACCCCCCTCCCCCCCCCAAAAAAAAAGAAGCGAGACGATAAATTACCAAACTTTTCCGTTTCCACTTTTTAATTAGAAGTTAATCATATTTTCGTTCGCTAAAGTTTTCTGATAAAAATTTATTATTATTGTTTTTACTTGCCGAATCCAATTTCGGACGTCGAGTCGGGTGTCCTCGACTCTTCGAGAACTTATTTGCATTTTTATTGTGTCATTTTTAAAAAGGGACGAATGATAAAGGAATCATAATTCGGCATTAATGGAAACAAAAATGGTAAGATTTACCGTTGGAGATTTTTCAATTTTATGACGGCGGCTTTCGCGCTGACACCGGCCTGGATATTTTCTTTGTTGCCTCGCGGAATTCTCCGACGATTTTCAGCTACCACCGATGAATATTCATTGAGTTAATGTGCTGGAATACACTTTTAATTCGACTAGTTTTGAAATGTTACTGGATGATACGCTACAGCATTTTAAATAATTAATTTTAACAGTATTTTAGGAAACTTAAAAGAAATGTGTCTTCTATAATATATATCTATATAACGTTTTGAGAAAAGTGGGTTTGAGACACCTGGATACGTAAAACTTCGCGCAGTTAAACTTTATATCGAGGAGATAAATAATTTGTTATAGTTAAACAAAATCCTGTAAAACAGATTACGCCGAAATCAAGCAACCAGTAAATCAACTATAAAAACGCAATTTTCAAAATCAAAATCGCACGACAAATCCCTTGTAGCGACCTTGAGGCATGTCGAATTTTACATCGCGGAATAACGGTCTACAAAATACCCAGAAATATAATCCCAGATGTTGAACACGGGCGGGGTGCCAGCAGCGCCATCTAGAACCCGATAACGAATAGCTGGTAACCCCGAGACGTTTATCTGGGACGTTATTGAAGGGTATTTGCATTCATTCAGTACCCGACCATCGTTTGGTTTAGACGTGCCACCATCGACTGTCCAAGCCTCGTCTCCAGGTAACACCGCTACCATCCGTTTTATCATTTGTATTTTTCACATATTTTATATAGCCAATAAATAACGGTCACATAATGTAAACACCACTGTTTCATTTCGTTTTACCTCCATTCACCGAGCCACATCATTTACCCTAAAGTGGTGACCCCGACATGATCTTTCGCAAAATTGGGTTTGGACTCGTGAATGGAGGGTACGTGGAACATGATGTATTTTACGTAGCCGTTATATTTTTTGTTTCAAAATTTTAAATATTTTTAATTCGATTCGTATTCGATTTTACCTTCAATATTCCTTTTTATTTTATTCCAATTCATTTCATTAATTCCAATTAATTCTTTTAAAAATTTTTTGTCAAAATTTTCTTTCACAATCTTTTGAACTAATAGATATTTTTACATTACTGTTTAATCATCAGATGGCAGACATTTTGATTTGAAAGGCTTTGGCAGCTTCGGTCGAATACCGTCGTTATTTGTTTTTTTTTTTTGAATTACCGTAACGTATGTGACTACGGATTAATCACAGAGCAGCTCCAGAAGCCAGGTACCGATTGCAGTCACCGTAGACTCGTCATGTCTTCGCCGAAGTACCAGAATTGCCAACGTCTCGTCGTCGAAGAAAATAAGCTACCACGTCGTCGAACAATCGATCCTCCCACAGCGTCGATTACGGGAGCCCTGTCCGAACAATAGCTTGTTCTCAACGTCGTCGATGGACCACATTCAAGTGCCAAAGCGACGATGAAGCAACGGTATCTGTAGGACCGGAAGATATCAACAGCCGTACCAGATCGCAACCGTACCAACCACAACCGTTTCGAACTATCATATTTTTCAAAGCCCTTTTCACACAGCACATTTTGTTTGGTATTTATTTTTTTTCGTATTTGATTTTTTTTTTCAAACATTTTTGTATTTTTGTTGCTTGGAGTAATTGTATGTAAAATTCTGGCAGGGGAGTATTGTAGCGACCTTGAGGCATGTCGAATTTTACATCGTGGAATAACGGTCTACAAAATACCCAGAAATATAATCCCAGATGTTGAACACGGGCGGGGTGCCAGCAGCGCCAACTAGAACCCGACAACGAATAGCTGGCGGCAACCTCGAGACGTTTATCTGGGATGTTATTGAAGGGTATTTCGATTGATTCAGTACTCGACTAGCGTTTGGTTTAGACGTGCCACCATCGACTGCCCAAGCCTCGTCAACAGGTAACACCGCTGCCATCCGTTTTATCATTTGTATTTTTCACATTTTTTATATAGCCAATAAATAACGGTCACATAATGTAAACACCACTGTTTCATTCCTTTTTACCTCCATTCACCGAGCCACATCATTTACCCTAAACTATACGTTTCATGCTATATATTTAATTATTAATAAAATATTTTCAACAAAAAAATTGAACCGAATTCAAAAGATACATATGGAGTCCACTAAAAATTAGAAAATAATCTATATTATAACTTAGCTATTTAACATAAAAAAAACATTTTAATATAAATTATGTACATAATAATCGTTGCAACAACTATATAAAAATAAACAAAAACCTTATTTAATCTATCAACTACACGTAGACCTATTTATCTATTTACTTTATTCTTTTAACCAACTGATTAGTTTGAAGTCGATACGAGCAACAAATTAAATTTGTTTTGTTCGTAATTTAATTTTTGTATATATCACAAAATTATATTATTATTGTTGTATTGTTTGAGTACGGCACGCAAGATTTTTTTAATGATCTTATATGCTATGGTTAGTGCTTAAAAAGCAAACTGAATGGCTTTTGCACTGGACGTCTTCCGATTTTCCATCGCATCAGCTCCAGAATAACATTATACACAACAGTCTGACTATTTTAGATAAAAAATATGTGTAAACTTCGTAAGTGCCTTTGAAATTTGAGCGTTTCCCTTGATTTTCCCCCTTTTCCCCCACAGCTCCTGATTTGGTTCCAATGGGATCACCTTGAAAGCGCATTCTTTCGAATCAACAAAAAAATTGAACCGAATTCAAAAGATACATATGGAGCCCACTAAAAATTAGAAAATAATCTATATTATAACTTAGCTATTTAACATAAAAAAACATTTTAATATAAATTATGTACATAATAATCGTTGTAACAACTATATAAAAATAAACAAAAACCTTATTTAATCTATCAACTACACGTAGACCTATTTATCTATTTACTTTATTCTTTTAACTACTACCAACTGATTAGTTTGAAGTCGATACGAGCAACAAATTAAATTTGTTTTGTTCGTAATTTAATTTTATGTATATGTCACAAAATTATATTATTATTTTTGTATTGTTTGAGTACGGCACGCAAGATTTTTTTAAGGATCTTATATGCTATGGTTAGTGCTTAAAAAGAAAACTGAATGGCTTTTGCACTGAACGTCTTCCGATTTTCCATCGCATCAGCTCCAGAATAGCATTATACACAAAAATCTGACTATTTTAGATAAAAAATATGTGTAAACTTCGTATGTGCCTTTGAAATTTGAACGTTTCCCTTGATTTTCACCCTTCCCCCCCACAGCTCCTGATTTGGTTCCAATGGGATCATCTTGAAAGGGACTCTTTCGAATAAAAAAAAATTGAAGTTCGGCCTACAATTGACGGAGAAATCCGCGAACATACATTTAAAAAATATACAGCCGAACATAGAACCTGCTCCTTATCCGAAGTCGTTATTTAAGATTTTGTGTTATTTTCTGATATGTTGTATGATTAGGTAATATTATACTTTACGGTTTTTGTAGAGCTGAGCTGAATTCAAATTCAACCAAATGAATTAAAAAAAGGTGAAATCTTTTTTAAATACTTACCACACATACACACCTAATACTTACCAAACATTCCTTTCGAGGCCAGATATTTCATAATGTTTAGCTCACCTGAAAAAAAAGTAGCAATAATTAAAAACAGGAAACAACAGGAAAGGAAAATGTTTATAGAACATTTTAGATTACTTATATCCGTTTTGCGGTAATTTAGATAGCTGAAATTTTCAATAAATTAGGGCTATGAATTGGTACTATCATGTTTAATACAGTAAATACAATCTTTTCATAACTTGTTCACAGATTTGAGATAAAAGATATTGATTTTCTTGATTTGATTTGATTTTCAATGGTTTGTACCAAAAACCACCATTATTATCATGTGCATCACAATGGATGAAATTCGCCTGGTGCAATTATCTTAAATCAAAACGAGGTGTTAAGGAATGAAATAAACACGCTCAGAAATTGATTAAATAAGTGATAGGGATAATTTTTGGATCGAACTTTAATACGGATTATAATTCACTGAGTTTACCATCAGTTTCTGAGCGTGTGAGTGCAATCATGTGAACTATCTTACAAGAAAGCACCAAGTTGAATTTAACGAATATTTGCTTCTAGTTAATCCAGAAGGTATTGTAACAAATAAGTTGAAAGGATTGTTAGGAATAATTTAGTTTACATTCTAAGAAAGTATACTAATATCTTTTTGGGCTAAATTCTAAATACTTTAACAATGCTTCAACGATGAGCCAATGTATAAAATAAATTAAATAATTTTTAAAACAAAAATGCCTACGTTTCTTAATGAATCTTTTGAAAAGATACTAAAGGTTATAACACTGATATATTTTCATACCAATACAAATCACTGTTGGTAGCAAATCTTAGATGCCGGGCTAGGAGGAAAAAAATACAAAATTTCATAGAAACCGCTTGTGGTACAAAGAAACTTTAACACGTGGGCTCAAAAAGTCTCGGGCGTAACAAAGAAATCACGTTATTTTTCTCGAAATTTGCTTTATTCATCGACGTAATTTCCATCAAGAGCCACACAATAATTACAGAGCTGCTCTAACGTTTCAATACCACTTTTGTAGTACGATTTATGTTCCCTCAAAATCACCATCAACAGTCACCAGTTGTTCTCCACTCAGATGATGATCGTTTTGATTCTGAAGTGAAGTAATGAATCCATGTATCATCTATTGTCACATATCGACGCAAAAATCCAGTTTGTTACGTTTAAACATGGCCGAATAATGTTTAGAATTATTAACACGTCCTTATATTTGGTAAACTGTGAGCAAACGCGGAACAGAGGTTCCTCATAGTCAAATGCTCATGCAATACAAAATCAATAACTTCTTTTGATATCTCTACGATGTCAGCTAACTCACCCAACGGTTTTTTTATGTTTTCTGGTGTAACCACCTCATTTGGACGTCTACTTCGTTCTGCATCATAGGTGTCTGTATACCACCACGTTTGAGGTCAGCAAGCCAACGTTTTATTGTCGTTTCTGCTGGAGCAGTGTCCATGTAACACTTTTCAAACTATTGCTTCGTTTTAACGATATTATTTGTCATCAAGAAGCAGTATAATATTAAAACAAAAAATCTTTTTCTATAAATTGTTTATAAAATAATAAAATCAGTGTCATTCTTAGCACAATAACTCACAAACTTATGAGTAGAATATCATGAACATTTAACAGCTTTCTTTTGAAAGGTAATACTACAAATGAAGAAACGGTGAATGCAATAAAACCAGCGCCATATTTTAACTACTTTTTTGTATAAAAAATTACCGTTTGTATTCTACTATTTTAAATATATGGAATCTTTTGCAAATACTTAAAAAAAATAAAAAATAAGGCCAGAGAAGAATCGAAGAATCCGAAGAATGAAGAACCATCCCCGCCAAACCAATACCCCAGCTTATAATTTCCGAAAATCTTCTAAGTCGGTTATGCAACAGTCGTAATGGAAAAAATAATAACTACGATATAAATAGATTTAATCTCAATGAATTTCATTTCGTTTCATTTTTAGTTGCCGACTAAAGAACCCGAGCTATTGATATAAAATATATCCCGGCCAGGATATGATCCGAATCTTAACATCGGAAATCTAAAAAGTTTACACACGTTCTTATCCGATGGAGATTATAGGTTGGGGATGGAAAAAGTTTTCACATCTGAAGTTTTTTTGTCAAAATATCCATTAGTCGCCGATAAACAAAAAAATATATATATAGGCGGCCCAAACGGTTTTCGAGGCCAGATTGAAATCTGAAAGATTATAGAACGTAGTAGCCTGGATTTTCAAATTAAGTCCTTTTAGATCTTGTCGGTATAGTATTGACTTTTAAGTTTTTCACTGAATTCCGACTATAAATAACCAATGACGACTCATTTTCAGGAAAGTATTAATTTATATTACCCGTTTGATTTAATTTTTAATATGTTCCTCTTTGACTGACTTTAGTTATTTAAGCGCATAATTGAAAGGTTTAAAGTTGTGTATCATAGACTATATAGTCTATTCTACATAAGTTTATTTGCATATGCGTCATCAAGATGTTTAATGTATTGCCTGTTGTATTTTGTAAATTCGTTTTAGAATCAGACAATATTTTCCTTCTCATTTTAATCTAGTTAAAGAGAGACAAAATGCTGTCTGATTTGTTCGTACATGTAAACAAATGAGCCTGTCAAAATCGTCCGGTTGTCAGACGCAATAGTCATATGGGGTTATAACTCTAACCTATAAACTATTGTTGTCTGTATAATTAACTGTAGTTTTTAGATGTACTATAATGTTAAAATAAATTATGTTTGATAGCAAAAATGTTCAATTATTTCAAGTATTTCAAAGCCAAACTGAACTAAAACTCTAAGTTGATGGGGCAGCATTGCGACGTTTTGATGTCACATATTTAAATGCATGATGTATATAAAAAATAACTTTAAACAGACTATATATTTAATTTTGCTAGAGGCTAAGTAAAGACCATTGGGTTTTTACCTAGCTACCATTAGTTTTAAGTCACTCGTAGAATGTGTACAGGTCAATGGAATAGTCCCCGGCCTGACACATAGATGGCTCTAGTAGAATTAAATCCATAAGTTTTTTAATTAGCCCTAACCCTCCAAAGATGCGTGTATAAATTTGACAGCTGTTGGGTCATTAGTTTGTGAATTATAGCATTTTGAGTGAAACAACTTTTATTATTGTGAGAAAAATGGACAATAAAGAATTACGCGGGTTGATAAAATATTGCTTTTTGAAGGGGAAAAATACAGTTGAAGCAAAAACTTGGCTTGATGCCGAGTTTCCGGATACTGGCCCAAGAAAATCAACTATCAAGGATTGATATGCTAAGTTTAAATGTGGTGAAATGAGCAACGAAGACTTTGAACGAAGTGGAGGCCCAAATAAGATTGTTACCGACGAAAACATTTAAAAAATCCACAAAATAATTTTGAATGACCGTAAATGGAAATTGAATGAAATAGCAGACATTCTAAAGATATCAAATAAACGTGTATACGGGGGCCGCGCGAGCTCACTTTTGACCAAAAACAACGACGAGTTGATGATTCGTAGCACTGTTTGAAGAATATCAAGCGCAATAAACCCGAGTTTTAGCGTCGATATGTGACAATGGAAGAAACATGACTCCATAATTTCACTCCAAAGTCCAATCGACAGTCATCCGAGTAGACTGCACACTATGAACGCGTTCCATAGCGTGGGAAAATGTAACAGTCGGCTGGCAAGGTCATGGTGTCTGTGTTTTGGGATTCGCATGGAATACTTTTCATTGACTACCTTGAGAAAGAAAGGACCATCTACAGCGACTATTACATAGCGTTATTGGACCGTTTGAAGGACGAAATCGTCGGAAAACGGCCGCATTTGAAGAAAAAGAAAGTGCTACTTCACCAAGACAATGCTCTGTGTCACAAGTCAGTGAAATCCATGACTTGGGCTTCGAATTGCTTCCTCATCCACTATATTCTCCTGATCTGACCCCCAGCGATTATTTCCTATTCTCAGATCTCAAGAGAATGCTCGCTGGGAAGAAATGTTCGTCGAATGAAGAGGTGATCGCCGAAACTGAGACCTATTTTGAAGCAATGGACAAATAGTACTACAAAAATGGTCTCGAAACGTTGGCGGTTGCTTAATAAAAAAAACTAATTTTGTCAAAAAAACTGTGTTTACTATGGTAGAACGGGGACTTGACCTGTTACATGTTTGTTGTTCCTACACTCATTCTATAATAGTCCTTTATTTATGTTTTTAAGTTAATTAAAAATTATGCTATATCATACATATTATCATATTATGATGCCTTGAAATATTATATTTACAAAAAAATAAAAGATAATCGCCTACCATTCGCCGCCAATTACTTTTCTTGTGGATTAAAGTGACAGGTGGACGTGGCAATCATCTCGCAGAAGCGAAAGACAATTAACAGCGACGACATTAATGCAAAAATCGGGTCGGGAAAGGGAACCAGCTACAAGGAAATTCCATCCAGAATTGTCAAGCGGCCGAATTAAATTCAGAAAGAAAGAAAGCTTAATAAAAGCTCCAATTAAAATAATATCTGAATATTTGTTTTATTTATATCGATTTATTGTCGATCTACATTAAAAGGCGAACGAGATTTCACCAACTTGCAGTGAGGCGAACCTAAAACGATTTCGAAATCGGTGTTTGTAACTTACGTTGAAATAACTTTGAGGGTAAGACGGATATTATGTAGTCGCTTGAGCTTTTTCTTGTGGGCTTTCAGATTTTCAGGTTTACCACCTCTCGTAGATACTATGTCAAATGTTACAGAATTTGAAGGTTAAAGTAAAGGTTAGATTGAAAAATGGTCATATTTGTATACTTTATATCTACAGCTTTCTGATTTTGCAGATATTTCCAAGCTCTATTAACATTTTTCTGTAAACGTTAGTGATATTAACTTCTAGTGCATTGCAGGTCAGTCATTACTCAATGTATATGCTAACAAACACCTAACGGAATATTGTAGTAAATACTTAGTTTAAGCACCTACATTTAAAACGAACATTTCCTAGAATATTAACAATTATAAAATAGTTTCGTAGAGCTTTGATTACTCATTTGTTAGTCAGTCGTTTGTTCCCGGGTGGGACAGACTGTAAGACAAACTAAAGATGAGTTATCTGCAATTTTATTCAAACACTAGCGAACCGCCCCGGCTTCGCATGGGTGCAATGCTGATACTAAATTAAATACACTACAGAAAAAATATGAACGTTGTATATAAAAACATAGCGGCCCGCTCCGACTTTGCACGGGCATAAAATATATATGCCTATGTCACTCAATGAAAACATGATTAAAATCGATCCAGTATTTTTGGTTCATTCATTACTGCCCTTGGCCTGCACGCATTAAATTTGGAGTAAAACAATTCCTCTTCCCCTATACTTACTATGAAGATTTCCTGCTATCTTTGGAATATCTAAATTCATACAATTTTTATTACATTACACATTTTTAAACGCAAATTTTAAATTTGTAATATCTCCGAAAATATTTGTTTAATTTACATGCTGTAACATTACATGCTGTTTACAATACTGTAGTACATTAATTTGATCTAACTCGTAGGGTTAGGCAGCGTTTTTGCTAATTGCTAAATAAGCCTAAAAAAATAGGTTAATTTACGACATCATGTTAGAAACCTCCAAAATTAGCAATGTTGCCTTAGTATATTATGCATGTATTATACATATAAACCTTCCTCTTGAATCACTCTATCTATTGAAAAAAACCGCATCAAAATCCGTTGCGTAGTTTTAAAGATTTAAGCGCACATACGGATATAGGGACAGAAAAGGCGACTTTGTTTTATACTATGTAGTGATTTAGGTAAAGAAATTATTCTTTGCAATCAGCTTAGTATATTTAGTGTTTTTGGAATATATATTTTAGATGAGAAATATGAATAAAACATAAGGACTACATAAATACATAAATGAAGTAATGAAAATATGCAGGAGTTAAAACGAAACTAACTACATAATTTGCGTAGATAGAATACATAGGACAAGTAAAGAAATCATGACAATCATATTTATATTCGATGCTCTAAAGCTGTTACAGTTCTGAAAATGATCTTACTTAAGATTATTTGTTCTATTATTCAGTGGTTACTAACTTACGCTTATTAATACCTGTTTTTAAAGTATATAATTTTCATCAAAGTTTTAGTACGATATCATATTTAAATTCGCCTTTTTACTCTATTATGAGCAAGATATGTGGTCGAATATGTACATTGTGTATATTAATATATATATATATATATATATATATATATATATATATATATATATATATATATATTGTGGTCGAATTTCGATAACAGTGCGATCACTACTAGTGTCTGGAGCTAGAGATGTTAAAGTTTTGGTGAAGTTAAATAAAAGACCAAATTTTAAAAGTATTTATTGTACGAAGTAGTGGGAAAATTGACTTTATTAAATACTACAGAATAAAGAAAACGGACACCAAAAGATTATACGAACTCACTCGTTATTTGTAAGAAATTATTTGCCCCCAATCACAATCGATATCACTTCAGTGCATGTGGCAGACCTTTAGGTACTGCCAATTGTGGGTATCAGTACGTCTGATCACTACTAAAGTGACAAATGGAAGAAATCTTGAGGCGTCGCGTCCTTCAAGTATGTACGACGCTCCAAGGTGATCTGACGACAGTAAAACATACAAGTTGCTATTGGCTAAAACTGCACATGCGCACTTGTTCTAATCTAGCCTGAGAGTGTTCACAACTACGCGTCCTTTTCTATATACGCCTTGTTGTTTACCACAGTTGTGGTTAGAAGCCAGTTTTAGGTTAATTTTATATTTACATTTTGTTGAGGTAATATAATCATTTCAAAGGCAAAATTAGAGGCAGATAATGCGAAAATAAGTGTATAAGGTATGAATTATTAGAAAAATATTACATTTTATAATATTAATTTTGTAGATTGCTATTGAACAAAGGATATATTTTTATGTTAAATAATATGGAAACAGAACATTCAAAAGATGAAAAAAGCTAAATGTTTAAACACAGTGTAATACGTTTTTAGCATAGTGTAAATATAAGGTGTACTTAATAGAAAGAGATTGGAATAAATTGATAACGTAGGATTTGAAGCTTTGTGATTTATTATTTCTTTCAGTTGATATAATTCATCGGAGCAGATAAATAATGTCGAAATATTAAGAATATAAAATTAATAAAATAATAATATAAAATAATATAAAATAAAATAATAATTAAATAAATAAAGAAAATATAATCTAAGCAATACACATTTGGAGACATATAGACATAGACATAAACCATATAAATAAAATATTAAAACAAAGATTTGAATCAAAATTATCTTACATTTTCCTTTCGAATTGCTCTTTCTTAAAAATCTCTTAATTTCGATTTAAGATTCTTGATTGATTGATTTCGAATATGTAGATATATTATCTATTCTGTAATCGCTAACATTTTCCTTATTTGCTTCTTCTCACTGTGTGTTTTTTTGGTATGATTTTTCTAATTTCTTGTCTTGCAATTTAATCAGTGTCTTCTCTCTCCGAGAACTAACTATATTATCTGCAAATGCTTTAGTGCCCATTATCTTCTCATACATATATACCAAAAGCACATGCTTGCACGCAGTATTCTTCTGGACAGCTACGGACATACCTATACACACAAATCTTACACACACTACAATACAAAGTTTTACAAATATTCTCGCAGATTTGATTGATATTTGCATTATACATTTGTTATAATAATTACTGTATGTATTTTATACTTATTCTTGTACGTTCTGCTCTCTTATGGGCACTAATAATTATACGATGCTGATTGTTGCTAGCGTTTGGTCTTCCATTGTTCAAAATCCTTTTCCAAATATTCAAATCTACTAGGCAAAATATCGAAAATATCTAAATATCGAATCTGAATCTGATACTGTATTTGTTTCTAATACATTGTTCAAAAATTCTATTGCCATACTGGTATTGATTCGAAATATCTTTTGAAATATCTGTAAAATTAGAGAGAAAACGTATACAAACATGGCCATATTCCATTTTTATTCAATTAGTAATTATTAATAATCATATAATAATTATATTTTCTTCAATTCCAAATTATTTAACATAAAAATATACCCTCTGTTCCAAGTAATCTACAAAATTAGTGTTACAGAATGATAATATTTTACTAATAATTCATACCTTATACACTTATTTTCGCATTATCTGCCCCTAATTGTGCTTATGAAATAATTACATTACCTCATCAAAATGTAAATACAAAATTAACCTAAAATGGCATCTAACTACAACTGTGGTAAACAACAAGGCGTGTATAGAAAAGGAGTCGTAGTTGTAAAAACTCTCACGCTAGATTGGAACAAGTGCGCATGTGTAGTTCTAGCTAATCGAAACTTGTATAAGAATATATGTACAGGCTTTTAACTATCGTCAGATGATCTGAGGGATGCTGAAAATTACGGGAAAATTCGGAATATCTCAAGGTCGCTACAATAGTATAAATTAAATGACTCAATCGTTTTTGTAAAATTAACGAAACCTAATTAACAATTCCTTCATATTCATTAAGAATATTCAATCCCGGTGTCACTCAGGAACCGAACCGACCTCCGTTCCCCAAAACGACGGTCCAATCTCAAGGCCGACCGGGACCAGTTCGAAGATTATAAAAGAAAAATGCAAAAGAGATCCGAAACCGGGCGACCGGGAAGAGGATAGTCGAAATTTAATTTGGTCTTCGGGGGAAGTTCGGGGCTTCGGCCCGGCGCAAGATTTATAATTCATTAAAAAACGAACCAGGTGTCCGAGGGTTCAAGCAAAATATTTATAAAACAATATTGACTACGTCCCTCGGTCGAAATCGGGGCGAGAATTGTTCAAGGGTACTGCTTGGGGTATTTTAATTTGATTCATAAAATGAACGCTTCATGCCTCGCCCGGCTTTAAACTTAGACCCCAACGAATTCTTAATCGAATAATTACCGTAACGTAACAGATACGATAAACAAAATTTAATATTTCCCAAAACACGTGGAGCACGACGATAAATAATAACGCTGAACGACTGGATTACGGACGAGATGTTTAATCATAAAGATTTATGCGATTCTGATTTATTCACGTTGATTATCGTGTTGATATTCATTACGGTACGTTATAGGCAAGAACTTTACTCACCTCCAAGAAATAATGTAAATATTGTTAGAAATAGGTTCTACAGTCCGTCCAATGGACAAGAAATATGTTGTTATAAAACTTATTATAAGAACTAGTGATCATCCAGTGGTTGAAATTAGACCACGATTTATTGAGTTAATAATTTGTCTCACATAATCCAGGGAGTACAGAGAATTATTTAAAAATGATATGTTATGCTACCAAAACTAGTTTTGACAATAACGAACACAATTAGGTAGATGGATTTTTAAAATTTAGGAATGTATGATATACGAGGGTGGTTCAAATATGACGGAGACAAACGTTCGTGTGTGTATGTTTTGAAGGCCGTGGCTCGAGTATATGATAGCTGGATCCCTTACGAACAGTATGGCATAGTTTTCGTCGAAAGCGCATGTTTCACGCGGGTGCTACGACCATGAGTGAACGTCAAGTGTATTAAGAAAGTAGTGAGTATCTGAGTAGAGCTGCCATGTTTAAATGGGCCATAGCATTAAAGGATGGCCGCAAAACAGTCGAGAATAAGCTTCATGATCGTCGACCGCGAACCAACATCACACCAAGCAATATTCGATACGTAGGACAACTCATTTTGGAGGACCGTAGTATCAGTATTGATAGTGTAGTACGTACCATCGATGGGTTCTTAAACTGTTGAACTTCGAGTAAAAATTTACGCGGTTGAAAGTTTGGCGCCGCTTCCTGACGCGATACTTGGCGGAGGAGGACGGTTTGTAAGGCGAATCCTCACTACAGACGATACATAGGTACACTATTATACTATCGAAAGCAAGATGTCGTCTAAAGAGTGGTGGAAGATACAAGAACGGGTGCCACTCAAAGAGAAAACAAGCAGGTCCGCGGGTAAGGTTCTGAGTACAGTGTTCTGGGACCGGCGGGGCGCGTTGTACGTCGATTATCTGCGTACCCAACATACCATTAATGCTGCATACTACTCTAATCTTCTGAAAAAAACACATGAAACATAGAAGCATTCCAGTATGAAGTGCGATTCTTCTCCAGGATAACGCGCGCCCTCATACAGCGCGTTTCACTCTCGATACAATATCGAAATTAAGATGGGAGGTACTAGAACACCCTCCCCCCTTCAGTCCGGATTTACCGCCCTGCGACTACCACATGTTTTGGCCACTGGAAGAAGCCCTCGGAGATCAATGAATCAACACCGACGACGAGGGAGGAATTCTCCGATACCAGCATCAGAAAACCACCTTCCGGAAGGATGGACAAAATACGTAACTGAATGTGAGGGGAAATACCTAGAGAAACTGTAAATTTTTGTAAATTTTTTCAGCAGTAAGTAAACGTGTCAGTGTAATTGTCTCGATCATATTTGAAAATGATCATTAAATCAACTCTTGACTTTTCAAAATTTAGCTTTATAAATTAAATACTTAAAATAATTGATACAAAGTTTAAAGAATAAAATGTCATATAGCCGGCTTGTTTGGCGCAGTGGTAAAGGCGACAGGACGGTTCTCCTAGTGTTGCGATACTCGCGGGTTCGAATCCTGCTGGGGCATGGTCGCAAATTTATGTTTGTGATTGTACTGGGCAAGAATGCAATATCCAACAAGTAAAATGATCCCAGTCACGCCAGTAACCAGGTTGGGTAAGATTGGATGTCTTCTGGGATCATTTCTAAGTTAGTCACTTAATTGGTAGGCTTAGTGCCGAGGACCGTGATTCTGAGTCCGCTTTAAACTGTAGGTCCAGTCCAGATAAACCCTCGCTGGCAAAAAGAGACTTTAGAATATATATAAAAAAATGTCATATGGTCACATATCTTATTGCAGTAATACTTAAACAGGTTAATATCAGACATCAGATGATCAGATGATTAATATTAGATTCAGATATCAGAAAAGATCAGAAATGTATACGATAATTAGAATAATACATATATGTTACTACACCACTGAACATTATAATAAAGTCATAAGTAAAATTATTTTCAGAATTGTAACCACTCCAGAGCACCAAATATAGTTACAGATGACAGATTGGGAGTGATTGACAATTTACAGTTGATAATATAGTACTTCCAGGGAGCCCGGAGAAAGAAGAGACCGTTGGGTATCTGTGTCAGGGTTTTTATAGGTCTAGCTCCATCCTTGGGTCTTTGGTAGAGGTTTTGAGAGCGTGACTTTGAGTGTTTTCTCTTTTAGTAATGGGAATTCTATACTATTTGCAAAACCCAATTCAGATTGTTGTTGTCGTTATTTGTTCTGATACAGGATGGATGCTCATATATGCATGATCTTTCTTTACTTTTAGGTTATAAACATTATGACAACGTTATGACGTACATTGTTATGAAACATTATAATAAATTATCCAAATTTCTCACCTAAAATATATATTGCAAAAATAATAAATACACCAACTGATTAAAAGTATAATTTCTTTATCTAAATATTTAAAAGATACATCGTTCTTTACCTATTTATTGCACTCTTTGATATTATCCTTGCAGTTCATCATATTGCAGATATTACCCTTCTTATTTTTAATTAGCCTTCTACGAGTTTCATTTATCTACTGTGTTCTAATTTGTCTTATGTCCCACGTAGAAACTAACAACTCAACATCAAATTCAGGAAAATATATTGGTCACTTGTCCGAAACTCGGAACTGTCAACTTACAACAAACTTATTTTATATCAGCAGATATTGAGACCGATACTGAGCTACGGTATTCAATTATGGGGCTGGCAGTTGAGATTCAAAAATAAGACGCTGAAGTTTATTGTGAATGTGCCTTGGTTTGTAGGCATTTGTGACTCGCGACCTAGAAATTGACATGGTTACGGACACTCTCAGAAGATTTACCGATTCCTGTCAAAGAAGACAATGTCAAGTTCAGAACAATATCAACATGGAAGGGTACAGACTTCGAAATGTGGATAATGTCATTAGATATCTCAAACGGAAAAACCCTCGAAACACTTGATTCATCAACTGTTAAGGCGTCCGTTATTTTGTTAAGAGTTTGAAGTGTGTTTTCGTACAATAAGTCTTGAAATTCATTATCTTCGAAATTTTTGGTCGTAAAGGCTTCTTTTTATCATTGAAATCAAAATATTTAGTTTTAAATCGCTGAAACAAAAAGCGACAATTGGGATATGACGTGGCGGCATCATCACAAGAAGGGTTTTAAGAGCTTTACCAGCAGATTTCTTGTGCTATTTAGAGAAAATGCGATTTTTAGCGTACAATGATTAATAGACTGACTAATATCGCTGATAAAAATATAACAAACACCTAATATTTAGCTGCAAGTCCTTTCTTTAATATTGGTTTGTATATTAGGGAACATACTTTATACAGCACTAACAGTTTTCGTATTTTTTGCCTATCATACGCTCGAGGATTGAACGGTTGTTCGATAATAGCCTAGCTAAGGCAAAACACCTGGTCAAGATGCAAAATCGATTTCTTTACTATAAATCAAACGTTTCAGCTTGTCGAGATGGATGAACAGTTAGTTTAACTTGTCTAAAATAAGAAATAACATAGCCCCTACAAAGTATGTCATACTTACGTAACAGGTAAATAATTTGTTATTATTTAATTATATATGATTATCTAAAATGTATGTATAAAAATGCTAATAAATGATAAAGGAGGCTGGTAAAAATTAGCCTTCCTTTGTTGATTTAATTTTTTTTAATATAAGCATTCTATAGATGATTGAAGGCAAACAAGCATCATTCTTTCGATACTTTAATCACTACATAGTATAAAACAAAGTCGCCTTTTCTGTCCCTATATCCCTATGTGCGCTTAAATCTTTATAACTACCCAACGGATTTTGATGCCGTTTTCTTCAATAGATAGAGTGATTCAAGAGGAAGGTTTATATGTATAATACATGCATAATATACTAAGGCAACATTGCTAATTTTGGAGGTTTCTAACATGATGTCGTAAATTAACCTATTTTTTTAGGCTTATTTAGCAATTAGCAAAAACGCTGCCTAACCCTACGAGTTAGATCAAATTAATGTATTACAGTATTGTACACCATAAAAAGGTCTACAAGAAAGTCCGCGATGGTATATGTTTATCTTTTAGGAATAACCCACATTAACCATTTTTATTGTTTACTTTTTACGTGAGAAAATGGCTTATTTACGAAGCTATTTTAAGCAATACGGCATTAATCCTTATCGAATTAAGTACCTTAAATACAGTGTGCAATTAATATAGATCAATATGGTTCCTTACAGCATGTAAATTAAACAAATATTTTCGGAGATATTACAAATTTAAAATTTGCGTTTAAAAATGTGTAATGTAATAAAAATTGTATGAATTTAGATATTCCAAAGATAGCAGGAAATCTTCGTAGTAAATATAGGGGAAGAGGAATTGTTTTACTCCAAATTTAATGCGTGCAGGCCAAGGGCAGTAATGAATGAACCAAAAATACTGGATCGATTTTAATCATGTTTTCATTGAGTGACATAGGCATATATATTTTATGCCCGTGCAAAGTCGGAGCGGGTCGCTATGTTTTTATATACAACGTTCATATTTTTTCTGTAGTGTATTTAATTTAGTATCGGCATTGCACCCGTGCGAAGCCGGTGCAGGTCGCTAGTTAATATATATTGTAGCAAGTATTTTCAAAAAGAATGCATTTTTATAATGAAAAATCCCCCACTGGCCTATAAGTTTATTACCGGTAATCTCAAAAGTCTTTGAGAAAATGTACATAAAGAAGCTCTGTTGTATAATAAAAAAAAAGAAAAATCATTCCAGAATACCAATTCGGGTTTCGCAACAAATGCATAGACTTGTTAACAAAATAAATATGGACTTAACCGCCAAAAGATATTGTTCAGTTGCATCCCTAGACATATCTCAGGCCTTTTATAAACTAGGGCAAACGAGATTGCGGGTTAAATTAAAAAACTTCTCCCTCATTCGGATTATAAGCTACCAAAATCTTATCCTCACAGAATTACATGCAAAATATTCAGGAGTTCCGCAATTTCATTTCGCATTTGCACATCTTCTGTACACATCTGATCTAACTACGACAAAAATAATTACTATGGCAACATACGAATTAAAATCCAGCCACAGCATCAATGAACATAGAAACACACCTAAATGAAATACATTTGTATAGCTGAAAATGGCGTATAAAAGCCAACGAAACAAAATCCAGTCATGTAACTTTTACGCTGTGTAAAAGAACATGTCCACTAGACTATATCAATAATTGTCAACTTCCGCAAGCAGATGATGGTACATATCTTGGAATGCATCTAGATCTATGCCTACTCTATGCACATACTCGCCAAACGGAAACAAATTAGACTTAAACTCTACCAAATGTATTGGCTCATCGGATGCAAATCCAAGTCATCATTAGGTAACAAGATATTATTGTATAAATCTATAATCAAGCCTATTTGATCATATGGAATCCAACTGTGGAGAACTGCTGAGAAGTCTAATATATCCATCATACAACGGTTCCAAAATAAAGTATTGCGTGCCATTGTCGATGCACCGTGCTATGTTTCAGATGGAGTGGTACAACGCGATATTCCTCTAGAACCTATAACGAGTGTAATTCAACGTGTTTGAGTGAAATACTTCGAAAGAGAATCGTGCATCCGAATGTACTCGCTAATCAGCTAAATATGCGAAGGGACAGTGAAGTGCATAACTAAAATATCTAACACCACACGATCTGATTACGGAATATATATAGACTTCAAATAATAAGATTTTTGACTAATTAACTAAAATAATGCCATCGGTATACAATATAAGCATAACAAATACTTATTACCCTCTGTTTAGATTGTGGAACTGCAAAGAGTAATAATGTAAAAAAAAAGATCAGAATACACGATATATTTAATCTGTTCAGCTTTTTAACTGTTGTTTTTACTGTTCTTAGCTTAACATAACATCGAGATGCTGAGGTAGCTGATTCATTCGGCTTGAGTAATAGGACTTCCCTCAAGTGATATAATTAGGTTTTTGTCTTTTGACCGCAACACAATTGTACCAGGATAGATTTTTTGGTGTTAAACTGTATTTTCCAGTCCCTTTCTATTTGTGGATCATTTTCACTAGTACTTTTTGTTATTCTATAGTCCTAGGTACAGATATATATGTCGCCATAATGACTTTATCATATAAAATATTCCCAACACTGGTGTTTTTTTCTGTTCGGATATTGGCGGTGTATAACAGATATAGAAATGGCCCCAAAACACTACACTGTGGAAGTTTAAAATAATACGACTCCAACAATTGAAAATAGTTCTTTGCCTATAGTTTTCTCATCTTGCAGAACTGTCATACCAAGCCAAATGTTCCTAGACGTTTAGCAATATTGCAGGGTAGTATTTATTTTCTTCGAACGCACTTTATGTTACTACTGTTACTCTAAATTCTGGAAAATGTTGGATATCATAATTCAAATCAATTCGCGAATCAATGTTTACCAATTTTTATTTAATTGAAATTAATGTAATAAAGATAATTTTTATTATCCATATTTTTTAAAATCTTTTATCTCCTTGATGTTATCTGATTTTGGTAGAATACAGAGAAGCAAACAAAGCACCTTAGTTAAGACTTGTATTTATATCACAATGCAATAACAATTATGGGCAATTAATCTTACATTATAGCAATTAATATTACAAATAATGGAACTGACAGAGACTTCATGACAGTTAATTTGTGAAGACTGGACACTCAGAATTACTACCTTTATTATGCTGTTGATTTTACTGTATTTAATTTCATTCCATTCTATTTATTCCACATTTTCCATTTCTTTATTTCTTCACTTATCTATTTATCCAATTATCTTTATCTATTTTATTTTCCTCTTTTTTATTATTTATTCCTATCTTATATTCCATAATGCTTATATTACTATAAATTACAGATAACAGTATTATGATTTTAACAGAAACTGATGCCAAAGTAACTGATGTGTAGTGATTATTTATGGATAATTTGAAAATTCCCTGCAGGATTGGCAGCGTATCTAGAGTATTTGACTTTCAATTTTTTCCATGTGTGTATTGCATATTCATCATAGCCGGAGTTAGTAGCACAACAGTGAGGCGTACTAACCCTAATAACAAAATCTGACGTGTCTCCTTTTCTTGGTCTCACTGCACGTTGATTATTTTTAGTTTTATTGTAGAAGTTGACAGGTCGCGTGTTACATTCCCTTTGTACCTCGCATACATGTCACACTTCACCTTAGTATAGTTTGTCAGTGCTATCAGTTATCGCTATTATCAGTTGTATGTTATCTGTATTATATGTACAGTTTATTATGTTGTCTGTTATGATTCTTAGTCATTATTACTGAGTACTCTGGACTAAGATGGTTGTTAACCAATATGCTAATTCCGTTATTACCGTTGACTTTCATTGTCATTGTCTGTTATTGAGATTATTAATAGCATCCATTACTTGTAGCTACAATTATTTATCAGTATTATGATGCAACGGCATAATTAAATACCGATACTACAAATGCTTTGCAAATGCATTAGGCAGAATTGAGTGATTAATCTAGTTTTATCAAGAAAGATGTATTCAACAAAACAAATTTACGAAAAATACAATCAATTCGAAATTTCTTGACAAGAAAACATTGCACCGGAAACGAGAACTAAACGTAAACGTTAAATATGCTCGTTAAAGAAAGATAAAATAAAAAATAACCTTAAACTATTATGACTGAATAATTATATCCAGTTTAAGTCCTTCGATGATATATGCATTAGATCTATTATAATGTTAAATTAAAATATATTTGATAACATTTTGTTTCATTATTTTAAGTTAAATGTAATGTCCCCGGCCTGACAGGTAGATGGCGCTACTAGAATTAAATCCATACGTTTTTTAGTTAGCCCTAGCCCTCAAAAGATGTGTGTATAAATATGACAGCTGTCGGATTATTAGTTAGGGAATTATAGTATTTTGAGTGAAGCAACTTCTGTTATTGTGAAAAAAATGGATGAAAAGGAATTTCACGTGTTGATAAAATATTGCTTTTTGAAGGGAAAAAATACAGTTGAAGCAAAAACTTGGCTTGATGCCGAATTTATGGACACTGCCCCAGGAAAATCAGCCATCAAGTATTGGTATGCTAAATTTAGACATGGTGAAATGATCACTAAAGACGGTGAACGCAGTGGATGTCCAAAAGAGGTTGTTACCGACGAAAACATTTAAAAAATTTACAAAATGATTTTGAATGACCGTAAATTGAAAATGAATGAAATGGCAGCTCTGTGCAAAGTGGGTGCCGCGCGAGCTCACTTTTGACCAAAAACGACGACGTGTTGATGATTCGGAGCAGTGTTTGAAGATGATCAAGCGTAATAAACACGAGTTTTCCGTCGATATGCGATAATGAAGTCCAATCGACTGTGATTCGAGTGGACTGCACACGATTAACCCACTCCAAAGCGTGGGAAAACGCAACAGTCGGCTGGCAAGGTTATGGCATCTGTATTTTGGGATTCGCATGGAATAATTTTCATTGATTACCTTGAAAAAGAAAGGACCATCAACAGCGATTATTACATAGCGTTATTGGACTGTTTGAAGGGCAAAATCGCCGAAAAACGGCCGCATTTGAAGAAAAATACAGTGCTGCTTCACCAAGATAATGTACCGTGTCAAAAATCCATAAATTGGGCTTCGAATTGCTTCCTCATCCACCGTATTCTCCAGATCTGGCCCCCAGCGACTATTTCCGATTCTCAGATCTCAAAAGAATGCTCGCTGGGAAGAAATGTTCGTCGAATGAAGAGGTGATCGCCGAAAATGAGGCCTATTTTGAAAATGTTATCGAAGAGTCAGAGGGTCGCTAGAATTAGTGTGTCACCCTTGAAGGGAATAATGCAGATAATAAAATAATTTTGCCAAAAAAATGTCAGAGAGAAAATGAACAAAAACTCGGAGTTAATGCGGCAACATTGTGGCGTTTTAACGTCATCAATTTAGATGACGTGAGATGACTGTTGAAAATATTCAAACAGCATTTTTTTTCTGTGAATAGAGACATATTATGACGAATACATCACGTTTAGACGTCATCAATTTAAATGACGTGGATTCACTAGTTTATCGGCCGAACTGTAGCACTTTACCGAATGTTAATAACAGTAACCAGAGGTAGTAAAAATTAAGGAATGCACTAAATACTTTGCCAAACGACTTGAGAGGCAATCAAAAAGTATCAGTAATCTCAGCCGTTAAACAGCCTATAAGTGATGGATCTCGGTCCCAGAAGGCATTGATTAACGCAAACTTACGTACCGAAAAGCTCCCGCAGTAATTTATCCAGATTATCGTATCGCGCGTAAGTTATATGTAACACCGACCCACGGAATTAATACGTCAATGAGGACGTGCCGATCCCCAATCGGAAAACGATTTCTCCAGTTTCGTCTATTAACAAATCTCCGGGTTGTGGATGTCGTGATCCTCTTTGCCTAATATACACGTCACGTCGTTACTAAAGAGGGATCGGGCGACGGGTAAGCGTGAGGGTGGTTGGGGAGGTTGGAGGGGCAATAAGATGTGCCCGATTAGACGGCGTCGGGGCTGACGTGTCGGCTTCGGCGGTAACCCGTTCATTTATCACGAGCTAAATACGCAGAATATTTCAGGTCAAATATCAATTTGCGTTTCTTCAGATATTAGTCGGAAAAAATGTTTGCCTTGTTCGTCTATTGCTCGATGGAGAGGTTTCACGTTGAGTGCCTGGGATACTTTGAAAAAAATACATTTATTTCTTGGTAGATAAAATACAAACAATTAACAAAACATTATAATCGTTACTTGAGAGTATGCAAGGTGACTACAACAACATAACGTCGTTTATAAACTTCGTCAACAAGATATTCTTTGGGAGACTCTAAGATACTACGTCGGTGGATCGATAAGTACTAAATTTACAAAAGAAAAACAAACCTTTTGGAAACATTTGGTTTTATTTCTCAACATACTCTCCTTCTAGCTCGATACGCTTGACCCGGTGATGCTCCAACATTTTCAATCCACTTGAAAAATACGTTTTCTCGAGGTCTGCGATGTTGGCCTCTTTGGTGGCGATTACCTCCTTATTCGATTCGAATTTCTATCCGGCGTGTAACTTTTTCTAGTTAGAAGTCCAAAAGAAGACGCACGGGGCATCAGTTAGCCCAATGTGAGAAAACTGAGCCGGTGCGTTGTCATGGTGGAAGAGCACTTTTTTCTTCACGAAATAAGGTCTTTTTTTCTGCAATACGACGTCGAATCGTCCCAATAATTCGGCATAATACAGCTCTGTGATCTTTTCACTCTTCTCCAGAGAGTCGATGTAGATCACGTATTGTGAAAAGCAGAAATCGTTGGCCACTGTTTCCACTCTTCCTTCGTCTCTGTACCAGTGGATCCATGTTTGGTCGATGGTCACATAACTCCTTCGAATTGCACTTAAACAGACTTACCTATCGGGCCGAGAGCGTTGTCATACCCAAAATTTCGTACATGATATGACCCACGAAGTCTGAGATTCCTGCCACTTCAACTATCTCATTCACCTTCAATCGACAGTCTGCCAATACGAGATCATTATTTTTTGTCATGTTATACTCCGTGGTAGCAGTTTTCGGGCGTGGCATATTAAAAACCGACGTTAAAAAAACCGTAAAAACCGAGGTTGAAACTTGTTAAACCAATTTTTAACAGTCGCCATCGAAGGAAAATTGGCGCCGTATATACCATCCAAGCGCTGTTCGATTTCGCTGCGCGATTTCCCTTCCAAATATAAGAACCCAATCCCGCCGATATTGCTCTTTCTATATGTCTAAAAATATTTGACACATAGTCAAGACAAAACTACGGTTGTTCGGCTAAAATTTCGACAGTAGCTATATACAAGAATGTGCTACGCTATAGGAGATTTCGCTTACGATAATGGCGCGTGAGGCTGAGGCGTGGTACTTAGCGGGAAGTGCCCAGAAAGTGTCCATCTCACCATATTGCTCATCGAATGTGTATAACAAGTTATATAACAAAGCATATTAGCATATACAACGAACTTTTTAATTACTTTTCTGAAAAACACGAAGAAACATATCGATATTTCGATATACTAGTATTTTAAAAAATATTTAAAATAATTTTTTTTATTAATCTCTTAGAACGTCAACAATCTGCCCGTGGGCAATAAGTATTATTATATGATTTCAATTATATAATATTACCATCCTGACATGTAGAAAATCACTTCAGTAAGTGATCTGCTGTAGAAGTTATAATTTAAATCTTAATCTAGAGAATCTTCTAACTTATTTAAAGTATATCCTAACTTATTCCAAAGACTATTCTAACTTATTCTAGAGATTCTTAAATCTCACTCTATGTGTCTATTAATCAGTCGTAGGGTAGTTTGCGTTTGAGCGTACGCACTTCACAGTCATCGCGCACATTTAACTATTTGGCGAGTGTATTGGGATGCACTAATAGTCTTTCAGAGTAATTCGCACTAACACTTCGTAAATTTAATTAAGCACCATTTTTAAAGGTTTGTTAAGAATAAAACTGTTGAATTTAAAAAAATGTTTTTTAACATATTTAAGATATATCGTTAATTTTTTTTTCAAAAAATATCGCCCAAAAATATGTATATTTTTTCGGCGTCCTTTTTTTAAACTACAAATTAGTTTTGTAAGATTTATATTAGTTTGAAGCTCTATTGCGAAAAATGGGAACCATACATTTTATTCAAAACTACTTCGACATCTTCATACGCCAGAAAATATCCCAGCTTTCAGATTATTTTCATGAAAATAAAATAAAAAAATATAGCAATAAAAAAATATTTATTGTGTTACTCCCTACAATTCTGCGTAATCTCCTTGCATTTTACAAGGATCATCATCGAGTAATGTCTTTAAATATTCGTCTTCGAATGTTTTTACCCGTCCAGAACGATCTTTGTCCCCTTTGTCAAGATCACCACTTTTAAGACATCGAAACCAAATCGATCCGATAAATTCAGGAATTGTCGACGTACTGAAACATTATTTGTTCACACTTCGACGAAATGACATATACTGAAAAGTGAAGGCTATCAGTGACATGAAGTTGATTACAAATGTCCCGATGCGATTTAATACACAGTAACACCATTTGTTGTAAGCCCTTTAAAATTAACGTATAGGCCTAACATATAAATCTAAAAAAACTCTATACATAATAAAGTTCTGGAAAGCAATTTATTTTTATTGTACCCTTAAATGACCACAGATTACAAAACTTTCAGACATTCTACGTATCAAAAATTAGTAACACGCACAGCTCATATACCGTATAGTTTCTAATTAGATTAACAGTTTTGATTAACGTAACATTGTTACGAAACCCACCTAAACAACAGGCGAAATAAACTGATTTGAAATTATAAGATTTTAAACATTGATTGAAACATTTTACTTATTACGAATATTAATAGTGGGATATAAAAACAATATATTTTTGAACAAACATGTTTACATTTAACTTTTTAATTAGTTTTATTAGAAAAAACAAAGATTTTTTATATTATCTATAAATTTGTTGGAAAATATGTTCTGATTTATTAGATTTTCTTCATTTATTGTAATTAATTGTTAGCTAAAGGCGCTAAAATAGTATAAAGACAACGAATAGTCATAGATTTTTTTTCTTAAATTAATTATATCTTTCATTAGGTATGCTTAATATAATCTTAATTTACAAAATTAATTTATTACTATTGTTCAATTGTACTTGCATCAACATACAAGCAGGACTCACGTGATATAAATTCACCAGTACATATTTCGCAAATTAAAATAAAATTATACTACTTAAGCTTAAGTTAATGTGGTTCATGCAGTGTGGTGCGCTTCAATCTTCTCTTTCCTGCATGTTGTCCAGTAGTTATATTGCTTCCACGTTGCAGTGATTTAGTGACATTTTCTCAGGTCTCAAGAATGGATTAATGAGTTTTAAATCTTGGACAAGTTCGTAAATCTATTTATCTTCGAGGTCATCGTGTAATAAATTACGTAACGATAAGAATTGGTAATTAAACGAAAAACTTTGTTTTGATATCTTTGGGTCTGTTTGTTGTTTTAGTGGAACTCCGAATTTGAAGCCCATAAGTCCAAATAAGCTTTATAACAAACTGATAGGCCAATCCAATGATTTTGGCTCAAATTCTAATTTAGTTAGGAATATCTAATCCAACTAACTAATACACGCGTTTTCATATTGTCTACTCTTGGTTTTCTATATTGATTTTTTACTCAGAATAAATTAGAATCAATTGTTGCAGAATAATGTAAATTTAAACTGGAACCTGTCATTTCCCACTGTAGGATCAGGAATGGTCTTCTCAAACCATTTTATTGCTTTGTCTGAATTGCTATGTTAAGAGCAGCCAATGCATTTGATTGGTTTATTTGAATTTCCATTATCTTATAATTTTTATCTCGAGCCTCTTGCTTTAGATGCTAATTTCTGTATTCATAACATGAATAAAGGTCTCTTGTAATACAATTTTCATCTGATAATGTACCTGGATATATAGAAACTAAATAAAAATCGTTTCGTAATGTAATTAAAATGTTGAAACACTAAAATTATCACGAATAAACATAAAACAAATTGAAGAACGTTGTGTGTGAGTATGCCGCCGACATTTTACGTGACGAATTTAGAGTTACTGTTCCTACACAAGGGTAAATACTTACATTATTTTTATCGTATACTTATAAAATTGTCTATGTACAGCGCATGAACTTTATTTATATTTTATTTTTGTTTGTTTTTTATGCATATATTATTATATTTATATTAACTTGGATTTAAATATACATAAATATATGTATTCTTAAGTATATTTTTCAAAAATTTATTTCCTTTATATATACTTTATCATCATGTCATTTTTCTATGCACTACAACTTATATTTTATTAAATGAAATCCAAATGTAGTAGTATGAATACCAAATGTAGTACACAAAAACCAGAAAATAGAATAATGCCCAGCTAAGACAATGTTTATGTATACAAATTATAGAAGGGATATGAAAATCAGGCATTATAATACATATAAAGATACATCCAAAAAAAAAATAAAGTATTTAAAATAATAATACATAGCTTAATGTTACATTTAGTTAATATATTAGAAAATTGAACAAATTATTTCCTATACAAAAGCTTCGACAGGTGTTCAAGCCAACCAAAGAAACGAACAATATTTTTATAAATGTGTGCAGCTGTTTGAACCACCTGGAGAAAAATATCGTAGAATAAGGCTGGCTTAACAATATTACACTTTATATTTTTTTATAATTATTATTGTCATCTAACACGTTTATCATAATCATATCATAATTTGTAAACAAAAATAGCGATATATTAAAAAAATGCACAAAACATAAATGCCATACATAATCTTGCTATATCTCCCTTCAGAACCAGCAAATATAACATTATCAGGCATAAAGATATTCGGAAGAAGCAGACCATTGTTACTGAAAGAGAAAGGCCATTATATAAGGCATGAATCATGGACAGATGGATTGTTCAACTCCGCGTTGCAAAGTACCTAAAAACAAACTTAAATGCTTAAATTGGCGGCCCGTGTCACAGCTGTCGTATTCACTAAACACTGACCCTTCTTATTATCTCTTATTTCAATCGATGTCGCGCGAGTTAAAATAGGTATGGTGGGATTGATATGAAAAGTGCCTTTTATGTGCTACCAAAATAATAGAATAAGTAGCCTGCAGTATGAAAAAAGACATTAATCCTATGTTAATATAAAAGGTCTGCAATTAAATCATTCAATAGGGGTTGTTTTTCTGCGCATGGAATAATTTTCATTGACTACCTTGAAAAAGGAAGGACCATCAACAGCGACTATTACTGTAGCGTTATTGGACCGTTTAAAAAACGAAATCGCCGAAAGACGGCCGCATTTGAAAGAAAAAAAGTGCTGCTTCACCAAAACAATGCATCGTGTCACAAATCAGTGAAAACGATGGCAAAAATCCATGAATTAGACTTCAAATTCCTTCCTCATCCACCGTATTCTCCAGATCTGGTCCCCAGCGACTATTTCCTGTACTCATATATGAAAAGAATGCCCGTTGGGAAGAAATGTTCGTCGAATGAAGAGGTGATCGACGAAACTGATGCCTAGGAAAAAGCAAAGGATAAATCGTACTGCAAAAATGGTATCGAAAAGTTGTAGGGTCGCTATAATCAGTGTATCACCCTTGAAGGGAATTATGTTGAATAAAAAAAACTAATTTCGCCAAAAAAATGTTTACTATGTTAGGCCGGGGACTTTTTAATGGACCTGTTAGGTAGGTATTAAGCAAAATTGTGGGTATATAGTAGAATATAATATACGTGTAGTTGATAGTTTAAGTAACGTTTTTGTTTATGTTTATTTAGGTATTACAACGATTATTACGTACATATTTTATTTTAAAACGTTTTTTTTTGTGTTAAAAATCTAAGTTTGATTATTTTTTAATTTTTAGTGAGTGCCTTATTTATTCGGTTAATTTTTTTTGTTAGAAATATTTTATTGAACACCGTAATATTTACATCTTTATTTGATAATGACATTTAAGTAATTATACTCGCCATTTTGCCGGAAATAAAATTTGCGGTAGGAAGAAAATTCGAAAGCATAAAAAAAAAGATAAATTAATTGGAAATGGCGAAGGAGCCCTTCGGATCCACTCGGTAAAAGTCCGCTTAAAGAAGTTATCGACCGTGGTATGTACGAAAGCGTAAACGTCAAAGTTTATTTATGGGTTATCGGTTGGAAAACCGCCCTAAGATTTACCGATCTCCTCAATGAATCGTAATTACTTTTCCGAAGGGATGGAATGGTGTCAGTTAGTTCAAGCAGCCGACGCTCGTTCCGACTCGACAATGAGTCGTGCCGCCGCCGATAGGGATCTCGAATTCCACGCCGGGTTTCTATATTAAACTACGCGATTTTGAACGTAAAATATCTTAAATAACGTTTGATTAAAAGCAACGGTCGCTTTATTAAACAAATAGGAAAATGAAAACAAATAACATTATTAGTTATAGTTTTGCAGAAGTGTTTCGCGACGTCCACTTATTTCATTGTTTTGTTTGAATCACAAAACATAGAGCATAGAAGGAAATTTCTCATACATTAGTCGTAACCAAGTTTAACTTTTTTCGCACCAGAGGGCGCGGAAATGACAAAATTAGTACCGGGAAATTTAAAATATAACAATAATCTATATATCAATCGGCTTAGCGAAAATTATGTTTCCCTTTTAAGGAAAAGAGAAGTACTAGGAGGCGTGAAATTTGGCACGGTCAAAACTTATAGGGAGGAAGATACACAGCTCTACAGATATCTTAAGTAGATTCCAATAAATCCAAATACGTCCAAAGCAATCAACCAGGAAGATCCGCCAGCTCTCTGATAACACATACTTCAGTAAATCAGATCGCTCGCTAATATATAACAGCTAGATGCATAAGACAGTACAATTTATATCATGTTCAAGAACATTTATTTTTAAATATTTTCTTTGAGATACATTTATTTAAGTATATAATTATACGTTATCCATATAAGCTGAATTATATTTATATGTTGAAATGAAAAATGATTTGTTTTTGCCTTTTGCTGTTTTGTTGACTTTTCTCACACACCACAACAAACAACACTTAACTATTATCTTTCTAATTATATCTAGTTGAGAATGCTCAATACAGTTGATTGTATAAAAAACACATGATTGCTGTTAAGTGTTTTCCATAATCTGTACCAATATACCTGTATACCAATACATTTTAATAATATTATCTCATATAGCAATGCTAAGTACCTTGGGATGAATCATGATGCAAACCATCGTTGGAAAGAGCCTTAGAAAAATAGAAATTCGACTATATAGGCAACCTTGGGCAATGTTTTGCTCAGTTAATTAAGGGTAGCGCTGCGATCGCAACATGGAATTGGCTAGTTTAAATTGCTCGAACCGCAACTAAAAAGGCATGTGGTTGGCCGATCAAATTGTGCGAAGGCATTATTTTTAAGTTGTCTTAGTTTAAGTCCTTTAGCGTTGTGCATATTTTCTGTGTTACATTAATGTTTATTACGTGATCAATATACAAATTGATCACAATGAATCCGTGTAGCAAAAATTATTGTGTACGATTTAGTGTACCTGGCTGTAGATATATTACCGAACATAGACATCGTTTTCCATGAATGATCACGTTCTTCCAAAAATGAGTTTATCAAATAAATTATCTGGATATGGAAAATGTTCGTTCTCATTTTATTCTAGTTAAAAAGAGACACAATGCTGTCTGATTAGTTCGAACACGTACACGAAAGGGCCTGCCAAAGTTGTCCGGTTGTCAGACGTATGCAAAATTCTTGAACGCAATAGTGATAAGAGCCTATAACTCAACCTATAAACTATTGAGGCTGTACAATTAACTATAGTTTTTAAATATACTATAATGTTGAAATAAATTATATTTGATATTATTTTTGCTCAATTATTTTGTTTAGATTGGAATATTGTTGTATGTCAAAGCCAAACTTTGACAGAACTTAAACTCAGAGTTGATGCGACAACATTGCGAATATATATAATATATTAATAAAAATAAAATACGTGTGATTCCTTAAATCAAGAAAAACCTACAGTATTTTCCTTCTGCGAATATATTAAACACCCTAATACATAAAACAGAAAGTAATAAGTTTGGTTTAGTGAATCGATTTATTTTATTTGTTGTAATAAAATTTCCGGTTAAAATTCGACCTCATCTAACCGACTAACTGACATGGTAAACATCCTCTGGGAAAAGTAATTTCGACTCATCGAAGAAATCGATAAGGCCCGAATCGTTTCCCACTTGACGGCTTATAAATCGACTCCGAACTTGAGGTCTCTGCACCTGCCACGGTCGAAAGCTTTCTCCTGCCTAAACTTTGATTTAAGATATCTCGATTATTGTTAATTAATTTATTTGATCTTCAGATTTTGTTTTCTCAATATATATCGTATAGGAAAATATGTCGTGCCTAGGCCATTTTCTAATATTTTCATTCAAAAGGTAAATAAATGGTGAGATTAATTATGTTCTAACTATTAACTACTTCAAATGGCTCGATATTACCCTCAACAGAATATAAATTAATTGAAAACGATTAAAAGGAAACCGACAGGATCTCTCGTATCAAATTTGATGGAAGAATGTGATCGACTGTAATAGGCGTAGGAGACGTTAAGCCTTCAAGCGGAAAACCGCCTCAAGAGCTATCGATTTGTCAATGACTTGTCAATTACTAATCTGAAGAAAATTATTATACAGCTGATTGAATTTGATCAGATGAGATATATATCTCGCGAAAATGTTCGACTAAATTACATTTTAAATAAAAAAGCAATAAATTTAATATTGAAAAATGCTTTTATTTGCTACGAGAGCTGATTTTGGTTCACTTCGAAGTCGTTACATACAAAACATCTAGTTTTTAAAGAGTTTTTTTCTGTTCACCTAAACTTGTTTTACTTGCTGACTGACTTTTTAACAATTTGTCCGTACAGTGATTTAAAACTAAGTACTTATCTAGGAAGACCCTTACGACTAGACCCTTACCTAGACTAAATAATTTAAAATGAAAGTTTGTAGAAGAAGTAGAAAGGAAAGTAGTAGGAAGTCAGCATTTTTCAGTATTTTTACCATTTTAGTACACTTCACTACCCAAGATCATACAGTTTGGTTCTAGTTCAGAGTGATGTAAGAGTTTAAATCCTTCGATGTTAATATGGGAATGGAATTTTTCCTCATGTCTTGTTACGAATCCCTTAATTTCCTCTATGACAGTTAGAATCCAAATGACTCGGTGTAAGTAATTGCCCCTGTAGTATCTGGCTATATACCCAATATTTCTCAGGATTAAATGCTGAAATGTTTTTATGCTGATATAACTTCTCATAGAACATCCCTGATATTGAAGTCCATGGTCTATGTTCTAATATTTGCTTGTATAGAAGTAAGTTTTGACTCAAGATTCATCCCAAGATACTTAACATTGTATTATTCATATTTATTGGTATATAAACCGTTCTATGTGAATACGAACTATTTTACTCTATTTCATTTTTACTGTCCACGTCGGTGCTACCTCATTTATATAATTACTTGCGTGTTGCAGATTTCTGATGGTTTTTTCACTATTATCTTTAATAGTAAGTAAGTATGTATAGAACATCCCTGTTATTGAATTCCATAGGTCCATATATGTTCTAGTATTTGCTTGTATAGAAGCAAATTTTGACTCAAGATTCATCCCAAGATACTTAACATTGTATTATTCATATTTATTGGTATATAAACAGTTCTATGTGAATACGAACTATTTTACTCTATTTCATTTTTACTGTCCACGTCGGTGCTACCTCATTTATATCATTACTTGCGTGTTGCAGATTTCTGATGGTTTTTTCACTATTATCTTTAGTAGTAAGTAAGTATGTATAGAACATCCCTGTTATTGAATTCCATAGGTCCATATATGTTCTAGTATTTTCTTGTATAGAAACAAATTTTGACTCAAGATTCATCCCAAGATACTTAACATTGTATTATTCATATTTATTGGTATATAAACAGTTCTATGTGAATACGAACTATTTTACTCTATTTCATTTTTACTGTCCTCGTCGGTGCTACCTCATTTATATCATTACTTGCGTGTTGCGGATTTCTGATGGTTTTTTCACTATTATCTTCAATAGTAAGTATCACTGTGTCATCAGCAATGTAGCCATAAGAACATTTTCTATTTGTGGTTGTCACATGTATACAGAAAGAAAAGAACAGGACCCAAAACATTTCCTTGCGGTACATCTGCTTCTATTTCTTTCCATGTGTAGTAAGCTTCTTTGTGTTTAACTCTAAACATCTTGGAGTTCAAGAGTTCAATGTATTGCCTCGTTGACATTGAGTTCTTAATACCAGTCTTTGAATCCAAGAATATAACTAGGTAAACTTTTCCTTTTCGCAAACCTTTTCAATAATGTTTGTGATTCTGTATACCTAGTCAATTGTTGAAAGTTTGTTCCTAAAACCTAATTGATGTACAGGTACTGGATTGTTTCTAACTATATTTGAAATAATTTTTAAATGATCTGAACGTTACTTGGGGCAGTAATATTGGTCGACAAGATTTTACTTAATTTGATGGTCTTCCATTTTTCTGAAACATAATAATATCGGCCATTCTCCAAAAATGTCGAACAAGTTTTATAAATATTCTTCCTTTTCTTGCTATATACTAGTTTACTCCTTATTGTACTGTATGAAAGAAACAAAATAAGTCATTATTTCTTTTTTAATTTACTCTTAGTAGTCGCCACAATCTGCCCTGAGGGCAATAAGTATTTGTTAAGTTTATATTATATATAAATGGCATGTAGAAATGCGCTTCATTAAGTGACCTCCAGTATAAAATACTATTTTAATTAATTAGTGTTATTCTAAAGTCTATATATCTCCAATGATCAGATCGGATGATGTTTTAGTCTACGCAATTTACTGTCACTTCGCAAATTCAGCTTTTTAGCGAGTACATTGGGATGCACTGAAGCTCTTTCGAAGTAGTTCACACAAACACGTTGAATTACACTCGTTATTGGTTCTAGAGGAATATCGCGTTGTATGACATTGCTTGAAACATAGTACGAAGCGTCGACAACAGTACTTTATTTTGGAATCGTTGTATGATGGATATATTAGACTTGCTAGCAGTCCCCATAGCTGGATTCGATATAACCAAGTAGGCTTGAGTATAGATTTATACAATAACATTTTGTTGTCTAATGTTAATTTGGATGAATAAATGTGATAAGGCAATATATTTGCTAGAGTTTAAGTCCAAGTTGTTTCCGTTTGGCGAGTATATCCTTCTTGCAAGTTAGGCGTCGATCTAGATGCATATCAAGATATTTAGCATCATCTCCTTGCGGGAGTTGAAAATTATTGATATAGACTGGTGGACATGTTCTTCTACGGAGCGTAAGAATTATATGACTGGATTTTGTTTCGTTAGTTTTTATACGCCATCTCTTCAGCCACATGTGTATTTGATTTAGGTGTGTTTGTAGGTTAATGGCAGAATATTTATGAAGCGCTAAGACTGCCCTATCGTCTGCATATATTACCACAGTGGTTATGTCTGTTGTAGGTAGATTGGCTGTGTACCGAAGATATAGTACTGAACCCAGTACACCACCTTCGGTATGTTTATAGCCTTGTTTTACAGTAAAATGACGATATGTGGGGTAATAGTTTAGTAACCCAAAACCGGCTTTTTAATTGATTTTGTTTTTAGGTTAATTGATGCTATGACTGGATCTTCATGAGAGACTAAGACTGTCATGTCATCTACGTATGTAAACAGTGGTTATTTTTATTGTAGGTAGATCGGCTGTGTAGAGAAGATATAGTACTGGACCCAGTACACAAGTTAGTAAATGGGTAGAAATTCGAAATTCGAATTAGAATTTCAAAAGTGGAAATTCTACCACAATTTATTAAATTTATCACGTGTCTCACAGAGTAAAGAGAATAATTTAAAAACGATATATTACTAAAACTTGTTTTCACAGTATTTTCAATATAAGATCGAAATATATTCGCTTTATAACATTAATTATTATTATAAATGTTAGTATGTTAAACCATATAAAAACAACTATCTTAAGAACTAATACCCACTAATAATTTTTAAATGGCATTTAACTAAATGTAATTTCCATTTAGTTTGTATAATAAACAAATTATTGATAAGCTTAAATTACTACACCACTGGACATTAGAACAAAGTATCATATGTACTATTATTTTCAGAACTGTAACAACTTCGGGGCATCAGATATAAGTATACATATTTCTTTACTTTTATATTACAAACATAAATATGGAACAATAAATATTATATGAATAAAATAATGTCGAAATTGATATTGAAATTTTAGCCTCGATTTAGCCGTGTCAAATTTCACGCCTTCAACTGGCCCGGTTTTCCTCAAAAGGGGAGGGAATATTAACATATTAATACTTATGATATCTGAAACAAAGAGAAGTAGCAACTCCCCCCTTGGGGATCCGCCACTGCATCTATTAAAATACCGATAATCTAATTTTAAAAAAATACGATACGAAACAAAATCGTCGGCAGCAGTTTCAAGCACGAATCCGCAAAAGAAAGTAATTAATTGCGGTATGCAAAAAGCTCGAGCGTCGAGGTTTATTTATGGACTATCGGTTGGAAAATAGCCCCAAGATTTACGGACGTCTTCGACGAATCGTAATTACTTCTACGGGAAAACGTATCAGTTGGTCCTATCTATTAGCGAAGATATTGGTGGAAATGGATCGAGTTTAAGAGATAAATTTGTATTTTCTATTCAGTTGTAATGCTATCATTGGCTCTCGTCTAATCTAGGATAATTAGATATTGTGTTACATTAATAACTCTATAGTAATAATAATTAAATTATTGTGTTATGCTTGGTGATTTAACATACGTTGGTTTTAAAATATGGAAGAATGAGGGTAAGTGCAGAATGTAAGGTTATATTTTTAAAAGTTATAAAATCCACACAGCATCAATTTTATTTATAGTGGGAATGTTAGCTTCCAAATTTATATCACTCTTAACGACATCGAATAGGTATCAACACATGCCAAAATTGAATGACAAAAAGAACAGAGAAGAAAATTATTCTTATTGTGTTGGAAGCAGTCAAGTCGTTAATGAGGTTTGTCCATCAAGAATAGTAGCAAGAATTGTAGTAACTAGTAATAAGTAGACATTTCTTTTAAACGTAATTTATTTTAGTAATGATTTAAATTTCTTATTTTATAGGTAAGATGTAGCTATAATTTGTTGAGAGTGAAAGTCGAAGAATGTGAAATTCAGAGAAGAGGAAATTAGACAGCAATTTGCTAAGATGTAAGAACAGTGTACAGTGATACTATGAAATAATTAAATTTGCTAAAAAAGATAACCTGGATCAAATAAAATTAATTCAAAGAACAAAATTATTCTGTTTTAAAATTAAATGGAGCTCAATATGTGCCAAATCCGGAGATAGTTGTGAAGTAACGTATCCTGGTATTATTTACAATAACGCAAATTCACAGATTCGGATCGACCTTTGGGCCCCAGCAGATGATAACAATTCTTAACGTTACTAGAGGCCCTGAACTCGGATATTCAAGCCATGTGTCAAGATTGATTCTAGTTGTAGTCTGTTCCTGTGCAGGTGGCAGCACTGTGCTCTTAAGATAGCTGTTAATTGACGACGTTGCATTAAACATCATTTGGAAACTTTTTTGTGTTATGGCAGCCTTTCGGAACATGCAAAAATGCAGAGAAAACATTGCAAAGTCGATTCCAAATGTTTCTGTTACGTTTGTGGATGTTATATGCTCGGTAAAGGTGGAAAATTGTGATAAATACACTAAAAGATACGTATTTCCAGTACTTTGGTATTGCTGTAGTAGATCCTGATAAGTCGTGGGTACAGAAATTGTTTTGTAGCGCTTGCAGAACGAAGTTATATAAGTGGTTACTTGTTGAAAATGTATACTTTTCATTTTCTATGCTAACATTATGGCACAGTATAAATATAGTGACGAACTGTTAGTGTCGAAGCCAATTCCACGTACGGATGGTGAACCATTCGCAATTTGTCCAGGTACAACTACAAAAAATGCCTTAAGAACTTCTTCAACACTGGTGGGCAATGAAGGCGATTTAGTTAAAGAAGAAAAAATTTATATTATCAAGGAATATTTGTCCCATTTGATACTCGAAAACTAATGGCTGACGCCAGGTTTACAAAATGCTTAACGCCTGACAAAGCAGGAACATGGGTTTCATTTCAGAGTGTTGCTCACAACTTTCCCGCTATCCACTAATCACCAAATTATAAGCACGTAATCGACAATTTGTTAGAAAATTATTGCAAGATGAAGAAGCTAATGTTACACATATATCCCAAAACAAGTTTCTGTGGTTTGGTTCGCTTCAATCTTCTGATTTTCTGCGAGATATCCAGCAGCCGTATTGCCTCCGCGTTGCTATGATTTAGCAACCTAATTTCATGTTTTAAGGCGAAATCTTGGATCACTTCGCATATCCATTTGGTTTCGAGGTCATCGCGCAGTTATTCGTTGGTTACGAGCGATAAGCGTTGTTTGCACGTTGCTATGATTTAGCAACCTTGTTTCATCTTTTAGTGCGAAATCTTGGATCACTTCGTGTATCCATTTGATTCCGATATCATGATGAAGCTCTTCGTTGGTTATGTAGCGATAAGCATTGGCAACTAATCGTAGAACTTTGTTATAGGTACGTTGGATTACTAGTTGGTTTGGTCTTTCAGTGTAACCGCATATCTACACCCCATAGCTCTAAATTGGCTTTATGATTGACTGATAAAACCAATCTCTTGGATTTTAGGTCAAGTGGCGAGTATTTTCCGAATAACCTTTTTGAGACCGACCGACTTTGAGTCTGATCTGCTCTGGTGTTTGTTTAACATAATGATTCCAATTTAATCTACCAACCGTCCAGATATATTGCGAGGTATTTAGCTGATTCTGCTTGAAGTATCGGGCATCCGTCAAGTTATATAATGAGGTTTTTATCATTTCAGCGCAACCCAAAATAAACATGGACAGATTTGGAGCTATTAAGCCATATTTTCCAGTCTCCACTTCATTTGTATATCTTGTTAACTGCCATTTTTCCTACAATCTTAAACAAAGATACATCGTTTGTTGATAACCATGTCCTCAGCAAATGTTCCAAGTACTATTTCTTTTGTTAGGATTATATACTGCTCTATACTGCCGATATAAAGCAGATACCGGAGTTGTTCCAAAACCCTACCCTGTGGAACTCCAGCCGAAATAGGTTTAAAGGTTGAGAATGTCTCTTGTTGAAAATATGCGAGATTCTAAATTTTCTTTCGAAAACGTATGATTGCAGCAGTCGACAGTAATTCCGCGGTCGGAATTTGCACATTTTGTAGATTAAACCCAAATGACATATTCATTTGGGAAAATGATAAATACCTGTATGAGAGTATAACTTTAAAAAACAGCTGCTGATTTGAATTTAGCTGGCCAATTTACCTTATAAACAGCTTTTGTCGTCTCAGGTCCAAAACGGCGTATAGTTCTTTAATTAATTTATGATTCTAACAGATATAAACCAACTATAACCAACTATAACAGTTAATATTATAATTAAAAAAATTGGAAAATTATAAATACGTTTTTTTGCACTCATATATATTCCTAAATGATAAGTCAATCCGTCAGATTAGTGTCATTTTGGTGATACGAACCGAGAGGCTATATGAAAGCTCACCGATTTCTTTTCCCGAATTGTAGTAATTGATTTATGGAAGATGTGTCAGTCCGTTCAGCTGACACAACGTCCCAAATCAATTGGAATCGGGAATCTATTGCTGAGGGTGATGACGGTGCCACTACTGGGGCAACATATATTTATATCCATTATATTTGAGTCTGTGCCTTTAAATATTCCCTCCATAATTATATATAGAGTGAGAAATTTTAAATAAAATGAATAGCATTTCAATTTAGTTTTGTTATGTACGACGTTTTTATTGATTAACCTTCGTTGAAATGTAAATTTAGTTAATGATATTATTTAAATTATTATACAACGTAGAGCAAAAGTTTCGTTACCATTTTGATTGCCTAAAACTTTGCTCAAAGAAAAGATGAGTAAGTTTGGTTTTCATAAAAACTTTTCTGGCCTTTACATATTTTTTCGTTATGATTGAAATATTATATGGGCTAAATAGTGACTTCCGGGTCTTTTTAATACATTTTTTATGACATCCTGCAACATCTGAGACTGAATTTCTTCAATTTCATGACGAATGTTGTCTTTAAAATGTTGAATGGTTTTGGTCTTGGCACCTTTCACCAGTAACAGTAATGGCAACAACTTAGTGATTTTGAAAAAAATAGGGACCAATAATGTTTCAAGCATGAATACCATACCATACAGTTTATTTTAGTAGATGCAATAATGTTTTATAAATTAATTGAGGATTCCGTATTTCCCAAAACCTACTGTTCTGTTTATTGATGTGACCACTGAGAAGAAAATGGGCTTCATCGCCTATTTAGACTTTAAATAAAATCAATTTAAACTAAAAGTCTTCAATTTCACCAGACAGCCTCAGCATTACTGTACTCAACTCGTTGGTAGCGAGACTTTTGCCCCATCTGTTATAAGTTATTTTACTTGAAAAGTAATTCGTCACAATACGATCACAGTTATTAATTTCTTTAAGTTTTCAGCTAAGGTATTGAAAATATTAATGAAAATGAAAGAACTAGAACAAAATTAACGTCAAATATGGCAGTTTTTGATATTAAAGTAACAGCATCCATATATTCATCTATAGTGTATTCAAAATAGCAGTGAACATTGAACTATAATGTATAAATAAATTATACTTTATAACATTTTTGATCCATTATCTTGCAATATATTGTTGTATTATATAAAAGCCAAAATAAACTAAAAGTCAAAGTAAATTTGGTAACATTGCCACGTATTGACGTCTTAAATTGAGATGATATGAGTTCACTGCTATTTTGAATAGACTTACATGTATATTCACTTAATATTTACACATTTCCCTTACATTTTGTTTTATTGTACCACCTCTGAGTTTAGAATTTGCGTTGCATGTATGGATACTTCTTTTGTAAATTTATATCTTATATCTTTCCACTTATATCTTTACAATTTTTATATCAAACATATACAATATTATAAGTACATATTCCTTACATATTCTTAAATATACATGCTTATACATTATAGTTTTAATAACCACTATGAACAATGACACTAAAATTGATATATGCGTATTTAACATACCTTAACACACAGTTATTTTTAGAAAAGAATTTATCTTTTACATCTTTTGTAATTATGGAACCTTTAAAAATTAATTTATCCTTATAATCTTGTTTATATTGCCATATTTAGAATACATTACAGTTTTTATTATTTTTATTAATATACGTACTAGTTTTTTTATTGCGAAAATTACTGAAAATATGAAAATGGGGCAAATATAAGTCCATATTGAATAGACTTTTATTAGTTTAGTTAAGCCTAGAAATCATAATCATTTATACACCATTTTTAGCTGATATTTCGACACAAACATTGAAAAAAGTATCTTGTGGTTTTTTTAAAGTTTTTCCGGTCACCTTACACGTTAAATGTGTCATTTTAAAAATCAATTCATCAAATCAGTGTCGTTTATAAGCTATCAATTGGAAAACTACTTCAAGATTTGCGAATTTTTTTATCGAATAATAAATGGTTTGGCGAAACCTGTCCGTTACATCCGCTGACACGACGACGTCTCAACTCAATTTAGACCTGACGGATGGGCTACTATTGCAGGGAGGGTGGCTAGACGTGCTTATGTTTACTACTAGTCTTTGAATAGGAGACGATGAATGAGATTTTCATTTTTAAGAAATCAATGAACATATATTAAAAAGTTCTTTGCTCTATTGGACCTGGTAAAAAATTATCAACGTTTGTTTATTAAAATTCAATTCGTTTTTTATAGTTTGTTTAGATATGTAGAGACATGGTGATATCAGATCTCTGGAAATGGAAAACTAAAACAGGTGCTTTCCACAAACATTTTCATAGCTTCTTTTGCCAAGAGCCGAATTCTATTGAGATTGGAATGCAGATATTGAAAAAAGTGGTGGTCAGTGAGGCACCAAAACTATTCAACCAATTTCGCCGAGTAATTCAAGAAGTCTAATTTGTTAGATAATTATGTTAGAAAACTCACAGCACCAATCAAGGGTTGTTCTAATACGTCAATGAATAGCCAATCACTCTGAATAAAAGACTTGAGTTACTGAGGTATCTTTGTCTAGAAATTTGAAAAAATTTTCTTCCTTTCCATATTACCATAGCTTAACCCTTCATATTCTTAAAAGTCCTTACGAGGATTTCTCAAGATTTAATTGATTTTCGGAGATATAGCTGTTTAAGTTACGCGCTATTTTTTTTAATTTTAAACGGTTTTATTCTAAACTACTCTCTTGAGACGGTTGACAAAGTTGACGGTAACAAAGTAACAAGTTAAATTGGAAACATCACGTTAGATAAAAAGCAGAGTAGATAAGAATCAAATCAAGTAGATTAGTAATCAAAGTCAAATTGAATCAATCAACTGTATTGAGTAGTTGTCGGTTAGTCTGAACGTTTTCTCTACTTTACCTAAAATCAAAGAGATTGGTTTATCAGCCAATCATAAAGCCAATTTGGATCGATGGGGTATAAAAATGGGGTTGCACTAAAATATCAAACCAACTATTAATCCAACGCACCCAAAACAAAGTTCTACAATTAATTAACAATGCATATCAGTATGTAATCAAAGGGATTCACGATAACTAAATGGATACACAAAGTGATCCAAAATTTTGCCTTAAAAGATTAAATAAGGTTACTAACTCACAACAAACAATACAGCTTCTGGACAACACGCAGGAAATCCGAAGATTGAAGGGAACCAAATCACACGACATTGTTTAGTATATAAGTGTATTATTTACTTTATCTTAAATAGAATAGCCTTGCTGGTGTATTAATCCAAGTACAACAGAACAGTAGCACTAAATTAATTTGTAAATTAAAACTGTATTAACCATATCTTAGGTCTCATACAAATTTCTCAGACATTTTTTAAAAATAGTAATCTATTTTCTTATAGTTGTAACCAACAATCGAATAAAATTAATATTTTCTAAAGTTGTAGGCTAATCTACCCCCTTAAAATCCAGATCCATAAAGCACTTGCTCACAATTCAAAGAACATATCTAAAATCATTGAATTAGTATACGAAATGTGAGTGCACCAATTTATTGGACAGAAACGTGTCCTTCTAAAGCGTAGCTCTTCTCACAGTCTAAAAAAGTTTTGGTATAAATTGGTGGATCACAGGAATAGATGAGTTGTAGTCATAGAAAATATTATTTAAATTCGTTTATTCTTTTAATTTAGCTTTTAGAACATGTAACATGAGCTAATGGCTTCCAGATTGGAGCCCCAAATTTTTCTAAATTAAATTAATTATTGTGCTAATTGTTAATTGGATAACAGAGGAATGCATTTTCAAATATTTGCTATAAACTACTATACCTCAATCTTCAAAATCGGTACTAACAATCCGTAAACGTAAGATCGCAAAACAGATAACTGACACGACTATAGTGTCCAACCGAAGCCGTAGAGCATGACACTATACCCGTTCCCGATTGTTAACTCAAACGCAAACTGAACAGTTTGTCGGTCCCAGAAAACTTTTTTCATAGACCGGCCAGTTTAGGCCGATATTATCTCACACAATGGGGGCGGCGGCATGCTTTACGAGTCTTACGCATACACAAATAGTTTCTTTATTAATTATTTATTACATTCTAACTTAGAATGAACACTAAATAGCATAAAATTAATATTAAAAATAAAATAATAATATAAAGTATCACTAATAATAATTAAAATTAATATTAAAATTAATATTAATAGTAATAATATTAAAAATAATATATTAAATTAAAAATAATCGATAAAATTGTAAAGTTAAATTAGAAGTATGATGAAACGTCATATCCATTAATTCATATCCAAGCAATACCTTTTTGATTCCACAGTACTTTGAACCTTACTCAAAAAAATTTTTTTTGCTGCTTTTTTACTCACAGATACTCAGCAGTGTAACAGGTCAATTGAAAAGTCCCCGGCCTACTATAGTAAAACACATTTTTTGGTAAAATTAGTTATTTATTATTTTAGCAAGATATTACGTACAGGTGATATTAATATTATCAGTAATATAAAAAAATAAACAAAAATTTAATGTAACAGGTCATCTTTTTTGGTAAAACTATTTTTTTTATTCAATATAATCCCCTTCAAGGGTGATGCACTGATTATAGCAACCATGCAGCTTTTTGATACCATTTTTGTAGTACGATTTGTCCTTTGCTTCAAAATAGGCCTCAGTTTCGGTGATCACCTCTTCATTTGACGAAAATTTCTTCCCAGCCAGTATTCTTTTGAGATCCGAGAACACTTAATATTCGCTGAGAGCCAAATACGGTGAAGTGAGAATACGGTGGATGACGAAGTAATTCGAAGCCCAATTCATAGATTTTTGCCATCGTTTTCATTGACTTGTGACACGGTGCTTTGTCTTGGTGAAGCAGCACTTTCTTTTTCTTCAAATGCGGCCGTTTTTCGGCGATTTCGTCATTCAGACGCTATGTAATAGTCGCTGTTGATGGTCCCTCCTTTTTCAAGGTAGTTAATGAAAATTATTCCATGTGCGTCCAAAAATACAGACGCCATAACCTTGCCAGCCGACTGTTGTTTTCCCATGCTTTGGAGCAGGTTCATCGTGTGCAGTCCACTCGGATGACTGTCGATTGGACTTCGGAGTGAAATGATGGAGCCACGTTTCATCCATTGTCACATATCGATGCAAAAACTTTGGTTTAATACGCTTGATCATCTTCAAACACTGCTCCGAATCATCAACTCGTTTATTTTTGGTCAAAAGTGAGCTCGCGAGGCACCAACTTTGCACAGAGCTTTCTTATACCCAAATATTCGTGAATGATATGATACACAAGTTCAATTGCTATCTTTAGAGTGTCTGATATTTCATTCAATTTCAATTTACGGCCATTCAAAATAATTTTGTCGTCAACCTCTTTTGGCCGTTCACTGCGTTTACCGTCTTCGGTGCTCATTTCACCACGTCTACACTTTGCATACCAATCCTTGATGGTTGATTTTCGTGGGGCAGTATCCGAAAACTCGGCATGAAGCCAAGTTTTTGCTTCAACTGTATTTTTCCCCTTCAAAAAGCAATATTTTATAAACACGCAAAATTCCTTTTTATCAATTTTTTTCACAACATCAAATTATCAAATTTATACACGTATCTTTTGAAGGTTAGGGCTAACTAAAAAATATATGGATTAAATTACTGTAGCGCCATCTATGTGTCAGGATGGGGACTTTTCAATTTACCTGTTAACTATTAGATTCTAATTAGAACTGTTTTATTGCTTATTGCCGATAGAGGCTCACTTGTATAATAGAAAAAAGAAACATCACCCCAAAACACCAATTTGGGTTTCGCAATATGCATGGAACAGTAGAACGAATGCAAAGGCACAGACTTGTTAACAAAATAAACTTGGACTTAAAAGCCAAAAGATATTGTTCGGCTCCGTTCCCAGACATATCTCAGGCCTTTGATAAAGTATGGCATACGGGACTGCAGGTGAAATTAAAGAATTTTTTCCGGATTATGGGCAATATATTCAGGAGTGACCTTGTGGAACACAGTACATTTACTGGGTTCAATACTATATATTCGATACAGAGCCAATCTACCTACAACAAAAATAACCTCCGTGGCAATATATGCAGACGATACGGCAGTCTTGGCCCCTCATGAAGATTCAGCCATAGCATCAATTAACCTACAAATACACATATGGCTGAAAAGATAGCGTATAAAAGCAAACGAAACAAAATCCAGTTATACAAATTTTACGCTCCGTAGAAGAACATGTCCACCAGTCTATATCAATAATTTTCAACTCCCGCAAGCAGAGGATGCTAAATATCTCGGTATGCATCTAGATTGATGCCTAACTTGGAAGAAGCAGATACTCGCCAAATGGAAATAACTTGGACTTGAACTCTACCAAACGTATTGGCTTATCGGGCGCAAATCTAAGTTATCATTTGATAACAAGATATTAATGTATAAATCTATACTCAAGCCTATTTGGTCATATGGAATCCAACTATGGGGAACCGCTAGCCAATCTAACTTATTCATCAAACAACGGTTCCAAACTAAAGTGTTGCGTGCTGTTGTCGATGATCCGTGCTATGTTTCAAATGAACAGATACAACGCGATATACTTTTAGAACCAATAGCGAAAGTAATTTTATCGTGTTCACCATCCGGTCTGAGTACTGGATATATATAAACTTTACAATAAGCTTTAGAACAAGACTAGTTAATTAAAACAGTATTTTATGCAGGAGATCACTTAATGAAGTGATTTTCTATATGCCATGTATAAATAATATAAAAATGCCAAATACTTATTGCTCCCTGGGCAGATTCTGGAACTACTAAGGGTAATAATAAAAAGAAATCTAGGAAACAAAAACAATTGGAATGGGAATCGTACGTTTTATATATAAAAAACGACCCTGCATTTAAACTGTTGCGTACCAGCATCATCGAGTTTAACTTAATCAACTGCAACAATCACTTAAACGCTCGTTTCCCCTATCCTTTCGGCCCCCATACACCCGCCGAGTGAAATTTCAACGTCGCCGTCGCTTTATCCGGCACGCCGGCCGAAAACAAAGCTACCCAAAGCGACATTCTCGACATTGATACAAAATTAATATCGCTTTTTGCCGGGATATCCCGAAAATCAAACGTAAATGTTCCCCTTTTTAAAATACATATTTCGTCCGAAAGCATATTTTCCGAAATCCCCTTTTGTAGTCGAACACAAAACATTAGATTTTCGCTTGTTTCTCCTTTGTGCATATACGATACGTAACCGTATCGAAAACATACAATAGATGCGTTCGCTCTCAAAAAGAATAAAGTAGACGGATAGAACGGAGAAAATGCGAAAGATCGTTTCTGGAAACGTACTCGCAGATCACACAATCAATTCCGATTTACTCGGATTGAGAGGGAAGCAAGCGAATATTTGTTTATTACCTGGAGCGTGGTAGTAGGTAGATGCTAACAGACGCAGTGCAAGATCATACGTGGAAAGAACATCTAGAATAAGAAAAGATAAAAAATTTCTTTCCTTAAATTTATATTCCTAGAAATTCGTATAATATATTGGTAAATTTTTTTCAGTACTAGTTCCGCCGGCTTGCTTAGCGCAGTGGTAAAGGAGGCAGGACGGTCCATCTACTGTTGCGATTGTCGCGGGTTCGCATCCTGCTGGGGCATGGTTATAAATTGATGTTTGTGATTGTTTAATATTTATGATTGTTCTAGGCAAAAGTGCAAAATTCTACAAGAAAAACGATCCCAGTCACGCCAGTAGCCAGGCAGGGTAAGACCGGATGTCTTCTGGGATGATTCCTGAGTTGATCACTCGCCAGTCGGCAGGATTAATGCCGAGGACCGTGGATCAGAGCCCACGTTAAACTGTAGGTCCAGTCCAGATAAACCCACATATATATAAATATATATATATATATATATATATATATATATATATATATATATATATATAACCTTATTACTGCGCTTATATTTTATTTGGATTATTTATCTTTTATTTCACAGTTTGGAAAATTTGGTTTTATTCTACAAATGGAAAGAATAGATAAATCAAAAAAATTGAACTGAGATTTATCAGAGTAGATAACCTAAATTTCGCCACAATCGATTCGTAGATAATGTATAATGTACTGGATAATGTACTGTGTGTGACCGTAATAATATTTTAAAAAAAGAATACTAGAAATTTTATAGGATTGAAGTGAGTGACTATTCCAGACAAAGTAACCATGAAATATGGTAATAAAATATTGAAAAAGGTTAAATAAAAATACCATTAATTTAAGATGTTTAAATTTCCTTTCCCTAATTGCTAAAAAGTACCCAATAATAGCCCAATCGCCAAGATAACTTTAATTATTTTTGCTAATAATTGCTTTAATAAAATTTGCTAATAAGAAAATTGCATCGATGGTAAACCTACTGAAACATTTTATGATGATAATTTGAAGATACAGGTGCAATTTTCATTCTACATAGTTGACAGTAACTACAACACAAAAAAAGGTTTAAACTATATACATTTGATGATGGATGTTTGATTTTCTTGAGCGTTTAGCAGCGCTGTATTCATTAAATTTAATATATTTCGGTAAATAAAATGCACAAATTCTAATTCTGAAGTTCATTTTAATATTAGCCTTACAAACCTTATAGGCATATGCAACTACAATACACTCCATCAAATGATTATTTTACAAGATGTTAAGTCGGTCCATACTTCTCTACAGATCTAATGTCTACTTCAAATTTGTTACACAACCAGATGAAACGGCTTCAAGTTTTCCAATGTAAGCTCCTCAGAAGAATCTTAAACGCTCCATGATTTGTTAGAAATAATCAAATCCATAGGGAAACTGACACTCCAGAAATCAAGCACTTCATATCTCACACATTCTACAAACAGCAACTTAGCTCAAGTTCTTCTGAAAACTCGCCTGTTTGCAAGCTGGTCGACATGATGGGAGCTTAGCATCGCATCACCGCTAACCTCCCCCTTTTCCATGCTGAAGCGACCTCATCCATCGTTGCAGTTATATCTTTTGTCCCTATGCGACAGCATCCAGTCGTATGTTAACTCAAGTTCGCGAATCTACAGTTAGTTTCGCTATATTTTTTTCGCCGAGTCCTTGTGCCCAATAACGACTGCCCGGTTGGCGGATGTCGTATCCACAAATTTAATGAAGTAGTAGTAGCGACCCACAAGGGTCAGCTATGAGGCGGTTTCGGTTTAGTGTATTGGTAAACCCAAAGGCAGTCCTATATAACCCGGTCCAACTTCTTATTCCAGGACAAGTCTCCGTGGCCAGGTATATGTCATGCATGTGTCATCTGGTTTTAGACCAGAACAAAAAAGTACTTTACAAAATCTGTGTTTATATATGCTTTAACATATCAAGTTCCCATATGAATTATTAAACTAGATCTCTGCTTAGTTTCTTTTACATTATTTAACTTTAGTGGCAAAATTTGGATTCATATATTATCTGTTACTTATGTACAGAAATGGTTGAAATTTACTTGCCACAACATACATTCCTTACTGTAAAAACTTGGTAAAACTACATTGTTAAATCAAACATGTCCCACTTATCCTTAACCAAGTAATGTCATATCAATCATCCCATCGAAATATTTGATGTACAAGAAACCAGATAGCAGACCTACCATAGAAACCAGGCAAAGATGGTAGTAGAATTCAAGACTCATTTGAGAATATTGTTTCGACAAACATGGAACGGTGGAAACTAAACAAAACTAACATTCATGGAAAGGTGGTTGCGAAAAAAGTTAGATATGGTCCGAACAATCACCGTTTACATTGTATCCCACAAACGGCCGGATTTATCCACGAGGAACCCCAAAAGAAGCACACAATCCGAACTGCCTGCGGCAATAGCATGGTATTCAGCTGATTACTTCATTTCCTTTACTGGTCGGATAACTGCGAATGAATATTTCGACTTCTAAATGCTGTCAGACACGGTCAGGCAGAGCCAAAAAGTTGCCTTTTTTTGAGTAGCACTTCAATGTCATCAAACATCTTCCCTGGCCAGCACAATCATAAGGTCTCAACATAATAGAACCATTATGGAAAGTTTTATAGCAGAAATACTACATATCATACATATAAAATAATATATTGTTGAGTTCCGGTTTGTTTCAAAGTAATGTTAGTTCAATCATGGTTACTATCGCCCACGTGTTAGACTTTTGTTTTGTTAGATAGCCTGTTTGAAGAAAAAAATAATGTTACTCTTGAATGAAAAATTACTTCTTACAATACAATGTATGTTTTTACCTTATTTTATAGTTTAACTGGTTAAAACACCAACTAGCATCTTTCGTCAAAAACACCAACCTGAAACAAAGAAAAGACTAGTTAAAAATTTTGTTTATATCGATATAATGTAACTTGCATGGTATTCTTTATGGCCATTTAATTTTCAGTAATAAAATATCAGGCTGAGAAACGTTTCATCCTAACAGACTTTATACTATATCTTTAAGTTCACTCTTTTCAACAATACTTATTATATGAACTCTATTATAATATGTATTCAATCAGAATATATTAAGCTTGAAAATAGAAAGTTCTGAAGATCATTTTTCGTTATATTTTGTTTTTTACTTCCGAGAAGGATCATAAATATTTTCCCACTACTAACGCAATAAAATAAAACGTGTTGTCTTTTAACATAACAGTGTTAAATAAACACATCTTTAGTGAATCGCACCAGAAAATATCGGTTTACGAGAAGAATGATGGTAGACGTTGTTAGACGTGTTGTTAGACGTACGTTCAAGACTAACGGAGGATGTATTACCAGGAGATCAGAAATTGCAACTTGACTATACCAATACAGATATTTCCATAGTACCAAGCGAGACAAAGCAATATCTCAGGTCCCAGAAAATTGTTTTATTATACTGTTAGTAGGTTTTGAGCTATCTGTTTTATTTTATCCCGCGATGGTCGATAATCTATATAAAATATTTTTTTGTACGAAATGTAAATTTAAAACCTCTTAACGGTATACTTATTGTATAATGCTTTTCGAGATGTTTTTTATGATTTTTTAGATATATTTATTTTTATATTATATTTATATTTTATACATATATATATATATATATATATATATATATATATATATATATGCATATATATATATATATATATATATATATATATATATATGTATATATATATATATATATATATATATATATATATATATATATATATATTTTTATTTTATTTAATAAATTTATTTTATAAATTAAATTGTTTTTTATTTAAATTTTATTGGTCAACTACACGTGACGTCAGAGTTGTCACGTGGCGAACTTTATCGAATAACCAATCAAATATCTTCACAGCAAAATGTTTCTCTCCATGTAGATGTTGGGTAAAGCAAAACTTTTCTCCAGAGACTATCCCTAATGAGTTTTCTCTCTATTACTCTATGTATATACTGTGCCAATTTTTCTCAATAAATGCTTTTTTAACGTGAAACGAACGTGATCAGAAGATAGTCAAGTATCTAATAATATTAAACACGTCAAAACCAAGTTTAGAATAAAACGAATGAGAATTACACGTCCTCTATCTTATCTTCAGAGTCATAACCATGTTTCAATTTAAATAGTATATAATTATCGGCCATTTTAGGCGTCGATAATAACTACCGTTGGATATAAAAGAGGAAAGGAAAACGGCTTCAAATTATAGTATTGTAACTACCACGTTCGCTTGTTTCGTAGCGTCAGATAATACAAGAAACGATACTTTAATGAAAAACACTGCTAAATATAACTGAACGGGGTGACTAGCGTTTATGGCGTCGATTTCGGTCCCAACTATGGCGCAACTTTGTTAATTAAACTGGAACACGTGTTGTTTTACATACGCGAACAAAAATGTTACCGTTCATAGTATGCATCCGCTAATGAGATTATTCTGTAGTGGTTTTCCGGACGGTACGCGAATATATCGCTCTCGTTTGATTAAAATTGTTTTCTGCGAAGGAATTTGTAAGGATGCAAGAAGAATAGGAAGTCAGAGAGAGCTAAATCTGGCGAGGAAGAAGTTATCTTGGTGGACAATCATTTTTTAGCAAACATGCAATTTTAACGCAACAGCAAAATTAGCAATTTAATGTATATTCGCCGACTTCTCCGCCAATTATCGACCGATTTTCAAACAGTAATAGACAGTAGAAAACACTGTAACAGAGCGTTCGGATTACACAATGAGGTCGCGGGTTCGATTCCCGGCGGGGACAACAATTTTCTAGTTCTAGTTGGGTTAAAACTGATCAAACTTGACCCAAGTCTGTTAGGCTAGGTGGTGAACCCCTGGGCCCGACTCCTTATTTTCAATTATTGTTTCTTTATTCATATTTTTGCTCATGCGGGCTGTACCTTTACTTGGCCTACCCATTGTGATACTTAATAAAATACTCACTAAAATATAAAAATAATCAAACTTAGATTTCTAACACATAAAAAACTTTTTGAAATAATACGAACAAAACAAATTTAATCGAATTTTTTGCTGATGACCTATTAAATATTTCCATAATTATGTTTATTATAATCCTAAACAAAATAACGAGGATTTTTATTCAAAATAATTAAAAATATAGTAAAATATTACCAGTTTAAATAAAGTTATTAGTAAAATATTGAAAAAAAGTTCTCTGGAGGCGCCGGGTATCGATCCCGGTACCTCTCGCATGCTAAGCGAGCGCTCTACCATCTGAGCTACGCCCCCGAATGATAATTTAATGATATAGGCCTAAAATAAACCAAAATCTCAAAATTTTTACCTTTATTTCCAATGTTCTATAGCAACATATTTTAATTTAATTGAATAATAAAAAAATAATCTAATGTATGCCAAAATAATTAATAATTAACAATTAACTTAATAATCGCTTAATTAACATCATCAACCTAATAAATACTTCATTCAGACTACAATGTGTACCGCAACTGTGGAAGGCGGCTGAATTAATTATGATCCTTAAAAGGAAATTCCATCGTACAGTGTCATTCCGGTCAATATCATTATTACCGACAATGTCCAAATTGTAGTAATAATTAAATTACAAGGGAAACACAGGATTATCATAACCATTTCAACATAATCCCGTTAGTTTTTCCCACTCTCGCTCAAATTTGTTGGTTCATGATTGTGTTCGTCGCCAGGCGCTGAAAACCACTCGGCAAACATGGGAAGTAAGAAAGGTACATGCAAAAACAACACTGAACTGATTTTGAAACCTGTTCGGTTCAAAATGTCCGCCAAATTAAGTTCTGCTCATGTGTATTTTCAGTTCTGTTCAAACCACCGCGGAATGCAGACCTTTCAGAACGCTCTGTTGTAAAAAAAACATCTGAGTTACTATTGGTGTCATAAAAGTGCCGGTCATAAAAAATGAAAACCTAGTCTCAACCATTGTAGGGTGAGAACCTGAACTATCGAACGTGAAATTTAAAATTTATTTTTTATAAGAAAGCCTCTACCTTCTAGGAATTTTCTTTCTTATTTTCCGAACGGTAAATCAAACGAGTAAAATATGACGGGCGCAAAAAAATTTAAATTAAACATTTAATAACTATTAAGTGGTCCGTACGGTTAATTTCAATACGTAACGGCTAATTGTTGACTTTCTTAACAGTCCGTTTCAAATGGATCTGCCACATGAGAAACTTACTATTAAGGAAGTAAAACAAACAATACATAAATAAATCAATTCTAAAAAAGCTCCTGGTTTTGACCTAATAACTGGAAGAATATTAAAAGAGCTGTCAGGAATGCCATGCTAAAACTTAATTACTTTCCTAGCACATGGAAAGTGGCTCAAATCATTACGATTCTTAAACCTGGGAAAAAATCAGAGCCTATTACCTGTGATCTCTAAACTATTCGAAAAATTATACATTAAGGGACTCAAAATAATCGCAGACGAGATAATTATTATTCAAGACCATGATTTCGTCTTCCGTAATAAACACGGAACAACAATTAAACAAATACATAGATTAGGCAATCAAATTAACAAAAACTTAAACGATAAAAAATATTGCTCCGCTGCATTTCTCGATATTTTTCAGTTCTTCGACAAGGTGTGGCACACTGGACTGCATGTTAAATTGAAAAAGCTTTTGCCCCATACGCTCTTTCAACTGCTGAAGTCGTACCTCACAGACAGACATTTTATTGTCAAACAGGGTGACGAATATACTGACCTACACCCAATATATTCGGATGTCCCGCAGGGCAGTGTTCTTGGCCCATTATTATTTTTATTGTATACAGCTGACCTACCGATCTCAAGAAATACTATTGTTGCAATATATGCTGACGATACAGTAACATAATAAAATATCAGCCACAAGAAACCTCCAAGTTCATCTTAACAAAGTCGAATTATGGTTGACAACGTGGTGTATCAAAGCAAATGAGACAAAACCTACCATTCACCCTTTGTAGAAGAACATGTCCCTCAGTAAAATTGAATAATCATGAACTTCTGCAAGCAGACAACGTTAAATATATGGGAATGCATTTCTATCGACGTTTGACATGGAAAAAAACATATAGTTACAAAACGCAAACAGCTTGGGCTTAAACTAATCCAAATGTACTGGCTGATAGGGCGTAAATTTAAATTATCACTAGATAACAAGATTTTGCTATATAAGTCAATGCTTAGGCCAATTTGAAGCTATGGTATTGAACTATGGGGTCTAATGTCAAATCTAACATAGATATCCTCCAGAGGATCCAGAATAAAGTTTTGCGAATCATCGTCGATGCCCCATGTTACGTGTCTAACAAACTGATTCAGCGCCATATCCCCATAGAACCCATAACGACTGTGATTTGGAGTGTTAATGCGAAATATTCTGAAATACTATTAGTGCATCCCAATACACTCGCCAAATAGTTAAATGTGCGCGATGAGAGTGAAGTGCGTAGGCTCAAACGCAAACTGCAAAATGAACTGATTAATAGACACATAGAGTGAGATTTAATAATCTCTAGGATAGTTTTTAGAATAAGTTAGGATATACTTTAAAATAAATTAGAGTAGTATCTAGAATAAGATTTAGATTATAATTTGTACAGAAGATCACTTACTGAAGTCATCTACTACATGTGAGGATAGTTATATTATATAACTGAAATCATATAATAATACTTATTGTCTACGGACAGATTATTGACGTTCTAGGAGATTAATAAAAAAAACATGTATTTTGATTTTTCTGTGTAAATTCGCGCCGAATGTTCAGGTCTGTCATTGTAGACAGAACATTTGAAATATATCCATTATTTTTTTTGTGTTAATGCCCAGTGAATATCAATCATCGTCAACTCCCCCAAGCAGAGCATGTTAAATAGCTTCGTATGCACTTAGATCGACGCATAACCTGGAAGAAGCACACACTCTCTAAAGGGAAACAACTGGGACTAAAATTACATCAAATGTATTAGCTCATTGGGCTAATACAAATCCAAATTATCATAAGATAACAAGGTATTGCTGTATGAGTCTATACTCAAGCCCATTTAGGCATATGAAATCCAACTATGGGGTACCGCTAGCAAATCTAATATATCCATCATTCAACGGTTCCAAAATGAGGTGTTGGGTGCCATTCTTGATGCTCCATACTATATTTCAAATAAAGTGATACAACGCGATATTCCTCTAGAACCTATAACGAGTGTAATTCAACGTGTTTGTGTGAAGTACTTCGAAAGAGTGTCAGTGCATCCCAATGTACTCGCTAATCAGCTTAATATGCGACGTGATAGTGAAGTGCGTAGACTAAAACGTTTAACACCACCTGATCTGATTACTGGACATATGAAGACTTTAGAATAAGACTAATTAATTAAGATAATATTTTATACAAAAGATTTCTTGATTAAGTGATTTTCTACATGCCATGTATATATAATATAGACATAAGAAATACTTATTGCCAATAGGGCAGATTGCGGACACACGAAGAGTAATAAAAAAAATTTTGTGCGTTAATATAGCTCAAGAATATACCAAACCACTCAGTCCTTATTTTGATTAAAAACTAATCAATTTTGCGCTAATTAACGCGTTTATGTGAGTTTAAGGAAAACGCGTGGCTTACGCTCATCTATAGTTATTGGCATTAGCGATAAGGAGCTGGCTTCGCGACCAAAAGAATAACAATATTCACTTCCAGCTGTATTTTTCGTTCGAGCCTATGCCCGGCAACCGTTTATACACACGCATAATGTTCCAAATTAATTTCAGTTTCAGGTAACCACATTGTTTTCGTTTAATTAAGATACTCGCCGCCGCCGCGGGCTACGTTATTAAAAGCGCTGCGGTCGATTGTCGAACGTACCGCGGGCACAAGGGAGGGGAGGTTGGCGTAAGGGTGCCAGGACGACCGAGATAGCTCTGAGTAAATCAGCTCTATATTAAATAGTTATAAGAAAATTTGGGTTGGTCTTATATTCACTTGAGTAACAAGGAAGGACGTACCGTTGGTTGGGAGAAAATACTTGTAGGATTTTACGAATTTATTCATATAATTAATGATACTAGCGATTCCACCACAATTTATCCAGTTAATTATCTTTCTCTCATAATAGCGTAAAAAGAATAATTTAAAAATGATATGCTACTAAAACTTGCTTTCTCTATAATAATAATAATAATAATAGATATTTGTATGTATATTAAAATATATGCAAATTATCTTAAATATTATCACTAACATTTTTTAAATGGAATTTAATTAAATTAAATTTCCATTAACTTTCAACAAACAACAAAGTGTTAATACGTTTAAATTACTATACCACTGAACATTATATCAAAATATCATAAGTAAGATTATTTTCAGAACTGTAAGAACTGCAAAACAGCATTTTATATTATTATTATTATTTCACATAATTATTTAAATTTGTGTATTCAAAAGAGACATATACAAAAAGGAATGGAAGGAGACAGGATATTTCAGAACGGGACATTGAGTTTCATGGCAAGATGATAATAAAAATAGCGTTAAGACAGAAACAGTTAACAGAAAATGGTAAACATTGGAATAGTAATTGATTAGGTTATATTAGCCATAAGATTTATTGTTCTTCATGATGGAAACAGAAATGGTTAATAACACCTTCGGTTTGAATGAAGTCGATCATATACATTGAACAAGATATTGATAAATTATCGAATCGTTAAATGTTAGATAGAAAACAAGATGTAAAGTAACAGATTAGTTATTCAATTGATTTTTTTTATTATTATTATTTAATTAATACATTGTTACTAGTCGTTTCCGTCTAACCTACAATTTGTCTTTATGATAACTTAAATCTAGGTATATAACTAGGAGGACCCATTGGCCTTAACTCAGTCTCTGGTGAAATAATGTTTATACATTTCACTGCTGAATTTTTTAATATATGCACCTCACTACACAACACTACACAAGATCAAATGGTTTGATTCTTTTAGGTCTGTGTCCGGTTCTGGTGGTATACAAAAGTTGCAATATTTCAATATCAGTATGAGAATGGAGTCTTTCCTCGTGCCCCCTTGCAATTCTCTAGATTTCTTCACTGACCGTGGGTATCTGAAGGTCTCGATGTAGGTAATCAGTCCTATAGTATTTGGGTGCACCCACCATACCTCCCAGGTGTCTGTTTATTTTATCACTTGCCTGTTGTAATTTTCGCGAGGCTTCTTCACTATTGTCCCCGACTGCTATAATAGCAGTATCATCAGCAGATGTAGCGATCGTGATATTTTCCATTTGTGGTATAACACAAGTGTAAAATAGATAAAGCATTGGTCCCAGTACACTTCCTTGTGGTACACCTGCTTTAGCTTCTTTTATTGTAAACTAAGCTTCTTCTTGCTTGACTCTAAACATTCTGGTTGTAATGTATTATTTTAATAGTTCGGTGTATTGTTTTGGTAGCATTTTCTGTAGTTTATGAACAAGGCCTTCATGCCAAACCTTATCGAAGGCTTGTGCTACATCTAAGAATATAGCTGAGCATACCTTTTTACTTTCGTAGGCTTTTTAAATAACATCTGTTATTCTGTGGACCTGGTCAATTGTTGAGTGTTTGTTAATAAACCCAAACTGGTCTGTTGGTATGAGATTTTTTCTCTCTATGATCGGTTTTATTCTTTTCAACAGGAGTTTTTCAAAAACCTTAGATATTACTGGCAGCAGTGATATAGGTCTATAGGATTTTATTTCGTTTGGTGACTTCCCAGGTTTTGGGATCATAAATTAAATTGAATAAAACTTCAAAATATAAAAATAATTCAATGTAAATATAATAAAACACAACCATAACCTACAAACTATATCATTTTATAATTGTAGTCCTTCGATAATATCGGCATCATATGTACTATAAGGTTTGAATAAATTATTGATAACATTTTTGTTTCATGATTTTATTTAGATCCGAATTTTGTTATGTCTTTATCAATTTTATCAATTTAGATGAAGTAAGATAACTGTTGAAAATATTCAAACAGTTTTTTTTTCTGTGAATAGAGACATATTATGACGAATATATTAATGAAAGAACGTGTCGGAAACGATTCCAGGGATTCCACTCCAGGTGAAGAACCAGGATCGTTCTCGAGTACTGAGGTGAAAAAGACGCAAGTTAGATTAATTGATGGACGAGGATTGTGACCAAATTGAGCAAAATGACGGATGACCACAGCGACGGATAAGATCGTTTCAGCCTGGAAAAGGGGGAGGTTAGTGGTGACGCGGTTCTAAGATGCATGTAGACCAGCTCGCGAACAAGCGCATTTTCAGAAGAACTTCGGCTGAGTTGTTGTTTGTGGAATTATTGAGATATGAAGCGTTTTATTTCTGGAGTGCAAGTTTCCTTATGAATTTGATTATTTCTGACAAACCATGGAGCGTTTAAGATTCTCCTGAAGAGCTTATTTTGAAAAACTTGAAGCCGTTTCATCTGGTTAAGTGTAACAAATTTGAAGTAAACATTAGATCCGTAGAGGAGTACGGACCGAATTAACCTCTTGTAAAATAAGCATTTGATGGAGATGGGAAGTCTGCTAGAAGGGCCGATCAAAGAAGATAGCAGGTTTGCTATCCCCGAACTTTTCTGGATTGCTTTCTGGATTTGGTATCCACTTGTCATGTCATTCATTGATTGGTCAAAAAAAGACGAGGATCGGTTACCATATGAACTAAAGTCCGGGCAACTGCCCCAGTGACAAAAAAGCAAACAATTAACAAGCCAAATGAATTTAAAATAAAAAGTTTCGGCAGCAAAGTTCCAAAATCTCCCACGTCGGGCACTTATCGCTCGTCCAATAAATTCAACTATCCCCCAAACCACTTAAAACGTTAACGTTAATGTCTCGAGGTGTTTTCCTTGGACCGAGACGAGGTTAAAGAGTGAGCCAGACAGGTTGCGCGCTACAATGTGGCGTATAACGTGAGGCATCGCTCACATTATCCGGGTAATGGGACGTAATGGCTCGTAATTAACCGGGACCGGGATGCAGAGGGCGCCACATGCTGCACACACGGGATGTTTTCGCCGGTTTATGCCAATAAGCCACTAAAATTGCACTATTTATGTCGGAAAAGTGTCGCGGCTCTAATTCCGAGGTAATCCGGAAAAATATACGACATTCCGTGCGAAAATGTTTATTATGTCGAATATATTTTTGAAACATTGGATTTGGGAATAAGTTAGTGGCGTTGTTTCCTTTGAAAATGATGAAAAATAATGAAATGTTGTAATATCATTACGACAAATTGTAAAGAAAATGTACTGTCTGTGGTCGTGCTTCTTCATTATTATTAGTTGGTGTTTTGGTCGTACATTGATGAGATTTTTGAAAATATACAGCAGTATCGTTAACGATAGAAAGTTAGGCATTATATACAAAACTGTTTTGAATGATATACTCATTAGTTCAGAGCAAAAGAAAAACAAATAACAACAGAACCATTTCTGAAACGTTTAATAACTGATGATAAAAATAGATCACCAATAACGGTGGACAAGCGATAAAATAGGTCTACAAAGACAGTATTAGTAGGAATAGTAAAAGTAATCGTCTTTCCTGACACAACTCTCTATACTTCACTGTCGAATGAAAGAAAACTAACCGTATTATACAATAGAAAACCGTTGTTTTCCATCATGACATCTGGCCACACACTTTTCTATTAAACTATCAAACGTTGAGAGAATTGGTTTGAAAATATTGATGCGTTCAACATATATTTTAGGTAGAACACCTTTGAATTATACGTTGGGTATAGTATATTGGCAACAAAATTAATGAAATACCATTAAAATTATTTATCAAAAAAGTGGTGAAATATCTGATGATGATGTTTATATTTGATCGTTTTTCTATTCTTGTATATAATTTTAGGGAAATTTATTATGATGTCATTTTTATAGTATTTTTAATAAACATGATTTGTTTAAAAGCAAAAACGGAACAAAAGTGTTGTCTTTAAGGACGTGAAGGTTAAAAAAATTACTTATTTTGTAAAGAATTCTCCTGCATCAATGTTCTGGACAAAAAGATCCGTCCTTTGCATTCCATGCCAGATTGTCATGGACTCAAATGTTGAAGAGCAATGCTAAACCAACAGGCAATTCCTAATTGTAAATAGTAAGTATTTCATTAAAGTCTACATCGATAATTTAATAGAAATACATAATCTATGTAAACTCAAAAATAATTTGCCATAACCTATTAAAAAGGAAAATATGTTTAACAGTGGATTCAGCAGTTGTTCAGCATCTGTTAGAATCTTTAAAAAGAATTAGAAGACCGACAAGTATAATATTTAGTAAAAGAAGTAAATCGAGAACTTTGAAAACAAAAAAAAAATAACATGTTCTCTTTCGATGGTTGAGCACTGAATGAATGGAAATACCCTTCAATAACCTCCTAGATAAACGTCTCGGGGTTGCCAGCTATTTATTATCAGGTTCTAGTTGGCGCTGCTGGCACCCCGCCCGTGTTCAACATCTGGGATTATATTTCTGGGTATTTTGTAGACCGCTATTCCACGATGTAAAATTCGACATGCCTCAAGGTCCCTACAAAGTATTTTGAAAATGTTTTACACAAATGTTAACGAGTATTTAAATAACATATTTTAATAAGACGACTCGTATGACCAAATCTTGGCTACAACTTTATACATGAGATATCGCATTCTATAACATATCTTTTAATTTTACGGCTGCACTGATTCTAGTGTAATGTCTATCTTATTGACCTTATCGTCTCACTACGCACGTGAATTTATTGAAACTATGATAGAGATCTGTTGTTTGTTTCATTAATATAATATCATACGCTGGTCGACATTGTCGTTCGCGAATTAATGTCATCGCATAAATAGACAAATTTTAGTGGCTTATCCGGTCTAATAGACAGGAAGCAACACTGTGTCGTAAATAGTCCCCGTCAACATTTTAACTGCTCGGTTATTGAACGCATTATGTTGCAATTTTAGCACTGGTCATATTTGTCCTTTGATAAATGAATATGTGTCATAAAACGTCGTAACCGACAACACTGTCTAATTTTGGCGTCAATAGCGAATTAAACAGTCATTGAATTGACTTGTCCAACAGGCTTCGAATCGGATTACCGTTAAATAAATTGTTTAATGCCATAACGCTTAAAGCTCGTTAAACATAAGCTAGCTATAACTATATAAATGCATAAAAAAACAATTAGTGGTCAATATTTATATGTTCAATAAGTCCGAGGAAATTTAAAATTTGAAAGGAAATTTGAATATAATTATTTTCAATTTCAGCGATAATTTCAACGATAAATATCTATGTATAGAAATAACTTCAGACATGGAAAAACGTTGGCTAAAAAATGTGTTATTGATGTGCACTAATAATATAGGTAATTTTTACGGACCATTATAGAGAGAAATAACTCAATAACTTCACACAAGTTTGGGTATATTAACAAGCATTAAAGAACCGGTCAGGCTCACAGAATAACAAATTGAATTGAAAAAGCCTAGAAGACAAAAAGCTATCTCTTAGATATAATATAAGCCTGCGATAAGATATAGTATGACGGCCTTGTTCATACGCTACAGAAAATATTACCGAAACAACACAATGAACTATAAAAATCTTCAATTACAGCCATAATGTATAGAGTTAAAGAAGGGGGACCATAAATTTACAATTCACCAGCTAAAAATGGAATATAATTAATTAGCATTTACATAATTCTACATAATAACTCAGTATTTAAATAAATACGACCATTATTCTTACTCCACGCTCGAGTAAGATAAGACCATCTCTGCACACACGCGATAAGTCTTGATTTCTGTGTTCCTTTGAGATGTTTGTTTCTGTTGCGCGGCTTACAAGCGGTAAATTACGATTTTCAATTTCAGATTTGCCTCGGCGCTGACAAAGCCTCATCGGAATATCGGTGGTGTATCAGCAGCAGGCAGACTTTACCGTGTGCGGTTAACTTCTGTTTGTTCAGACGGAGAAGGTCTAATTAAGCGGAATTACCCGATTTAGTTCACCGTTAAATCTCGTAATTATAGCCGAACACTGCAGCGCGAGTTCCGCGGGAATATTTAAAAGAACGTCGTTGAAGGACTGCGTGAGATGCTTCTGTGGCTTGATCGGCTAATTCTAAGAAACCCCGACAAGAAAATATCCAAACTGTTGCGATACGTAACGGCGCGACAAAATTTTAGCAAGCTACACATTTATCAATATAACACTTAATAAAAATATATTTGTAGCTTTTATATTCTACCATTAAAGATGGTTAGTTAAGGTATTTATGGGAACGCTATAAATGGATCATCATTGTTTACTTAAAGGTTCCGCGTAAGTTAGTTCACCTGAACGACATGACAAAATTATAGCACACATGCAGTACAACAGACTTATGTATGTATTGTGAATACCATACGTATCTCAAGATATTACGTACAAGTGATATAAATACTGTCAGTAATTAAAAAAAAAACAAAAATTTAATGTAACAGGTCAATTGAAAAGTCCCCAGCCTACCATAGTAAAACAGATTTTTTTGAAAAATTAGCTTTTTTATTCAAAATAATTCCCTTCAAAGGTGATACACTGATTATAGCGACCCTCCACCTATTCGATACCATTTCAATCCATGAATTTTGCTTCGAATTGCTTCCTCATCCATCGTATTCTCCAGATCTGACCCCAGCGACTATTTCCTATTCTCAGATCTCAAGAGAATGCTCGCTGCGAAGAAATGTTCGTCGAATGAAGAGGTGATCGCCGAAACTTGGGCCTATTTTGAAGCAAAGAATAAATCGTACGATTTCTGAGATTAGGAAATAGTCGCTGGGGCCAGATCTGGAGAATACGATGGATGAGGAAGCAATTCGAAGCAAAATTCATTCATTCACATGATAATATTCACAGTAATTGAAAAATATTTCCGTTCAAAATTAAATGAAACTTTTATTTAAAAAGGGTCTGGTAGTTATTGTACGATCATTTTTAGGTTCATCATGGATTAGATTTTTCAATGATTAGGTATATGTTTACATTTTATTTAGTAGTTATGGTTATTGAAAATCTTTAGTTTTTCGGTTTTATTTAAGATGTATTGTACTATTTATATTTATTATGCTATGTTATTTAAAAACAGCAATTATATTCTATTAAATATTAAAACAGGACAAAACATTTGTGGTGTTATTATTCCATTCCTTTTTCTACATCCACTGAACATTCAATATAAAAGTAATCACACTTGCTTTAAAATTATATTTATTACATGATAATAGAAATGAGTAATTTTTTTTTCTCCTTTTTTTTAAAGTTATCATGTGAATGAATATATATACATCCCTGTCTCGCTTATACTACAATTGGAAAATATAAAGACATTTAAAATTAACTGCTCCAAGCATTTATCTCCGTCCTTTCCTATCTCACATTTTATACAGACAAGAATTCGTACATCTTCGTCTGACATCACGAATGGAAAAAAACAGTCGAACCATGCATTTGATTGAAAATAGTAATTACTATTTTCAGTCACTATTCTTTTGACTGTCGACTGTTTCGCCTGTTTAGCGACTATCGACTGCTTCGACTGTTTTCAGTCGATAGTTCCCAGCGCTAAATTTAACATATACCTTAGTAACAGTAATGCGTGGCCGGATATGCTTGTATAAATTAAAATTAAAATTACTATATAAAAGTCGCTTTCGAATTTTATATCGTGGAATAGGGGTCTACAAAATACCCAGAGATATAATCACAAATTTTGAACACGGGCGGGGTGCCAGTAGAGCCAATTAGTATACGATAACATTATGATATCTGGTAACCCCGAGACGTTTATCTGGGAGATTACTGAAGGGTACTATCATCAATTCAGTATCTGACTATCGTTCAGTTCAGACGTGCCACCATCGACTGCCCAAGCCACGACTGCAGGTAACGTCACCGCCATCCTATTATATCTATCCATTTGTATTTTCCACATCTTATATCACATCAATAAATAACGGTCACACCATGCAAACCATAACTGTTTCATTTCATTTTACCTCCATTCACCGAGCCATATACAAACCCTAAAGCTTCAACTTTTTCATTTCAAAGAAATTCTACCGAGAACTACAATTATGAACAATATCGGTTTGGTGACGCGACAATTCGCGATAATGAAAATCGATGTTAATCTCGTCCCTTATTAAATTTGTCAAAATTAAATTTTAAAACTTCGCTCCCGAAAAAAAAAGAAGGAGTCGGGAAGAAAACGAAGAACGGGGAAAAAAGCGGAATCCCAGGGGACGCGGAAACGGCAGATTCCCTTGCAGGGCCCAGTCGCACGTACTCAAAAATTCCAATTTTAATTTCCTCCTTTATTGCGTTCTTTGTTTGAGTTTTACATCAAAAAAATAAAAACATTAAATTTAAATGATACGCCGTAGTTCGAGGAATTTCCGTCACCGTTGGCGGCCTCCTATCCGCCATCGTCGCTCCCTTTCGACATTAAAAAAGTTTGGCGTCTTTCCTAATTCCATTCGGATAAAGAAAATAGTCTAATATAGCGAGATGAGGAGGGCGGCGGACGAAATTATCTATTGATTTACGTACACTGTGATGTTACATCGCAGGAGGCATTTTTTTCGGTAACTACGATATATTTCTAATATTCGAATTCAAGGTCGTTCTTAAATGGCTTTGAAATTAAAAGAAACGGTTATTATAACGATAAATTATCTACAAATATCGAAATTTTCCGACTGCCAATATGAAGAACATGTAAGTAATTAAGAACTCGAATATTTAAAAGACCAACTATTAGAGTATCGGCTATTAAAAATGATGAAAATGAATGGGTTCGACGCAGCTATAAAAAATCTGAATAATTCACAGAACATTTAGCTAACGTATTCCAATCAAATTATGTAGAATCTACAACAAATATAAATCCTGCTTATCAGCTCGATGTAGCTGTAAATGTGACTTCTTCGATGGAAGTTGCCACAGAAATTCACAACAACCTCAATCCTAAAAAGGACTCCTGAAATTGATGATATTTTAATTGTTATTGAGCTGCCATGAAAAGCAATAATCATGTTGACATATGTTCAATGAATGTTTGAGACTGAAGCATGTTCCCGAATGTCTTAAGGCTATTTCACTTCCCAACGATATCAAAATTATTGTAGAAACTACTGTTAAAACATATTAAACAGTTTATATAAATAGCAGATTTCCAGTTTGGATTCCGAAATAATAGTTATTTGTACATAGTTAATAACATTAAAAAAGACCACCACTTGCTGACAGAAGATCTGAATGAGAACTTTCGTTAAATTTGGTTTTGTATATTCTCTTGCCAATGAATAAATGGCTCTGGAAAAAAGTAATATAACTATTCGTAACAGTGGACTTACTTTACTAAGGAAAAATATATACCGAATAAATAGTTGTAATATGTGTGCTATATACTTTTAAATAAAATAGCTCCTGTAGAAACAAAACTTTTATACATTCCTTCTGATGTTGCAATCACAATGCATCTTCTAGCATCGTTTGTTTTGACCTGTGGGGGTGTTTTATATAACTAGCTTCTAATCTTTACTTCTATTTGCATATCCTATGAATGCTAGAATATCTTAATTAATTCAATATTCATTGCACGTTTCTATTCAAACAAAAAAAACACTGAAACATCTGATGAGGCTCCCATTATAAGCTACATCTTATAATATTGTAACTGAATGTATTAAAACTAACCTCATGTCAGAATGATGGTTTAATTTTTAATCCAAAGTTAGTAAACTTTAATGAATTAGTTTTCGTTTTATATCATAATTTGTATATATTTGCAGATATACGAAGAATTTATGCTCATCTGTGGTTTATTGATTAAATATTTTATCCAAGTTTATTATGAAATATCTCAATGTTAAGTATGAAAATACACTATTATTAGGTATCAAGTTATTTTAGGTCATAATTTATATATATATATATATATATATATATATATATATATATGAAAATCTGTTTGTGTAGGGGTGAAAACATACTTTTTTACTTACATTGTTTTACCTCAAGAACAAGAAGTAGAGACGTGTTGGAGTCATCGAAGCACTACAAATATATTTAATCTTTGAATCCAAAAGAAGCTAAACGATATAAATATGGACTGGAAATAAGACAATAAACCGATTAGTAATCGAATGCTACCAAAACAAAGTTTTTTGATTAATTACCAAGGTAGCCAACGGAGAGCTACACGATGACCTCAAATGGATCTACTGGATTATCCTAACGAAAATCTACAAATAACTAACAATCTACTAATCGAAAGTTACTAAATCACAGAAACGTTGAAACAATATAGCAACAGGACAATACGCAGGAAATCAGAAGACTGAAACCAACCAACCCACACGAATTTATATATTGTGCAAGTATGACTTTTAAATTTAGCTTAGGGAAATGCATACTAATGTATTTATTCCGCATTCGTCTTGCTTGTGTATTGATGCAAGTTCACCAGAACAATAGTAATTATATAATTGGCATATTTAAACTGTACTAAGCTACCTAATTTTTTTATTACTCTTCGTGATTCCACAATCTGCCCTATTGGCAATAAGTATTTCGTATGTCTATATTATATATACATGGCATGTAGAAAATCACTTCATTAAGAAATATTTTGTATAAAATATTATCTTAATTAATTAGTCTTATTCTAAAGCTTATTCTAAAGTCTACATATGTCCAGTAATCAGATCAGGTGGTGTTAAACGTTTTAGACTACTCACTTCACTATCACGTCGCATATTTAGCTGATTAGCGAGTACATTGGGATGAACTGACACTCTTTCGAAGTACTTCACGCAAACACGGTGAATTACACTCGTTATAGGTTCTAGAGGAATATCGCGTTGTATCACTTTATTTGAAATATAGTACGGAGCATCAACAATGGCACGCAACATCTTATTTTGGAACCGTTGAATGATGTGTATATTAGATTTGCTAGCGGTACCCCAGAGTTGGATTCCATATGACCAAATGGGCTTGAGTATAGACTCATAAAGCAATACCTTGTTATCTAATGATAACTTGGATTTGCGCCCGATGAACCAATACATTCGATACAATTTAAGTCCAAGTTGTTTCCGTTTGGAGAGTATGTGCTTCTTCCAGCTTAGACGTCGATCTAAGTGCATACCAAGATATTTAACATGCTCTGCTTGGGGGAGTTGACGATGATTGATATTCACTGGTGAACATGTTCTTTTATGCAGGGTTAACGTTACATGCGTGGATTTTGTTTCATTGGCTTTAATGCGCCATGTCTTCAACCATAATTGTATTTGCTCCAGGTGGGTTTGTAGGTTTATTGATGCTGTCACTGAGTCTTCATGGGATGCTAAGATTGCTGTGTCCTCTGCGTATGTCGCCACAGTAGTTATTTGTGTAGTACTGGACCTGGGTATGATAGTACTGGATATGGGATTTATTTCGGTATGTTCATCGCCTTGATTTACAATAAAATTTCTATCAGTGAGATACGATTTTAGTAATTGATAGTCCGGATGAGGGAGAAGTTTCTTTAGTTTAACCTGCAAGCCCGTATGCCATACTTTGTCAACAGCCTGAGATATGTCTAGGAAAGCAGCCGAACAATATCTTTTGGCATTTAAGTCAGTGTTTATTTTGTTTACAAGTCTATGCACTTGTTCTATAGTCCCATGCTTATTGCGAAAGCCAAACTGATGTTCTGGAATAATTTTTCTTTTTTCTATTATATAGTTTAGCTTCTTTATGTATGATTTATATGTTTGTTTTATATTAATTTTTTTTATATATATTAAATTTTCTTTTATTCTCTTCAGTCTTTTGCTGTGGCCAATTCCGTCGTAATTTTCTTTTTTCTCTGTATTGTGCATGATATGTGTGTATTTTTTCTTGGAAATTTTTGACTGTTAGGAGTCGCGGAATATGCTGTCTCCTGTATATTTTTTGTAAGATTTATTGCTGCTACTTCTATATCCATTTCAGTTTGTAACGGTAAGTTTAGAGAGATGTTTCGGTCTAAGTTTTCTCTAAATGAAGACCAGTTGGTTCTACTTTTGCACAGAGAAGGGGGTTTACCTTTGATGGTAATTTTTGAAGAAACTGTTACTATTATTGGTGACCAGAAGACAGGCTCAAACATGATTCTCCATGACACTGGTTTTTTATTTCTGTCTGAAGGCCAAGCTATTTAATATAAGATGTAATCAACAATCGTCAAGACTTACAATGATTTCCTTAGCAGCTTGCAGGCTTATATTACCAGCAATTTAAAAAGAAGCTTTATTTCTTTTACAATCTAAAAGTGAACTGAAATATTTCCTCTAATATAAATTGTACTAAGCGTATCTAATGTAAAAAGTAATAAAAAAATTGTCAAGAAATACAACGATCTCCATAACAGCGTGCAGGCTTGTATTACCAGAGATTTGAAGCGCATCTTGATACATTTTTCAAAAAATTAACTTTATTTATTCTATTATATTTTAAAAATGAACTTTATCACGCTCCGTCCTATATAATGCATCAGCTGAAATATTTATATCTTCGCATCCAAAACAAATCTATAAGCTTTTAACAGGATGAATTAAAACTACATTATTCCTAAAATCTTCGGTCGACAAGACGGGTTTTTGTCTTGCCTAATATCTAGAAAAGATGGCACGTCAAAACAAAATTATTCGAATCTCGGTCGCGACACGTCTACGACTCGGGGACAGTGGCGTTTGTTTATTTTCGTTAATTAATCGTATTGAAGCCTGGTTAAAATCCACCCGCGGAGAAAACGCTCCAAAAATAACCGGATCTATCGTGTTGGAAAATCTTCGAAATGTATTTCAGTGGGATATCGTAAATATTATCGTTTTGAGACAGGTTGGTTGTTGTATAACGGATGCGAGATAAAAGAGGTTTCTTTTTCTGTTTTTTTTTAAATTTTTGATGTGGTTTTGGTACAGAAGCAAACAATTACATGCGACTTGATTTTCGACAAATTAGTGGATGATTAATTTATTTTCTCCTGTTTCTGTTGATCTGTGGTTCGCTGTGTGGGAGATTTAGTTAATTGATGTCGCATTTCCAGCTAGGATATTGAAAATTTTTTTAATAAATAGGCGTTATGACTTTAATCAACAATCACCAAAATACTGTCACAATGTGCCGGGAAATATATATTGTTAGCGACCTATGATAGGATCTGTCGGTTTGGCCGACCCTTTCCATTCTTGCCATGGATTACAAAAGGGCGTTTAGAGAACGTCACGGATATAATTCCCGACGGTATTCACAAAAACTCCAAGTCCAGCTGAACCAGGCGATAGCGTGATACAAATTCTGGCGGTTACAGATAAACCCGAGCAAAACTCAGGCCATTCTGTTCCACCACAAGAAGGAGTTCCACTCCTATAGCCTCCAAATTGATAAAGTCCCTATTCCCTGGCTCCAGAAAGTTTCATACCTAGGTGTCCAGTTCGACCGCAGAGTCCGATGGTCAGCTCAAATACAGCACGCTATTTGCAAAAGCAATTGCGTGTATAGCCTACTATTTCCACTTATCTGCAAAAAAGTAAACTTCCAATACCCCACAAAACGACTCTGTACAAAATACTAGTCCATCCAGTCTGCCTCTACGGAGCACAGGTCTGGTACAGGTATGTCTCTGAGAGAATATATTTCGATATTTTTCATTTTCTGCGAATATGGTTTACAATATCTTTTCGGCTGTGTTTTAGTCAGAATAATAAAACTAAAAAAATTGTCTCTTTATCTGGATGTACTGATATTTATCCCGAATATCGAAAAGCTATCAAAAGCGATTCAATTTTTTTTCTCTCGGAGTAATAAACTTAAAATATATCGACATTTTTCGATATATCGATATTTTTGAGACCAGTCATCTTTTCCTGATTTTCTTTTAATTTCAATATATGTTGCGTTATACGACAAATACTGTACTAGCAAAAGTCAGCAATGTGACCTGGAGCGTCTTCATCCATTTTGAATGGTGTTAATATATATTTTAGATTGGATAAGGACTATATAAATGCATAAATGAAGTAATGAGAATATGCAGACGTTAAAATGGAACTAGTTATATAACTTGCATAGGTGGAACACAAAGGACAAATAGAAGAAATTATGGATCATTTAAAGTGCATTTGTAAATAGTTTAAATCATTGATAAATATTAAGGTGTTTAATAATTAATGCAATAGGATATGAGACTGTATGATATTTTATTCTTTGGACCTTGTATCAATTATTTTGATTATTTACTTTATAGACCTATGTTTTGAAAAATCAATAGTTAATTTAATGATTGCAAAGACATTCCTTTAATATACATTTCCAAATTGTAAAAAATAAATTACCTAATTGTGTTCGTTATTGTTTTAATATACACGTTAAAGTAAAATATCAATTTAAAAATTGTTTCATACATACATTATCTGTTTTACAAACATGTATTGCTTCATTTATTATTCCGTACTTGTTTATAACATTTTTGTGAAGTTTTTACAGTACTGAAAATAATTTTACTTATGGTACTTGGTTATAGTGTTCAGTGGCGTAGTTCATTCTTGAAAATTAATGAAAATTAGGTTTAATTAAATGTTATTTAACACATTAGTGAGTGTTAGTCCATGACATAATTTGTATGTATATTAATATGTTTTCATATACAGACATTTATTATTTAAATTAATGTTATGTACCAAATACATACCTGATATCATATTAAACAATAGATTTTTGAAAAGTATATGTGAACCCAGTAAAACGCGACGGATTTAATGGATTCTTCATAAATTTCTATGGAATATTGTAAAACGATGTTGCACGTATACAACAACGACAAAAAGTTCGCGAATAGAATAAAAACGTCACAACAAAACCAATTACCTGTTGAACGGGAATGGCAACATGTGCCGTCACCTTTTTACCGAATGCAAACCCTCCCAGGAAGTGAACGTAATTCTATAGGCAAATATGAATGGAGCCAGTCTTGCTCGAATTTATTTTATTTATGCAATCCTTTCAAGTATGTGAAGCGATTTTAGTCGACGGATGACTAATGTATTTTTAAAAAGCCCACCCAAATCATATTCGTACTTCTGCTAAATGTAGTTTTAGATGTAACTCTCGCTGAAAAATCCATTAAATTCGGGGGAGGGAGATGGAGAGAGCATTCTCGATCGAGACCTAACTTGAGGAAAAAGAATACGGCACTCCGACGCGTTCTGTATTCAAATCAACTTAGTAGTTAGCTTTCTTTTCTTATTCAGAAAGGAGATAAACAAGTTTATTATGTTTGAATTTTTACTGAATGGTGAATAGGTAAGTCTTAAGAATACGGATATATTTATGTATTTTCCTCGCTGATATATAAAGTGTAAAAATAATGTTTGAGAGATTTATAAAAGATGGCGTAACTTTACAGTTTTTCAATAGGCATGATGACTCTTTTTGAAAAACTACTTTATGCTAATTCTACGTGTTAGATTCACTCAGAATAACAGTTACTTGTGAAAAGAAGATAGATTTGAAAATTAATGGATATTAGATTTAATTAAATGCTATTTAAACATATTAGTGAGTGTTAGTCCATGATATAATTTGTATGTATTTTAATATGTTTTCTTATACAGATATTTATTATTTTCATTAATGTTGTGTGCCAAATACATTTCTGATATCATATTGAAAATACTGTGAAAACAAGTTTTAGTAACATATCATTTTTAAATTTCGGCCTTTTGGGTATCACTAGTAGATATTATTTCTAGTAATGTAAATTTAAAATAGAGACTTTCATGGTATTAAGAATTAGCAGCAGTTAAATAGAAATAGAAGACCTAAACAATAGATTTTTTGAAAAGTATATGTGAACCCAGTAAAACGCGACGGATTTAATGCATTCTTCATAAATTTCTATGGAATATTGTAAAACGATGTTGCACGTATACAACAACGACAAAAAGTTCGCGAATAGAATAAAAACGTCACAACAAAACCAATTACCTATTGAACGGGAATGGCAACATGTGCCGTCACCTTTTTACCGAATGCAAACCCTCCCAGGAAGTGAACGTAATTCTATAGGCAAATATGAATGGAGCCAGTCTTGCTCGAATTTATTTTATTTATGCAATCCTTTCAGGTATGTGAAGCGATTTTAGCCGACGGATGACTAATGTATTTTTAAAAAGCCCACCCAAATCATATTCGTACTTCTGCTAAATGTAGTTTTAGATGTAACTCTCGCTGAAAAATCCGTTAAATTCGGGTGAGGGAGGTGGAGGGAGCATTCTCGATCGAGACGTAACTTAAGGAAAAAGAATACGGCACTCCGACGTGTTCTGTATTCAAATCAACTTAGTAGTTAGCTTTCTTTTCTTATTCAGAAAGGAGATAAACAAGTTTATTATGTTTGAATTTTTACTGAATGGGGAATAGGTAAGTCTTAAAAATACAGATATATTTATGTATTTTCCTCGCTGATACATAACGTATGCAGAGATTTATAAAAGATGGCGTAACTTTAAAGTTTTTCAATAGACATGATGACTCTTTTTTTTAAATTACTATATGTTAATGCTACGTGTCAGCTTCACTAGGAATAAAAGTTATTTGTGGAAAAAAAATCTTTAAATTTGTGCCTAACGTCACTGTTTTGGTCGCCCTGGACGGTTTACATGGGTACATGTCTTATCAAAACATTATGTTAATAATTACTTGTTACAAATAGACATTTTAATGTGTGTTGGTGATGTGAGATTCTTTATTGCAATTATAAATGGGTCAGAACTCCAAAAAAATGATGTAATTTCTTTCCAAGGCAGAAAAATATTGTTGAATCTTACAAGATTGATTGATTTTACAAAGCGGGAACCAGCCAGTATAGTTCGTTCTAAGGCAAAAAGATTAGAGAAATGTGGTTGAATCTTGCAAGGAGCGAACCAACTGGTATATCTGAACATCAGTAATTTCTTGATGGCAATAATACCATTCTATTGTAACTATTTATCATTTTCACTACGGTTGGTTTGGTTATGCCAAAATTGTTATTAACGTAATGTTTAGGTACCACTGCTGATAATAATTGATGTTAGGCCTAATTCGTGTTGTTTATTATGTAAGTGAGCTCCTAATAATGTTGTTCTTTTTTAGGTTACTAAATAATATGGAAAATTATATTTATTATGATATTCTAGAATTATATATTCCTCTGTATATATTCCTAGAAGATTCGAATGCCAATCAGATAGAAGAAATCTGCTTCACTGCTGCAAGATAATGAAAATTAAATGGATTAGAAGAAAGTTTAAAATAGATTTTCGTTTTTCTGAGAAAATTAGCCGCGAAAAAATAAACGCGAAAATTTGCGATTTTTGCTATCATGTCCATTCAAATAGTCTGAAATTAACGAAAATTGGAAGTATTACAAAGAATGTTGTATTTAATGGTACTTTTATGTTATGTGTATGTGGTTTCTGAGGAATACAATGAAACATGTGTTCAAAAAAAAAAATAGCTGGAATTATATTCTAACGCAATTTAATATAGATTGTCGCTTCATTCGCCTCAAAATAAATGTATTTTGGTTGGTCTATCATTACCTAAGAGTTAAAAAAATGTTAATTTTTTCATATATATAGTGGAAACATTTTTTCGTAATTTTGTGTCATTTCTGTTCAATTGGATACAATTTAATGACAATTATAAGGATTATAAAGAATATCAACGCCAACTATTTCTATAAACAAAATGAATATACAAAATTAATTTAAAAATGACTTCTAGCTACAACCCAGTGTTTACAACTGTTTTAGTGCCAAACAACAAGGCGTTTATAGAAAAGGACGCGTAGTTGTGAAAATTCTCAGACTAGATTAGAACTCCGAGCCAATCGAAACTTGTATAGGCATGGATGTATAGGTTTTTTGACTGTCGTCTAATATGCACAAATAAAAAAATAGATCCACTATGACAATTGAAAGTTCACAAGAACGTTGTCTATAAAGCTATTGTGAATCTAGTAAAATTAGCTCGAAATACTGATTGAGGAACTTCACATAATGATTTCTTAATAACACGCGGCATCACTCAACAGCTATATCAAGGCAAAGAATTATAAAGAAGGCCTTTGAAATTTAATTTATTGAAAAGTTATTACAATTTTCTGATAAGAATAGTAAATATCGGAATGCATACTTCCAAATGCGAAAAAGAAAACCAATTTCGGTAACTAACTAGTCGTTCATTTGAATAAGAGGCGTCTGTCGGTGTATTCGCTCCCCATGAACTTTACCTCGGATGAAAAGCCTTTTATGTCCTAACAGATTTTCTGTCGTAGCTGCCGTGCCTTAAACTGGATCTAATAGAAAATGCAGAAATATGATTTCAACGGGCTTTCTTAAAAATACATTACTTATCCACTCGACGAAATTACTTTATATAGAAAGGAGATGAATATGAGGTAGCATACGTTATTCTCGTGTCTTGCTATCCGCGTGTAGTAGAACATATCGGGTATGGGGAAAAGTGCCGTTGGCGCTTTTTTAAATATAATTTGCATCGTAATTCAGAGAAACATAGATTTCCACACCATTATACGGTGGTTGGAGTATTGGTTATACTAAAGGCTCATAAACTACAAAAAATGCTACCAAAACAACACACCGAATATTAAAATCGTACATTACAACCAGAAATTTTAGAGTTAAACAAGAAGAAGCTTACTCTACACTAAAAGAAACTAACGCAGGTGTTCCACCAGGAAGTGTACTGAGACCAATGCTTTATCTACTCTACACTTGTGATATACCACAAATGGAGAATATTACGACTTCTACATTTGCTGATGATACTGCGATTATAGCTGTCGGAGACAATAGTCAAGAAACCTCACGAAAATTACAACAGGTAAGTGACAATATAAATAATTGGACACAAACTTGGAAAATAAGAATTAATGAAAGTAAATCTGTACATGTGCAGTTCACCTATAAACAGACCGTACAAGCACCAATAACATTAAATAACACTATCATTCCATATAGCAACAACGCTAAATATCTCGGAATGAATCTCGATGCAAAACTTCGCTGGAAGAAACATATAAAGCAGAAAAGAAAAGAACCAAAATTGAAATGTAGGAATATGTAATGGCTAATTGGAAGAAAATCACAATTATCAGTAGATAATAAATTGCTATTATATAAGCAAATACTGAAACCTATATGGACATACGGAGTTCTATTATGGGGATGTTCTTCAAAGAGTAAAATAAATAAAATACAAATTTTTCAGAACAAAGTCCTGAGAGGTATTGTGGCCACACCCAAATACTATAGGACTGAATACCTACATCGAGACCTTCAGATACCCACAGTCAGCCAAGAAATCGACAGAATTGCAAGGGGGCATGAAGAAAGGCTCCATTCTCATGAGAATATTGAAGTTTTGCAGCTTTTGGATACCACCACAACAGGACGTAGACTCAAAAGAATCAAACCATGTGATCTTGTGTAGTGTTGTGTAGTGAGGTGCATATAATAAAAAATACAGTAATGACATGTGTAAACATTATTTCACCAAAGACTGAGATAGTGCCAATGGGTCCTCCTAGCTATATACCAAGATTTAAGTTATCATAAAGACCAATTGTACCTTAGACGGAAACGACTAGTAACAATGTAATAATTAAATAATAATAAAAAAATTATTTCGACATTCTTACTTCGATAATAACAGTCATAGAATCCAAACGTACATATTTCCATCGACAACTTAATATACTTTAAATCTTCAACTAATCTTTTTCTTCTTCTTCTTCTAAAAATAATCAGTGTTAGTTTATAAATCAAATCTTCACAATCATAATAGAGCTATTTATGTTAAGTCGTTTCTTTCATATTAACTGCTTCTATATATTTGATTGATGAATATACAAAGTATCAATGTAAACATTGTTATATGCACTACATAAAATAACAGTTTGAAGCCTGAAGGCACTGGAGGAACAAACAATTTGGATGAGCATACATTTCAATTGAATTGAAACCTTGAATTCAAACTATTAATGAACTCATAGACACTACAGCAGGTGACGAATCACATGTTGCTAGAGGCTCCAAATCTCGCAGCGGACTTGGCAGTGCATTTGTGGTGAACAATCGGGCATTTCATTCCAAGCTCCCTGAACAGGGTTCAGTATTAACCGCTGAACTCTTTGCGATATTCAAAGCTTTATCCTACATCGTAACACAATCCTGACCGACTGCCGAAATGCTCTCGAATGTATCTATCGAATTATCCGTACTCTCCATCTGAATTGGAACAGGACAAGTTTACTGTGGATCCCTTCACACGATGGTATATCGGGAAATGAACGCGCAGATAGTGGGGCTAAATCAACATTAAATCGGCCGCTTGATCTACCCTCCCCCATCACGGATGTTTGTGTCCATACTTATTGACCTTATCCCATCACGGGAACTAAAAACACTGGTTGAATCAAAGTTGTTTATTTTAACTTACGATTGATACATGTGGTCGATGAGAGAATTGACAGGATATTAGGTTAAGTAGAGGAAGTACGGTAGCGCTGTGGAAGTGGTACTGTTACAAGGGGACGGTGAAAAGAAAAGAGAGCGAGACGTCGTCGTGATGGTCTTTTATACCCTGGAACTGCATGGTACCAATCCACCGGCGTTGCCAACCTTTGTAGTTGTTGATGGTGAATTAGTGGTGGCCTAAAGGGTCGTGGCGGTCGCCACACTGGTATTGTTACCAAATGTTTTGGTAGCTTTTCGCCTTTCTTTTATCATTTCTCTAATTTCGAGGATGTAAAGTACTTCATATTCTGATTTCTCTCTTGCTATTGGGGTAGCATCTTTTGTAGCTGACCGAATTTGTTCAGTTATATGTTTGGTTTGTTGCTCACGATCATCTGTAGTTTTAAGTCTTACTTTTAAACTGATTTGTTCCTGCAGTATTAATCTAAATTTGTCCCAAGTAGTAGCTAATGACTATTAACAATTATACAAAAACTTTTTAGTGTTTTAACATAACATAAGATAACATATATACATATATAACATAACAGAGATAAGATTCATCATATTTGGTGCTCTGAAGTCGTTCAAGTTTTTAAAATAATCTTAATTATGATACTATTGTCATTTATGCAACACATACACAGTCATTTTTACAATTTTTAATGCTATAGTACTTTAAACTTATTGAAATTTTGTTAATTATATTATATTATCTATACTTTAAAAAAATAATATTAATAAAAAACATTGTTATATACATTAATCACTAAATTAAAACAATATTAGGGCTGGTCAGTATTTGATAACTAAAACATGTTAAATTTATAAATTTAATTGAATTTATACTATTATTTCGCTCAATTTTTTATAATAGTAATTAATATAATTAACTATAATAATAACATAATTAACTTTATAAAGTGTGGTCGAATATCGACCACTATTCGATCGCTAGTTTTGATTAATATATATTAAACCGTTTTTTTTTAATAAATACATTTTTAAAGTGAAAAAACCAATAGATTCACGAAAGTGTAGACCATACGGTTATTGCAACAGTATTCCTAACTTAATTTTGCAGTAGATAACCCGGGAAGCGACATCTTACGATCATCCCAACCCGCTCCAATTAACAAAACACAGTTATTTTGCTGCGAACTACGAAATCGCAAAATAGCTTAATAGAAAAGTTACTAAATCAATTTAAATCTCATTAGTATAATGGAAAATAGGATAAAATGACGAATAAATTTGTGTTCTTGTAGAATTATATGCTCGGAACTCGGAACAAAAGCTCCAGAAGTAAACCCGACCGGAAACACAGTTAGAAAATCCTCGGCCTTTGGCTGCGAAACGGCAGCGACGCTGGCAGTGGAGCGAAGGGGCGCAGGGGGTGGTACGACGACGCGCCTAAATGGATATTTGCTTCCATTATTGTTCTGCAGGAACAAGCAAAATACGTTTGTCAGCACATAATTTTATTTCCCGTATCTAATTTCGCCCCGTACAAATGAATACAATTTGTTTGTTAATTTCTCATTTTGCCTCCGACTAATAACGATTTTAATTTAAACCTATTTGATCCAATTTACCGTGGGCAAATTTGGGGGAGGAAGAGAGAGAGTGTGTGTGTGTGTGAGAGAGAGAGAGAGTTATTTAATATACGTGACTGTGTGATTAATGGCCGCTGTTGATTTATTTGATTTTGATGGAGCTGTTCTATCAGGTGACGAATCAAGATCAGCTTGATGTTAGCTGTATCAGAGATCAAATATACACTTAGCTTTTTCAATGAAAACGTAATTTAATACAATTATTCCAGATAATATTGTTAGTCTGGAAAGTATCCATAAGAAGCCAAAAGATATACAGCTATTTGATGGATGTAGAACATTCGTTCATACATTGTTGGGTAATATAGCATTTAAGTGGTGTAAAGATAAGCCACGAAGGGGTTTAATGGAACTTCCAGATATTGATTTTAAGATAATATAATTTTTAAAAACATAAAAAAAATCAAGGAAGAATTATAATATCAATTTATATATTTAGATGAGTCATGGATATTTCAGACTGTCACATTGGGTTACTCATGGCAAGATGATAATAAATATACTCTAAAGACAACAAAAGTTGATGGAAAAAGGTAAACATTGTAAACATATTGGTAAACAATAACTATCGATTAGGTTTTGTGAGTCATAACATTTATTAATAATTCATTGCAAGCATATAGCTTTTCGTATTGGAAATAGGAATGGTTTTATTCCTGCTGCAGAATTAGTGTTTTCATCTGAGTCAAAGAATGACTACCATGGATAAATGAACCAAACTTGTCTTTACAGTAGTTTAAAAATCATCTTTTGAGGAACTTGGAGGCACCATCAGTGATTGTTATGTACAATGCACTATAACTAACATACATATTATACACTGGTGGAGAAAATCCCAACAAGTGCATCAACAAAGGCTGCAATTAAGGAATAATTAGGAATAATAGGAAAGTACCTAAAATAAAATTAAATGTAAAATATTTAATTGCATTTTATGTAATTTACTTTTTTAGAAATAAGCCTGAGAAAAGATACATGATAGATCAGATTACTGAACCTTATGGCCACAGAGTATTATGTCTTCCTCCCTATCACTGCATATTTAATCCAAATTAGTTGATATAGGGTATGGCAAAGAATTATTATAATAGCCACTCAGGTCGAGAAGCATATTCAAACCAGTACTGTCTGGATTTATGGAAAGAGGCATTGTCGGAAATAACACCTTCGGTGTGTGTGAACTCGATCAGACCAAGTCAAGACCAAGAGTGCTACCGCACTTCCTTTACCTAACCTAAGATCCCGTCCATTCTCTCCTCGACAACATGTATCATTCCATATCGAAATAAACAAGTTTTTATTCAACCAGTGTTTTCAGTTCCCGTGCGAATACCTTCCACAAAATATTAGCGAGTGTTCGGACAAACATCGCATCGACAGCCACACATTCCGACCGACCAGGCGAAGAAGAACTAGCGCCATTTATGTGTTAGCTTTTCAGCCCAAGTTATACCACTAGTTATTAAAGAACTCCCGACTAATTATAACATAGCCACTGTATCCCTATATTTATTTTCCCTTTACATCCCTATATTTATCAAGAATAGTTTACAAGTCAATGAGGTTGTATGAAACGTATATTAATTACAAGCTGTTGGCCTTTTCTTACACGTTAATTAATATATAATCCTTTCGGCGTACTTCAACTACAAAGAAAAGTCTGGTAACAAAACAACGGAGCGCACCGTTTAATCTCCCGAAGGAGAGCAGCTTAAACGTTCCTCCATTTAACCGACGTAGCTAAATTATCGTATTAAAATAAGATGCATTGTTTACTTTTTAATGTCCCCGGGGCCAGCGCGAAAGTTCGCCAAACAAAGAGTTGCACCGGGTTCTCTTTTTCCGTCTGAAAAATTAAAGCAAAACTTTCCGTAATTAATTTATGCTTTAAATATAGAAATATCTCAGCGGCAGCGGAGACATCAAAGAGATTTTTAACGTATCTATTTTAATATCAAGGAATGCAGTTTCTTTTTAGTTTTTTCTAAACGCCGAGTTAATTTGCTACGAACTGGATAATTAGACCAGTTTCAAAAAAGCTTATCGCGAAACAAAGAAATAAGCAAAATTTCAACGTCAGTTTCATCAACTAGGATTAATTTTAATGATATAAGGCTTAATAGAGCTTAATAGGAAGCATTTTGTATTGTGGCCACTGCACTATTGAATTAGTCACTAACATATGATACTAGTGGTACTAGTAAACCTCGCCTGAGACGAAAGACGACAACTATTTTCCAGCGATTTCAAGACAGACTATGTATGACCTTCTATTTAAATGTTTCTCAACAGATGTTCAGTTATTTCGTAACATTTCAAAAGAAAATTGCCAAAATCACCAGAGAAAACGGATTCTATTGTTAAAAATTGGCCTTATTCATCATCGTAATCTCCATTAAGAACCATACAATCATTCCAGCGCCTCTCTAACGTTTCAATACCACTATTGTAGAACAATTTAGCTTTTACCTCAAAATAGGCCTCAGTTTCAGCGATAACCTCCTCATTCAAAAAAAATTTATTGTGGCCACTGCACCATTAAATTAGTCACCAACATATGATACTAGTGGTACTAGTAAACCTCGCCTGAGAGGAAAGACGACAATTATTTTCCAGCGATTTCAAGACAGACTATGTATGACCTTCTATTTAAATGTTTCCCAACAGATGTTCAGTTATTTTGTAACATTTCAAAAGAAACTTGCCAAAATCACCAGAGAAAACGGATTCTTTTGTTAAAAATTGGCCTTATTCATCATCGTAATCTCCATTAAGAACCACACAATCATTCCAGCGCCTCTCTAACGTTTCAATACCACTCTTGTAGAACAATTTAGCTTTTACCTCAAAATAGGCCTCAGTTTCAGAGATAACCTCCTCATTAAAAAAAAATTTATTGTGGCCACTGCACCATTAAATTAGTCATCAACATATGATACTAGTGGTACTAGTAAACCTCGTCTGAGACGAAAGACGACAATTATTTTCCAGCGATTCCAAGACAGACTATGTATGACATTCTATTTAAATGTTTCTCAACAGATTTTCAGTCATTTTGTAGCACTTCAAAAGAAACTTGCCAAATTCCCAGAGAAAACGGATTCTTTTGTTAAAAATTGGCCTTATTCATCATCGTAATCTCCATTAAGAACCACACAATCATTCCAGCGCCTCTCTAACATTTCAATACCACTCTTGTAGAACAATTTATCTTTTGTCTCAAAATAGGCCTCAGTTTCAGCGATAACATCTTCATTCGATAACAATTTCTTACCGGTGATCACTTTTTGAGGTCTACGAACAGTCAGTAGTCGCTGGGAGCTAAATATAGCGAATACGATGGAATACGAAAAGTTAAAGCAAAACTCTCCATAATGAATTTATTCTTTAAATATGGAAATATCTTACATATACGGATTTTTAACGTATCTGTTTTAATATCAAGGAATGCGGATTCTTTTTAGTTTTTTTCTAAACGACGAGTTAATTTGCTACGAACTGGATAATTAGACTAGCTTCAAAAGAGCTTATCGCGAAACAAAGAAATAAGCAAAATTTCAACGTCAGTTTCATCAACTTGGCTTAATTTTAATGATATAAGGCTTAATAGAGCCTAATAGGGAGCATTTTGCATTGTGGCCACTGTCACCATTGAATTAGTCACCAACATATGATACTAGTGGTACTAGTAAACCTCGGCTGAGACGAAAGACGACAATTATTTTCCAGCTATTCCAAGACATACTATATATGACCTATTTAAATGTTTCTCAACAGATTTTCAGTTATTTTATAATACTTCAAAAGAAACTTCAAAATCCCAAAATCACTAGTGAAGCGTTAAAGGGCCATCGACCAATGTGATATATAATACATTGGCTAAAAAGTTCCACAAATAAAAAGCGTTTTTTTTTTCACGACATACCAACATGACTATTATAATTTTCTCTTTCAAACTGGTTATCGACGCGGATAGCGCGAGATGTAGCAGAATGTAAGGCAAAGACGACTCCTTGGTATTGTTAATAATAAATTTTCAAACATTAAAATTGTGACTAAACAATAACAAGTATGTCACGACACATTTCAACTACATTCTTGGTAAATGTTCACTCGACCGTAAATAAAATACGATTCAAAATTAACACTAACTCATGGTTATATCCTATTTGACATATACGTAAACATATGGTAATGGTGTTATATATTATATCCAACATATTCCAATGATCAGTTTTGATTTCAAATATTTAAAAAAGGCGATTTTGATGTCAATGACACCGAATGGACTGGTTAACCAAAAGAGTTTGAAAACAATCAATCGTAAAACTTATTGAATAAAAATCTGACGAAAGAAAAACACATTTGAAGAATCAAACCCCAGTCTCCACAATTTTATGCGTGATGGAAAAGATCCACGAGGGATGTAAAAGGCTGATGAAGGCGATGAAAAATGGGTCTGCTACAATCTAAAACGTAAAATATCAGGGGGTAGCCTTGGAAAATCACTCACAACCACGTCAAAGATGACTGATAGTCAATTGTTTCCTTTTCGCTTGATATATTTTCTGTGCCACTTCAAGTAGTATCCCCGTGGTCCACTAGTATATTGTATACTCTCTATTGTACCTTATCATATAGTTTTTCTGTAAGTTGACTTGCTTTTTGTATTTTCTTGTGCTTTAATTTTGTTAATATAACGTCCATTTTTTGTCCCTGAAAATTGTTCATCTCCATGTTTTTCTCAAAGGAAATATAAATATATAGGTATATATGTTATGTAATATAATCACCTTTGTTCAAACTACCTAAATGGTGAGCGAGTGTTACGGTTTGGTCTGTTTTCTAATAGATAAAAACCCTCGGTATCGTCTTATGTCGCCATTCAACAAGTGGCCTCTTCTTTCCGTAAAATAAAACAGTTTTTACGTAAATTAACAGTTCTAGTTTCTAAACCCTTTTACATTTTATAACTTACATAGGTATTGCCGTTCTACAAGTCGCCATTTAATTCCGTAAAATAAAATAGTCTTTACTGTGAAATAAAAAGTTTTTTTATATATTAAAGCTTTCTCCTTTAACTGGTAGGATTCCGGGAAACTCCGTAAGGTTGTCCTCGTTTGAATTCATTCGTCTAAATGGAATCAAATTAATTTTCAAAAAAAGAAAATAGGACAACATTGGATAGTAATCGTGTTATTACTCAAAGCATACCTTGGAGTAAATAAATGGGGTTCGGACAGAAATATCGCAGCTGAAACTACAAAGGCCGATTGAAGGTACTCAAAGACCTCTAGCCATAAACTATTACAAGTAAGAAACCACATGCATTACAGTCAGGCCACTAGAAATGAATCAAAATTGCTGTGAACTAGTATAGTATACTGAAATTTGGACAGAGGATACAGAGAGTGCCGTGGAAATTTTCAAAATTTACTGTGAGTGTTTCTTTAGGTAGAAGGTATCAAATAAGCCAATTGTTTACGGCGATGAGTGAGACGCTTAGAGATAGAGATTTTGGTTCATGTCAGAACAAACATTGACATTGTTTTAATTATTTTATAAGCGTTGCAGCTGCACTGAATATTAATACGGACATCGTCACAAAAGTATATTAAAAAATAAAAAACAACACAACCTTAAATTCACCAAAAAGAAATCGTGTTTATGCCAAACAGGTGACGAATCAAGATCAGCTTGATGTTTCAGAGATCAAATATACGAAATGTATAAAAACAGTAAGTAGTTTTTCCAATCAAAACATAATTTAATACAGTTATTTCAGAGAAAATTGTTAGTCTGGAAAGTATCCATAAAAAACCAAAAGATACACAGCTATTTGAGGGATGTAGAACATCCCTTCATACATTGTTGGGTAATATTTAAATGAGACATGAATATTTCAGAATGGTACATTGGATCGCTCATGGCAAGATGACAATAAATACAGTGTAAAGACAACAAAAGTTGATGGAAAATGGTAAAGGTTGGAATAACTATCGATTAGGTTTTGTTAGTCATAACATTTTTTAATTATTCATTGCAGACATATAGTTCTTCATGCTTGAAACAGGAATAGTTTTATTCCTGGTGAAGAATTAGTGTTTTCCTCCAAGTCCAAGGGTGATAACCATGGACAGATGAACCATAACTTGTCTTTGCAGTATTTTGGAAATCAGCTTTTAAAGAACTTGAAGGAACCATCAGTTCTTGTTATGTACAATGCACCATATATATAGTACACTGTTGGAGAATATACCAACAAGTGCATCAACAAAGGCTGTAATTAAGGAATGACTTAAAGGACATAAAATAAGTTTCGAGAAAACCATCTTAAAGAATGAACTATTTCAAATTGTTACTCGGTAAATATAAATGAAATATTTAATTGCATTTTGTGTAATTTACTTTTTTAGAAATAATCCTGAGAACAGATACATAGTAGATCAGATTATTGAATATTATGGCAACAGAGTATAGGTTTTCCTCCCTATCACGGCATTTTTAATCCAATTCAGTTGATATGGGGTACTACAAAGAATTATTACAATAGATATTCAGGTCGAGGAGAATATTCAAACCAGAACTGTCTGGATTTATGGAAAGAGGCATAGTCGAAAATAACACCTTCGGTTTGTGTGAGCCCGATCACACACGTTTAAAAAGAAATTGATAAATTATATAATCTTGGGCAAGTTTTTGATAGATTGCAAATAAACGGCTTGGTTATTAATTTAATTAGTGTTTCTAAAAGTAACACTGATTGAATAAAACTTTATGAATGTTGGTTTATGATTCAGTGCTGACAATTACAAAGACGGGGAGATTAAAGAAGAAGCACTAAAGGTCAGTATACAACTAATATGTTTTAATTATAGGAAATTGTATTATAGAATTTGAAAGCTTTATGAGCATGTGTGTTATTATTCAGAATATACAAGAATATTTGTTTAAAATGTATGGGAAAAATAATATTAACTGTTTTGCAGATATGGCAAATGCGTTAAGGAGCATGCAGTGATTTTAATGTAGTTTTATAAGATATATCTGTACAGATAGTAACAGGACAAACTAAGGAGAAATATAATAATATAGTAATACCATGACTTTACAAGGAAACATTGCATGGAAGGAAATAAGAACTAAGGTAGGTTAAAACGTAAATATGCTCTCTAATGAAAGTAAAATACATTACTCAGGTATACAAATGTTAATTAGGTAGATTAGGCCTTCGGGGGATACCACTATATAAAAAATCCCCTAAAACTCTACCTATACTAGTGCGGAAAAAAGTTCAATGTGTATATAACAAAACAACTCTAACCTATAAATGATTGTGGCTGTACAATTAACTGTAGTTTTAAGTTCTTCGATAATATATACATTAGATGTACTATAATGTTAAAATAAACTATAATACATAACATTTTTGTTTAATTATTTGATTTGATTAGAATATATTGGATTAGAATTTTGTTATATGTCAGAGCAAATATATACTAAAACTCAGATTTGCTGCAGCAGTATTGCGACGCTTTGACAGGTGTCACTACTGTTTTAAACTGACTATAGGCCTCACCGTTAATCATTCATTTCAAATTAATCTCAATTAATCCGTTTGCTGTTACGTATTAAAACTCGATGCAAAAAAAACGCTCCGATTTTTTAACAGTTAACCGTTAGGGATTCGCTCTCGCCGCCTGACTCGCCGAGTGATATTTCATAATGACGTCCCGCATATATATCCCGGCTAAAATATCGCAAAAATCATCCGGCACCTAGAAGTCCCTATCTGGAAAAGGTATGGTGGTGTAGTTTATTGGGTCCCATTCAGGCGTCTCAATGCGGACCCGTTTTTCAAAGAGCTCTCACAACCCGCTGGTAATTTAATCTTTAGAGGAATTCAATGTGCAGGATATATCTTGCGAGTGATTGATTTCGAACGGCAGAGGAGCGGGGGACATCGTATTGTCGTCGACGTCGTCGAAACGAATCGCTTTCGGTGGAGACGCTGCTGCCTCCTGTCGGCCATTCATATTTTGATGGCTGCTGTGAATCCGAAAAAAAAATGCGAGTAATGCTCGTCGTCGGTTGTGTGCTCGAAAGTAAACGACAATCTTTGCGGCGGATTATGTTCGAATCGATAACATTTTTCATGCTAGATTCCCCGTCCTGATAATCTGCGATACTCCAGCGAGCTCAGCATTATGGAAATTTGAACTTTCCCGTGAGATAGGGATAGCGTACACGTTCGATAAGTTGGATGTGTTAACGATGTCGGAGAGATCAATGAGTAAAATTGTTAATTAACACAGGAACTGAAAAGTCCCAGCCCTAACACATAGATAGTGTTAGTTTTATTGGATTCACCGCTTTTTCAGATAGTAGTAACCTTTAAAAGAAAGCTGTTAAAATTTAATTATATTCTACTCATAAGTTTGTCAGTTATTGTGCTAAGAGCGACACGACTTTTGTTATTTTCAAAACAATCAATCAAATACAATTTCGTATTTTAATTATAACCTGCTTCTTGATGGGAAAAAATGCCGTTCAAACGAAGCAATGGCTTGAAAAGTGTTTTAAGGATTCCGCTACATGAGAAACACTAATAATAGGTTCTTTTGCTGACTTCAAACGTGATAATGCGATAATGCAGAATTCAGTGGACGTCCAAATGAGGTGGTAACACCAGAAATCATTTTGATCGTTTTGAATGATCGAAAAGTGCAGTCGCGTGAGTTAGCTAACATCGTAAGGATATCAAAAGAACGTGTTGGTTTTATATTGCATGAACATTTGACTGAGAAAGCTCTGTTCAAAGTGTCGCAAACACATCGGAATGTTTGCGTCGATATGTGACAACGGATGAAACATGGATCCATCACTACACTCCGAAATCAAAATGATTATCATCTGAATGTACAGTAACTGGTGACCGGAAAAATATAAATCATTCTACAAAAGTGGTATTGAAATAAATGTTGAGCGGCACTGGAATGACTGTGCGGCTTTTGATGGATATTACGTTGACGAATAAAACTAATTTTGAACAATAAAAACCTTAAATTTGTAAAATTGTAAAGGTCATTTCCCAAAATACCATGCAATATTCAGTACTTGAACATGTTTTGTACCCTCTACCTAGCCTCTGGCTTATTTAGGATATCGAAAAGCCTCTATAATTAACCATTGTCTAGAAGAGAAGATGATTTAGCAAATGAATAATACTTTTGGACAAATAGGTTGAACCGAGCTGTTCTAATGCTCTTACCTTAAACTAACTAATTGTTAAATTCACAATTCGCGATAATTAATGAGGTCAGGGTCGAGGAGTCTAGATAGAAAGACCCGTACGAAAGATCGCCTTGGTTCGCTTGAATTGTAATAATGCAAATAAATTAAATAGTATAAAGTAAAGTGTTTCATTAATTCGCAAGAAAGTCTAGCTGAAATCGTGAGCTGTGAGCTAACTAGCCTACAACGTGTCTTTAAGATAACTTAAATTTAGGTATATAACTAGGAGGACCCTTCGGCCCCATCTCAGTCTCTGGTGAAATAATGTTTAGACATGTCACTGCTCAATTTTTTAATATATGCACCTCACTACACACCTGTGTCCTGTTCTGGTCGTATTCAAAAGCTACAATACTTCAATATAGTCATGAGAATGGAGTCATTCCTCATGAAGGTCTTGATGTAGATAATCAGTCCTATAGTATTTGGGTGCGCCCACAATACCTTTCAGAACATCCCCATAATTGTATGTCCATATCCCCGTATGTCCATATAGGTTTCAGTATTTGCTTATATAATAGCGATTTATTATGTACTAATAATTGTGTATTTCTTCTAATTTGCCACTACATTTTGCTATATTTCAATTCCAGTTCTTTTCTTTTCTTCTTTATATGTACCAATAAATATGAATAATACTATTAGACTATACAGTAACAACGCTAGGTACCTTGGAATTAATCTTGACGCAAAGAAAACATACAAAAATGTATTAGTTATATGGAAGAAAATCCAAATTATCCGTAAATAATAAGTTACTGCTTTAAAAGCATACACTAAAACCAACATGGAGTTATAAAATTCAGTTACAGGAAGGTTCCGCGACAAGTAATGTCAACATAACACAATTACTTCAAAATAATATCCTGCGAAGTATTGTGGATGTACCCAGATACTCTAGGAATAATTATTTACATTAAGACCTTCGGATACCAATCGTCACACAGGAAATTAAGAGATCCGCAAGAAGACATGAGGAAAGAATCCATTCCCATGTAACCATTTTAGTTCTGCAACTCTTGGACAGCACTAGACTACTCAGACTACTCAAGAGAACCAAACCATATAATCTTTTGTAGTTGTTGAGTGATGGAACTACTAACAATTATTTTATTAGAGACCAAGTAGGCACCAATGTAAATTATAAATGAAAATGACAAATTGTTAGTTAGCTGATAAACGACTACTAATAACACGATAATAATATATAAAAATCTGCTCGTTAATTATTTTTGTGCAAATGGACATTTACATTTTTAATTATACAAACAGATTAAATATAAATTAAATAAACAAAGAAATACACAAGCAGGCAAGTGCAGTATAAAAGATTCAGAACGCGGCTCCAAGTAATTTCCTGCATAAAATTTAATTAAATAAACTTTTAGCGTGTATAACTTCCGACTGAAACATATAACTAATCCAGAAAGCCCCCGAGTTACAATTAAGTACATTGCATCTTTTGGAGTTTCTGGAAAGAGAGCGGATATATTCTTGAATATATATTTACCTGTCATAGTTAAATTAACAAGCTACAGACTGCTTTAGACAACATATTTTAATCAGCAAACATTCATTTTTTTTTCGTAATGAGATGGTTTAATGGATTTATAAAAATGTCTTTTATTTTGCCATTTATCTCTAAAATTAAAGATGGACCCTATACTGCCTCTTTCGATGTTGGACAGACTTTTGACAGAGCTTGGTATAAAGATTTATTATAAAAAATAAAAACGCATGTTCCTAAGCTGTCTCCTCTAAAAAACTTACTTGATTCAAATAATCTAATAATCTAATAGACCAATCTCAAACTGATAAGGACTGTCATATTATAGGAAATTGTATTGGAGCCAAAGTTTTATCTTCTTTACATTAGAGATCTTCCCACAATATTATATAACAGAGTCAATTGAAAAGTCCCCGGCCTACCATAGTAAAACACATTTTTTTGGCAAAATTAGTTTTTTTTATTCAACATAATTCCCTTCAAGGATGATACACTGATTATAGGGACCCTCCAACTTTTCGATATCATTTTTGTAGTACGATTTGTCTTTTGCTCCAACATAGGCCTTAATTTCGCCAATGTCCTCTTCATTCGATGAACATTTCTTCCCAGCGAGCTTTTGAGATCTGAGAACAGGAAATAGCCGCTGGGGGTCAGATCTGGGGAATGCGGTGGATGAAGAGAGAATCCAAAGCCCAATTCATGGATTTTTGCCATCGTTTTCACTGACTCGTGACAGGGTGCATTGTCTTGATGAAGCAGCACTTAGTCTTTCTTCAAATACAGCCGTTTTTCAGCGATTTCGTCCTTCAAACGGTCCAATAACGCTATGTAATAGTCGCTGTTGATAGTTCTTCCTTCTCCAAGGTAGTAAATGAAAATTATTCCATGCGCATCCCAAAATATAGACGCCATAACCTTGCCACGTTTTTAGAGTTGAGTTTTTCCACGTGTATGGTCCAGTCGGATGATTGTCGATTGGACTTCGGGGTGTAATGATGGTGCCATGTTTCATCCATTGTCACATATCGACGCAAAAACTCGGGTTTATTACGCTTGATCATCTCCAAACACTGCTCCGAATCATCAACTCGTCATTGTTTTGGTCAAAAGTGAGCTCGCGCGGCATCCACTTTGCACAGAGCTTTCTCATACCAAATATTCGTGAATAATATGATGTACACGTTCAGTTAATATCTTTGAAGTGTCTCTTATTTCATTCACCTTAAATTTACGGTTATTTAAAATTATTTTGCGCATTTTTAAATGTTTTCTTCGGTAACAACCTCTTTTGGGAGGCCACTGCGATCACCGTCTTCGGTGCTCATTTCACCACGTCTAAACTTATAGCTTAACAATAATTACAAATATTTACAAGTTATTAGCATAACAATCCTTGATGTTTGATTTTCCTGGGGCAGTGTTCGGAAGGTCGGCATCAAGCCAAGTTTTTGCGACACGCGAAATTCCTTTTTATCTATTTTTTCACAATAACAACAGTTGCTTCACTCAAAATGCTATCATTCACAAATTAAAGACTCGATAGTTGTTAATTTTAGTTTTGAGGGTTACGGCTAACTAAAAAACATATGGATTTAATTCTAGTAGCGCGATCTATGTGTCAGGCCGGGAACTTTTCAACTGCCCTGTTAGCACAACTGCTATTTTGGATGGTGATACGACAATGTGAGCAATAGCAGAAACTGCAGAGATATCAACCGAAATCCTCCAATATGCTATTGATTAGATTACCATCTGGGTTAAAAATAAAAAATCAAAATACCTAGACTTCACAAATAAGAGGATCACGCCAGAATACATCTTCATTAACGGATGCAAATCATATCCTATCTGTATCAAGTATACAGCAATCGATCATGATAAGTAGAGTATCAATCAAATTTGCTTTGATGAAAATTGAGATTTTTCTCTGAGAATCTTTATTTCTTGCAGAAGTGTTTAAGGAATAATAAAAACACTAGAATATTATAAAATAGTACTTTGAAATACAATGTTTATAAACGTTACACTAACTAAAATGAGGCTAATTAACAAAAGAATAAAAAACGTAACAACATTATTGTGACATTTGTTCGAAGTTAAACTATAGCGCGTACTAGATTACGACACCAGTAATAAATATGTTACGAGTACCGTAAATTAATTAAAATTGTCGTTAAATTAATTCCGAGTCATAGATCAAAGCAACCTATTATGAATACATATGCCAGTTCATTTGATAGACTATTTTACGACGTCCCATTTGTTAGAAACTTCAAAACCTGGAACTGTTTCGAAAATTATTTATCTCAATGGCGCTTAAACAAATAACTCTATTAGTTAGGTTGGACATTAATATAGATTAGAAAATTCGAACAATTTAACCGAAATTTAATAAAGAAAATAAAAAATATTTGCCAATAATATATAGGAGGTTTTTGCCTATATTGAAACAATCATTACACAATTAAGAGAGTTTCGCAGAGAATGGAAAGATTGATAACAGAATGGAGCAAGATCTCATCTATTAGGTTGATCAATACTTCCTAACCAATCCCACCATTGTTGAGTCACCAAAGATGTGTGTGGTTTGGCATTGTCGCGATGGTAAACAATTAATCATTTACCCATTAGTTCTAGTCGTTCCCTATTCTCCTTCTGCAACAGCATTCGCTGTTGACAGTGGAGAGCCGAATTAATGGTTTAGGCGAATTCAATCATATTCCATGCCATACAGATTTCAAAACCACTGAGTCAAATTGGATAATTCTTTTTTGTTGTTACTTTTTTGTTATTCTTTAAACCTTGTTACTGTACTTCGCATATTCCCAAAAGGAGATCCCAGCTATTGCTGAAGTTTGAGAGCTCTTGAGGCGAACCGTATTGGTAAATGTGACATAAAAAGAACCCCACATTACAGAGATCAGAGGACAGTGCGGAGGTGGTTGGTTTAAGAGCATCTAATAGCATGGAAGCCTTCCAAAAAACGCGCTTAACCGACAGCATGAAAAAAAAGCGAATCCAATGGGCCAGATAACATCGAAATGTGACTGTTGCTGACCGGACTCGAGTAAGTATAACATTTTTTCTTTTCTGACGAATCAAACTTCCAAGTTTTGACTAACAGTACAATCCCACGTCGTTTGCCTTATAGAGATGGTTAAACACAAGGTTAGTGCCATGGTGTGGTTTATCTCAACCGAAGGCATGGGGCGCTATAAATTGTAGAAGGAGCAATGATACAAAATCAATGAATGGTTCCATGACGATGGCAACTACATGTTTAGGACCGTGTAGCAAAGCCGGAAGCCTTACTGAATATTTGGCGGAAAAAACACTGTTTTCCCTGGCCCGGGAATTCACCAAACATGAAGCCCTTATAAAACATATCCGAACTCACCAAACGGGCGATTGCAAAAGAAGTGATCACCAGCAAGCAGTAGTTAATTTAAACTCTCATCAGAGAATGGCACTCAAAATTCAAGCTTCAGGAAGATAGGAAAACATGTATTGAGGGTATCATGCCCCGACACATAGAAGCTCTTATTGCAGCAAAAGATGGACATCGTTAAATATTAAAATTAATTCTATTATTTCTCAACAATAATAAAATAAGTAAAACGATGATTATAAAATTGTTTTGTATAATTTTTATAGTTTTACGAGGGTCACTATTTATATTTCGGGAATAGGGAAACAAAACAAATAGTTAAGCTGCGAATATATTTTTACTGTTTTCCAAAGTACTCGCCACGATGATCGATACACTTTTGCTCAAACATACACAAACACATACCAATTTTCAAAACATTTATTCCATTCTGAATGGGGTATCTTCAAAACATGATTTTTGAACGCTTCAATAGCTCCTTCGGGCGTTGAAAATCATTGACTACGCAGTTTATTCTTCACGGATGGGAACAAAAAGAAGTCATTGGGCGCCAAATCAAGGCTGTACGACGGATGACCCATCAAATCGATGTTTTGAGTGCTTAAATAGTCTCTTGTTTGAGCCGATGTGTGAGGGCTCGCAATGTCATGATGAAGAAAAATCTGGCGTCTCTTGTTTGTTTACTTATTTCACCGAAGACTTCTGGCAAACAAATGGTTGTGTACCAATCAGAATTTACTGTTCTACGATCCTCTAGAGGCACTGTTGCAATACGACCAGTTTTCCCGAAGAAACAGGTCACCATTTCCTTTGAAATGCTTCGTGCGCGAACAGCTTTTGTTCATCTTGGAACACCCATACAGTCGACCGCTGTTTACTTTCGGGCTCATACGAATATATCCATGATTCGTCACCTGTCACGATTTTATAAACGTCTTTCGAAGCACGGCTATTGAATTCCATAACCATTTCTTTGCACCAATCAACACGAGCTTTTTTTCAGTGAATGTCAAATTGTGTGGAATCCAACGCAAACATAACTTCCACATAGCTAAGTGTTCATGTAAAATCGAATATATGCTGGTGGAACTAATGCTTAGTGATGTCTCTATCTCACAATAGTTGACTTGACGATCTTGTGTGCACAACAGCCGATTTTTTACGACCTTCACGAAACTTACCGGTCAGCGAACTACGACCATTCAATCATGGTTCACTAAACCAGCGATACACGTTGGTTTTTGATGGAGCTTCATCGCCAAAGGTCAAATGAAGTTGATTGATGCACTCTTGTTGTGATAATCCACCTCGAATATTCTAAAAAAAACATCGCACGAAAATGTTCACGATTCAGTAGCACTTTTTTCCGAGACGAAACTTTCAACTAAATTTAACTAAACAAATAGCGTCCGCGCAACAAAATATTCTGAGTACGTATATCGTCAACAATGTCAAACTTTACGATGGCACCGTCAGATGGACCCACATGATAACAGTGTTGTCAATTCCCGAAATATAAATAGTGACCCTGGTACAAATAGAAATATATAAGAAACCCTCGACCTAATGGTTTGTTACAGAACTTCAGTTAAACCAGAAAATGAAATAATCTCAATATTGTCCTTAATAATTTGGCCATGGTACTTTAAATTCCAAGTTTAGGACGCAGGAATAATACTATATTTATGCTACGCCCTTCCAAACATCTTTTCCCTTTCAAATTTATATTATAAATACTTTTTATTATTTTGAAATTAAGGATTTTGTTCATATTTCACTCCTAAAATCAACCTTTGTCCAGTGTTCAGCGAAACGGGCGGGTATCAGTTAATAATGTATTAAGAAAAGTGTTTTAAAATTATATAGAAATAGTTTTCGATTAAAAAACATATTTTAACGCCTTAACAAATACAATTATGAAAAACAATGCTGTTTTAGAAATAGGCGACTACTCTTTTCCTATTTACCTACCGTTGTTTTACAGGAATCTGGACGATATCAGTCACAGGTGTTCCTGTCTTTGATCCCCAACAGAAAATTAATTCAATACCCGACGTTTCAACCGAAGAAAAGCAATCTGACGACAAAAAGGACGACATAAAAAGGGAATAATTTATAATAGTTACTAAAATTTGAATTTTAACAGGTGCCCGTAAAGGGCATTGCTATTCCCGTTATTAAAATATTAATTGAATCCGGGAGACAAGACAATGGTAGCGATGACAACTTTTAAAAATTAATAATAAAGCCGGGCCATATTTTTCGGTATTAAAGCCGTTGTTTTCGAGTGAGACGCGCTACAGAACGCCTTTTTATTAGATGTACTGATTTTTAATCCCCCTCCTCGTTGGTTTTTTAATGGAACGAAATGCCCCGGACGTTAAAATAATTCATTATGGTAATAAAGAAAAAATATCTAAAACACAATCTAAATGCTCGTCTGGCCGAAATAGGCATAGTAAGAAAGTTTTTACTCAAATTTTCATGGTATACCTATGGTCAATTCAAAACAGTAGTGACACACATTGATTTTTTTTTATTTTGGCTCTGAGATATAACAAAATTCTAATCTAAATAAAATAATGAAACAAAAATGTTATATGTTATAGTTTATTTTAATATTATAGTATATCGAATACATATATTATCAAAGGACTTAAAACTACACTTAATTATACAGCCACAATAATTTATAGGTTACAGTTGTTTTATTATATATACATTGAAATTTTTTCCACGCTAGTATAGGTAGAGTTCTAAGCGCGTTCTTTTAGGTAGTGGCATCCCCCGAAGGCCTAATCCACCTAATTAACAATTGTATATCTGAGTAATGTATTTTACTTTCATTAGAGAGCAATGTTTCGATGCAATGTTTCCTCGTAAAATCATTGTGATATTACTATATCTCTTTAGTTTGTCCTGTTACTACCTGTATTCATCTTTCTTGATAAAATTACATTTAATCACTTCTCCTTAATGCATTTGTCATATGTGCAAAACAGTCAGTATTATTTCACTATAATATAATAAGTATAGCTCCTCAAACAGTTTAACCAAATGTTCATGTATATTCTGAACAATAACACACATGCTCATAAAGATTTCACACTCTATAATACAATTCCCTACAATTAAAGTATATTAATTGTATACTGACCTTTAGTTGTTTCCTCTTTCCTCACCCTGTCTTGGTAATTATCAACATTGAATTATAATCCAATATTCAATAAGTTTTATTCTATCATTTTCACTTTCAGAAACACTAATCAAGTGAATAATTAAGCTGCTTACTTCCTATCTATCAAGATCTTGCTCTAGATTCTGCCATTTATCAATTTATTCTTCAATGTGTCTGATCGAGCTCACACAAACCGAAAGGGTTATTCTCAAGAGTTATTTTCGACAATGCCTCTATCATAAATTCTGACAGTTTTGGTTTAAATATCCTTCTCGATCTGAATGTTTTTTGCAATAATTCTTTACAATATTCTCGATCTGTATATGTTTTGGCCTTTTATGGATAGTTTCCAGACTAACAATTTTCCCTGAATTGCAAAAACTACTTACTGTTTTTATACATTTCGTGCATTATTACATTTAATCTCTGATACAGCTAACATCAAGCTGATCTTGATCGGTCACCTCTTTCGCATAAACACGGTTTCTTTTTGGTGAATTTAAGGTTATATTGTTTTTTATTTTTTGTGGGATTTTAGTGACCGTGTCCGTACCGTAAAACGTTTCGTAAAACCGCGGCGATTTGCAATTTATTAAAACAAAGCCTTAAGACAACGTTTGCCGGTTTATAACCCGTAATTATAATATTTTAAAGAATTTTACAGATGTTTGACAAACGGACAACTTTTGCATGCTCTTTCGGTTGCATGTTCGAACTTCTCCAACAACATTCTATCTATTTTTAAATAGAATAAAATGAGAAGGAAAATATTGTCTGACTGTAAAACAAATTGACAACTTTCGACAGACACATATTGACGTGTGTCACTACTGTTTTGAATAGACTATATATATATAGTTTATTCAAAGTTTTTCTGTACATACGTCATCAAGATGTTTAATGTATCGCCTGTTGCAATTTGTAAATTCGTTTCACCACTAAGCACAATATTCCCTTCTCATTTTATTCTAGTTAAAAGAAACATAATGCTGTCCGATTATTTCGAACGTGAAACAGAACTTTCTGTCAATCTTTTTACGGTTGTCAAACGTACGCAAAATTATTCAAAATATTAGTTATAATTACTACGGGCTATAAATCGGCAAACGTTATTTTAGCACAATGATTTTTTGATACATTTTAAATCGTTGCATTATATAATATATGTCAATCAATAAATGTTTTTTAGAGCAAAACAATATCATAATATTATATATGTAAGCACCTAAGAGCATGAAATTTTATTTATACCGTTGAAAAGTATACGATGCTTTATGAATTTGAATCTACATTTTGTCATTTCAAATCGAAATCCAATTTGGATCAATGCTAATTCGCAAAACAAGATTTGCTCATTTGCAGACAATGCCGGTAATGAAACATTCCATTTTGATATCCAAACCCCAATAGGACCAGGACATATTCCCCATTAACATTTTTGTATAATAATAGTTGTGTTGAATTCTCGGGATATTCGCATTTTCAGGACATCGAATATTCACGCAATTACCGCAACAAATATCGTTTCACCGGCTTCGGCCCCCCTCGGTCCCCCCGAAGCGCCCGCCCCACAATAACCAAACCGCAAAGGCGTATTTCGAATATCAAAACCAATATTGCGAATCCGTTGATGGAGTTTTCTTTAATTTGAATAAATATCCGTCCGGTGGGACTTAAATGATTCGGATAGCCGAAATACCGAACGCTGAGAAATGTTCCCCAACCTTACGTAACTATCAAGTCAAAATTAAAGGTTGGATCTATAGTAAAGGTTATTAAATTCGTTTAAATAAAGTGGCTACGTTAACCCTTTGGCATACCTCACGATTAATGATCTTGTTGGGCACAGGAACTACAGGGTTTAAAAGAGAATTATTTTGTAACGTTCAAAATGTACTGTTAAGTCGAAATACTCTCGATCTAACCTAAAACTAAAGAGATTAATTTTGTTGGGACTCTTAACCTGCGATTTCGGTTCACTAAATAATAAACTATGTTTGAATTTATACATATGATGTTAGATGATTTATTCTAAATCTTGTATATGTTCCTTTAACACATTTCTTATTCACAAAACATAGAAATATAGAATGTAAACTTAAATGGGCACACCCGTAACCATGTTGTCAGTTTACTGCCACACCGCCAGAGGGCCGCCGATTTCAGATTTCTTTCTTCCGATTTGAATTATAAATGTCATAACGTGAGCGTTTGTCAAGTGAAGGTTCTAACCATAAATTATACAGACTCAATTTCAAAGTTTTAATTTTTGCGTCAATGTTTTGTGGTTTCACAGGATGCATCCTGTGACCAAGAGTTTTGTTGTAAGCCAGAAATGGCTTGATAAGGTAAACATTAATAAACTTAAGGGGCTCTCTGAGCATTATTTATGTATGCCTAAAAATGTTTGCTCTTTGCATTTTACAGCAGAAGATTATAGGCCCAAATATGGCAAACCACTGTTTAACACAGATGCAGTTCCCAGTTGCAACCTATAAATAGTGTAAAAAGTAGTATAGTATAAAATTATTTTGTTCATTTTTATAATTTTTATTTTATAGAATCTAGAGGTCAGATACCACAGTTAATGTTACTCGATAACTTATGTTAACACACTTATGTTACATAGTACTACAGAAGAGAAAATTCGTAATGATTAGGCCATTTCAGCAGGATAGTTTGGAAATTTTTTTTGGAAATATTAGAAGCTAGGGCATTAGAAAAGTTTCACCAATACCTGATCATTTCGTCTCGGCGTCTCGGAAGCCTCATTATCAACAATTTTTTCTCTCTAAGATCACCAGGAGCCAACTGTGAAGAGGATGTTCAGAAAGAGATTTGGATAACTTAGGAAATTTTTTTAGAAGCGACGTGGTAACTACAACAGCCTTCACATTATCATGACTTATTATGATTATTATGACTTCCATAACAGTTCCAACACGTATTACTAAATATTGTAAAAAAATAGAAAGGAATATCAGAACATATATATATATATATATATATATATATATATATATATATATATATATATATATATATATATATATATATATATATATATATGGTTTCATTGCCAGAAAATTATTCAAATTAATTAAATGTGAAGGTTTTATGGCAAAAATTCTTTATCGAGAAAGCGATACCGATACAGAATTTATTAAAGCTTGCCAGTATGACAAATGTTGCTTACGGTACCTGGAAATTGTTTCAATTCATATATTTTTGAGGCCATCTCTAGAATATTTTATGTATTGCCCAAAGTATGTGCCAAAGCAAATTTAAAGGAAATTCTTGATAAAATGTTATGCCAGCAAATGTCACTCTTTTTTTAAACCACTACTTGTTTTCAACATTTAGAGGAGGGAAATTTAATAAGAAAAGTAATAATTAGGTGTTGCTTGTTCTAGTGGATGAAAAAAGTGAATAGGATTGCAAAGCGAAAAAATGAAAAATCTTGCATGGCTATACATATCTTATGGATAGGGCCCAATTTAGCACCTATAAAAAATACAAAAAAAAGAAGAGAAGGTTTCGTAATCAAAATTGTAACATGTAACTACTATCCTGGACTTAAACAAATTATTTTTTATTTCATATATTTTTATGTTATAATTTACAATAATAATTAATGTACAATTAGAAAATAAGTTATAAGTTGTCATGTTACATGTTGTTTTTTATGTATTTAGAAAATATTTTAAACAAATATTAACCAGTATTTAAACGAAATATTTTATTAAAATCATATAAATATATTGTATTCTTATTTTTTAATCCACCCCGTATTAAATAAACCAACTTAGCGCGACCTCTGGTGTCATGGCAAAGCATAATTTGGTCACAGTCCTATACAAAGGAGATCATATTCTAGGTCTGTATATTTTGTGTCCTTATTACTCTGTCTTAACATAAATTCTCCTATATACATCAAATGATATATCTAATTATGTCGCGGGCATTTGAACTACTTTCAAACCATAGATGAAACAAATATTGCCCGTCGACGCATTAACTACAAATAACAGCGTCTTTACATATAAAGACGCAAACAAATATCAATTAATAATAAAGCCTCTTTGGACTGATGGAATGCAAATATGTGATCACTGTAAAACTTATATCGAGTAGTAATATAATAATAATCTATCAATTACCAATGCTTATATCTATGTAACCAATGAAGAACGGCACGATGGCAGCGAAATCAAATGGATCTACAAAGCTGACTAATATTTCGCCATAAAACCTGAAGGAAGGTTAATAAATCATAGCAACGTGGAAGCTATACAACGATTACCGCTGTTGTGCTCTGTAACTTTGCTTAAGTAGTCTAATTTAATTAATATTATTAAATATAAATGCCATTAACACGACGAACTTCTCTGAGAGTTCTTGTAAGATTATCTGAGATATTAGATGTAATACGGAAAATTTTTAGAGTTACTTTTATTGGAATATTCGTCTGGTCGATCGGAATGTCGATGCGATTGTTTATCGGAACACTGAGTACTGCTTTTGTGGAAGGAATTCGCACGGGAACAGAAAACACTGGTTGAATAAAAGCCTCTTTATTTCCTATGTTAAATGCTATATGTATGTTATATTAAGGAATTACGGAAGCGCTATGGAAGTGGTAGTGTTGCAAGGGGTAGAGGAAAGAGAGAGAGACGTCGTCGTGATAGTTTTTTTTAGAGAAAAAGCCGGTCCCCGAGACGTTTATCTGGGAGAATATTGAAGGGTGCGTTCAGACGTGCCACCATCGACTGGCCAAGCCTCGTTAACAGCTAAACCGAGCGCCGATTCCATTTATCTGTTTGTATTTTCGACATTTTCTATCATTTCAATAAAGTAATGGTCACATCATGTAAAACAACCACTCTTTCATCACGTTTTAACTCCATTTACCGAGCCATATAAACCACCCTAAAGTGGTGACATCTCGACGTGATTAAAGTGCCTAACGGATCAACCAGCTCAACAGGAACCCCGTGCTCGACATGTTCATGGAAGAATAGCGCGAGAAATCCATCACCATCACAAGGTCGACTTTCTCCCACGAGATTAGCGCGATCGCCGAAGCACATCATGTATGACATCAACGCATAACATAGGTACTCTAGATCAAATCGATGGCAGCTGATCCCGAAAAACTACTGTCTACGGTTGGATTCCCATCTCATAAGCAGTCAATGGGCAATTGATTGCGTGATTGGGGGTGTGCTCAGGAACCTGCATATAGAGGTACGTTCCACGAGAGATCCACTAGGAGGGGAATGATGTAGCGACCACGCATTCATCTACAGTAAGTTCAAAGGTTGGCAACGCCGGTGGATTAGTACCATGCGGTTCCCGGTTATAAAAGACCACCACAACGACGTCTCGCTCTCTTTTCTTTTCTGTACACCCTTGTAATAGTACCACTTCCACAGCGCTACCGTACTTCCTCTACCTAACCTAATATCCTGTCAATTTTCCCGTCGACCGCATGTATCAATTTAATATCGCAATAAACAAGTATTTCTTCAACTTAGTGATTTTAGTTCTCGTGCAAATTCTTTTCAAAAATAGTAGTGAGTGTTTCGATAAATAATCACATCGACAGCCACACGTACCGGCTAACCGACCCGCCCGACGAACATTCCTATACCCCTACTAATACGCATACATTTAATTAACAAAAACGAACGCAAAACAACAAAACGTCCCCATCAATCGTGTTTATTCGACGGTCGCCAATAAAATCCGCAATCGTCCGAAAATCGACTAGTACTCGGAACGCTCGCGAGCCTCTCAAAACAAACGACACGGTAGCTATATGCAGCCGGTGCTAATGCAGATTTACACTAATCGACCCTGACGGGCCCCGTCCGGACCCTCCGTAACCGGGATTGAGTTATTTACGTCGCCGGGGGTCCATTTATTTACTTTTAATAGGAATTTCTGCGGCTTTATTGCCTAAATAAATCCGTTCGTCGGCCCGAATTAAAATACCTATAAAATATGGGAAGAATGGGAAGAGATCCCGGTCGTTTCACACAATTCACTTCGATAACGCTCTGCGGTCGGATGCCTGTATAACCGTTTCATCGCTTATTATCGTTTATAATATTTTAACATAAAATGTTCTTTCGATTAAGCCTAGCTGACTTGGCAACGTAGTGGTAAAGGCGACGAAACACACCTCTTACTGATAATACAGTTCTGAGTTTGAATCCCATTCAGGTCATAGGCGTTACTTTGTCTCTGGTTACACTGCCCAATAAATAAAAATCGTCATCATATTTCCTTTCAAAGTCAGGCTTATAGGATATTAAATGTTTGTCGAGGTATTTATACATAATATAATATATAACATGTCAATTGAAAAGTCCCAGGCCTACCATAGTAAAACACATTTTTTTGTCAAAATTAGTTTTTTTTATTCAACATAATTCCCTTCAAGGGTGATATACTGATTATAACGACCCTCCAACTTTTCGATGCCATTCTTGTAGTACGATTTGTCCTTGGCTTCAAAACAGGCTACAGTTTCGGCGATCACCTCTTCATTACACGAAAATTTCATCCCAGCGAGCATTCTTTTGAGATCTGAGAACAGGAAATGGTCGCTGGCGGCCAGGTTTGGGGAATACGGTGGATGAAAAAGCAATTCGAAGCCTAATTCATGTATTTTTGCCATCGTCTTCACTGACTTGTGACACGGTGCATTGTGTTGGTGAAGGAACACTTTCTTTTCGTTCAAATTCGGCCGTTTTCGGCTATTTTATCCTTCAAACGATCCAGTGGCGCTATGTAATAGTCGCTGTTGATGGTCCTTTCTTTTCACGATAGCTAATGAAAATTATTACATGCGCACCCCAAAATACAAAAGCCATAACGTTGCCAGCCGACTGTTGCGTTTCCCACGCTTTGCAGCGGGTTCATCGTGTACGTTCCTCATGACTGTCGACTTCGGAGTGAAATGATGGAGCCATGTTTCATTCATTGTCACATATCAACGCAAAAACTCGGGTTTATTACGCTTGATCATCTTCAAACACTAAAACTTCAAACATCTAAAACATCATTTAACGTGTACATGACGTACACGTTAAATCGATATCTTTAGAATGTCTGCTATTTTATTCAATTTCAATTTATGGCCATTCTAAATTACTGCGTCCACTGCGTTCATCGTCTTGGGTGCTCATTTCACCACGTTTAAACTTAACGTACCAATCCTTGATTTTCTGGGCGAGTGTTTTTGCTTCAACGGTATTTTTTCTCTTCAAAAAGTAATATTTTATCAACACGCGAAATTCCTTTTTATTCATTTTTTTCACAAAAACAAATGTTGCTTCACTCAAAATGCTATAATTCACAAACTAATGACCCGACAGCTGGGAAATTTATAAAAGTATCATTTGAAGGTTAGGACTATCTAAAAAACATATGGATTTAATTCTAGTGGCGCCATCTATGTGTCAGGCAGGGGACTTTTCAATTGACCTGTTATTTAACGGTTAGATTAGGTTGTTTAACACATTTTTACAGTTAATACATCGCATTTTCACCAATAGATACCGTTGATGGGAATACAATACTGATGCAAGCACCTAGTTTGTTTCACTCGACAACTACAACCCACCAACGTCAACCCGATAAATAACGAATTCGGAACATCGTTTTTATGAAGCGGCGACGCGCGTACGGCCCCGCCCACGCCGAAACCGAGTGAAATGTGAAATTCTGAATCCGGCCGCAGATTCCGGCTAATTAATTTCCCGTCCGCGGAAAAACCGCACCCGTTTTTCTAATTACCGGCTGCATAATTCAGCTGGAAAATGCGGTAGAGTCAAAAAAGCCGCACCGCCGATGTAATATATTAATTAACGGTCCGGGCCGGGGCCGGCCCTGGACCGGAAGTGCGTCGTCGGGACGTTATAATTAATAATTGAAAACTTACCCCGGACGCTAATGGATTGCGGTTTGTCGTTTGTTTTTTCGCTGCATACATACAATATGGACGGCGGACACGCCAATATGACACTGCATATACTGTGATGATCGATATGTTCGGTGAAATGAAACGGACATTTTTATTCCCCAGCCTTATTTAACCTCTTTATTTCAGATCTGCCGTGCTGACGACACTGCCTTCTTTACGACCTCCAGGCTCGAAGATGCCGTTGAAGGGCGTTTACAGAAGTAGCTCGATCATGCGGTCAAATGGTTCAAATTCTGGATGTTGCAAATCGACATCCTGAAAATCCGGGCCATCATTTTCCATAAGAAGTGTTACGCACTGAGAATCGCGTAGTTCAAGGTCGACACTACAGCAATTCCGTGGCTGGACAATCTCACGTACCTAGGTCTCCACCTCGACCGACGGTTCGGTTGGCATTCCCAAATCCAGAAAGGTTCGGGTATGGCAAACCTGCTATCTTCTCTAATGTACCCCTCTAGTACACTTTCCATCTCCATTAAATGTTTATTTTACAAGATGTTAATCTGGTTCGTTCACCTATACAGATCTAATGTCTACTTCTAGTTTGTTACACACAACCAGATTAAAGAGCTTCAAGTTTTTCAAAATAAGCTCCTCCAGAGAATCTTTAAACGCTCCATAATTTGTCAGAAATTATCTAATTTATAGAGAATCTGACACTCCAGAAAGCAAGCACCTCATATCTCAATCCTTCTACAAACAACAGCTCAGCTCAACTTCTTCTGAAAATGCACTTATTCGCGAGCTGGTCGACATCCTAAAATCTTAGGACCGCGTCACCGCCAATCTCTCCTTTTTCCAGGCTGCAACGACCTCATCCGTCACTGTAGTCATAACTTTTGCCCCATACGATAGTATCCAGTCATGGGCTAACTCAAGTTCGCGAATCAATAGTGAGTTTCACTATCTGTTCTCTCGCCGGATCCTCGTATTCAATAACAAGATTCCGAAAAGCTCATATCAAATATCTGATTTCTTGTTCACCCAGGTTATGGGTAAGTGACACATATTTAATTGAAAATACAGCCTGGTATGTGTGTTATGGCAAACAGAAGTTTCAGACAATTCAAAGAATGCTTATATACAGACGATGTATGAACGCAGATGTTGTCACTGAAGCCAAGTAAAGGAAAAGAAACTAAGCAGAGATCTAATTTAAGAATTCATAGCAGTACCTAATATGTCAAAGCATGTCTAAACACTAACACAGATTTTGTTAATTTGATTGAACTATTGTAGTCACACAGATAAATATTTGCATCAGTTTTTTCAAATCATCTTCTTAAAAGTTTTCAGTAGTTTTGCTGTCAATATAATTTTCATTTATCGTGGCAAGTATAGAGTACTAGATTTCCATATTACTATGCTCACATTACCCAAGTTGGGATTATACTATTATTAGGAATGATTATACTATTATTGGGAGTTATTAACTGTACTTACTAATTTTCTTGTGACGTTATACTGATAGTATCTATTTATTTTAATAACTCCTAATAAGTTTTGAGCCCCTCTCGGCCTCTGAAAATGGCTTGATTCAGCTCAGTGGACTTAATACCATTTAATTTTAGTTAAAATTTTTCATTTTTGTAAACAAGCTTTCACACCCATTATACACCACCGAACATTGAAACATAATAAAACAAGAGTAATGGTACAATAAAATAAATCGAGTTTTTTTCGTTTTTTTTTTCTTGGAGCCGTCCTCTTTATTTTATTACTGCATTCTGTTTGAAACTTTTAAATTAAATTACTTAGGAAAGTAATAGGTATTTGATTTTATTGTTATTTTATTTACCTATTTTCCTTTATTTTTTCAAATTTCATTTTGATAGATTAAATTACTGATGCTTCTTATACACCATAAAATGTGATTGAAATTTTGAATAAAAGCATATAAAAGTAAGTATTTATTACGTTGTATATATCCAATTACTTTCCGGCAAAGCAACATTTGCAATCCCTTTTAGATATTAAACAACAGAAAACTGTATCTGAAATCCCTCGATTTCAATGTGTCAATACTGGTCAGTTATATTTAGAATAGAGAATTCGCAAGGAAGAATCGAAAAAGCATGAGTGAAATGAAAATCTGAAGTAAAAACAGCAACAAATGTCAGAGATCAGAGGAAGTTACTTGTAAGTGATGACTTCAAGGATCATACAGTGATCAATTGAAGCAATTCCTGAAGCAAATTCCCTTTCATCCATTTTTTTCACAATAACAAAAGCTACTTCACTCAAAATGCTATAATTCACAAACTAATGATCCGACAGCTGTCAAATTTATACACGTATATTTTGAGGGTTAGCGCTAACTAAAAAATATATGGATTTAGTTCTAGAAGCGTCATCTGTGTGTCAGGCGGGGGACTTTTCAATTGACCTGTTATATCGACATGATGAAACATCATTGAGGAAACTCTTATTATATATATATATATATATATATATATATATATATATTCATGTTATTTCATCCATCCCTTGCATATGTTAAATTTCGCCATTGATACCGTCAATATTTAATTCGTCCGGCAACAAACACGATATATAAACGTTAAAAATCACTGAATCCATCCAAAACCTGAACGCTACGGATTCAAAATACCCTTCAGTGATATCCGAGATCAATGTCTCGGCGTTGCCGGATCTTCGTTATCGTTTACTAGTCGTATTTTTTGGCACCCCCTCATGTGTTCAACTTCTGTCAACTGGTATAATATCTCTAGGTATTTTGAAGGCCGTTACTATAACATATAAAGTGTGACATGCCTCAAGGTCGCCACAACTTTAAAATTAGATAGCTTATTAATGCCCAGATTGGGTGAAAATAGATATCTTCTGGGTTGGTCACTAGCCAACTGGTTGACTTAACAGGGGGAACCATGGTTCACAGCCCGCATCCAATCTAGATAAACCCTGATTAGTAAAAAGGAATAAAATATATTTCCATCACAATACGCAGCTTTATTAAACGAAATCCATACCCTTTCCGACATCTGCCACGAAAATCGATGCGGCACTGGCTGAACATTGCTGGTTTTTGTTTAATTTTTGGTAATCGGTATTATTGGCAAGTGATCTAATTCTATCTCCAACATCATCGAAGCAACAGCAGAATCCTTTGGTACAAATTGAGAGAATATTCTATTGAAAACGAATAATTACTGCAGTTAAAACGAATGGTGACTCAACAACAAATTAATTAATAGATATTATATGCATATGTATAAGGTGTTTAAGGTGTACATATTATCTCATCCATCCCTTGGATATTTCGCCACTGATACCATCAATATTTAATTCATCTGACAACAAACACGATATATAAACATTAAAAATCACTGAATCCATCCAAAAACTCAACGCCGCGGGTAAACTAAAAGCATCTGGAAATATACATATTCAGCAGGAATAAATAAATAAATAAGTAAATATTTTTCAATCAACTGCTAAGTTTTCTTTAGCACTTAACCGTGTACAGCGGGTAATTAAGGTCAGCGCGATGTTCCCGCAAAGTTCAAACAACTCCGACACAACTTTCCAATCTACATTTCAAATAATCTTGGCGTCACCCTAACGGGTGAGCCCCCTTTTCCGCGACAGAAAAATTTATTTCCCTTGAAAATATATGTAACCGGCTTCGAGCGGAGGCCATGAATTATTTCCATTCATCCGAAGGGATTGTGAGTGGGTAACTTTGTTAAAAATTAGTTACGAAGCAATAATATCACATTTTTCTTACTAGGGCTTCATTAAAGTTGTCTTGTTTTAAAAACATATTATTACATTCTACCAAACAATTCAAAATTTCCACATTTAGTACTAAGTAAAATTAAAAACTAATTTAGTATTTGTTAAAATAAAAAATATGAATTCAGACAACTGCTGTTAATTGAAAAGTCCTCGGCCTGACACATAGATGGCACTACTAGAATTAAATGTATATGTTATTTAATTAGACAGCTGTCGGATCATTAGTTTGTTAATTATAACTAATATTTGTATTTTGAGTGAGGCAACTTTTGTTATTGTGAAAAAATGGATAAAAAGGAATTTCGCGTCTTCATAAAATATTGCTTTTTGATGGGAAAAAATACAGTTGAAGCAAAAACTTGGCTTGATGCCGAGTTTCCGAACACTGTTCCAGGAAAATCAATCAGCAAGGATTGGTATGCTAAGTTTAGACGTGGTGAAATGAGCACTGAAGACGGTGAACGCAGTGGACGGCCAAAATAAGTTGTTACCGACGAAAACATTTAAAAAATCCACAAAATTATTTTGAATGACCGTAAATTGAAATTGAATGAAATAGCAGATACTCTAAAGATATCAACTGAACGTGTACATTATATAATTCATGAATAATTGCGTATGAGAAGGCTCTCGGCAAAGGGGGTGCCTCGCGAGCTCACTTTTGACCAAAAACAAGGACGAGTTGATGATTCGAAGCAGTATTTGAAGATAATCAAGCCTAATAAACTCGAGTTTTTGCGTCGATATATGACAATGGATGCAACATAGCTCCATCGTTTCACTCCGAAATCCAATCGACAGTCATCCGAGTGGACTGCACACGATGAACCCGCTCGAAAGCGTGGGAAAAGGCAATAGTCGGCTGTTAAGATTATGGCGCCTGTATTTTGGGATGCGCAGGGAATAATTTTCATTGACTGCTTTGAAAAAGGAAAGACCATTAACAGCGACCATTACATAGCGTTAATGGACCGGTTGAAGGACGAAATCGCCGGAAAACGGCCGCACTTGAAGAAAATGGAAGTAATGCTTAACCAAGACAGTGTACCGTGTCACAAGCCAGTAAAACGATGGCAAAAATCCATGAATTGGGCTTCGAATTGCTTTCTAATCCACCGTATTCTTCGGATCTGGCCCACAGTGACTATTTCCTGTTCTCATATCTCAAAAGAATGAATTTGATCTTGGGTGGTGTAGTGCAGTGAGGTTCATGTAAACAGATGTTAAAAGAGCCAAACCTGATTTTTAAAAATGTTTTGGTACTAATGAACAAAATTGCATTTTCAACATTCATTACTTCTTGCTCGATATGAAGAAATCTGCTTCCTCAGTCCATCAAATACTTTTAGAAACTTATAATGATGCTGATCGATCATATCCAAACAAAGAACACCTTAGCGCAATTACTCAGCAACTTAACGGATAATAAATGAACAATAAAATGATGAATTAAAATATCTAAAGGGAGGGGAAATGGCTACCTTACGAATTGACTGAAAAAATTCTTTAAGAACCGTTTCAACATCGCAGATAAAGAAACGAACAAAAAAAAAGAAAGAATTGTTAAGATTAGTTCTTGGAAAAGAGAATTAAATTGTTTCTACAGATGTCTAATGACATCAGTTAAATATAATTAGCAACGTACTATTACAAAAAAGGCCAGCAACAACAATACTTTTGCATGGTAATCCTCGGCAACACATTTTCAGAATCTGAGAAAGTCACTGTCACAGCTCTAAAAGGAAGTTCTCTCGCATCCAGCGTACTAACCAGATAGAGAACCTTTTTGTTTGATTGTCGCTCGGCAAAATTAATGCAGCATAGCTTGGATATCACACGGTTCGAAATGCTGAAGAAGTACGAAAATAGAGTAATAATAGGATCGTTGACAACCCAACATCGTTCTTTCCACATGTTGTCAGAATGATACGAAATAGTTTTAGAAAGTAATTGAAAATATTTTGACTAATATATTGTACCAACTTCATGTCATTTTAAAGTGTAATGGCCAGAACGCTTGCTATTTTACCATGAATGTGTCGTCCATCGTGAAGTTCTGATGGCATAAGCAATATAGTCGTTTGAGAAGAAGTTCCTATTGTCAGCTTTAAGAGTTGCCTAATTGTTAAGCAAGGCTTCAGCTAGAAGGCAGAGAGTCCTGATTCTGCAGCTGCCCAAATAAAGAAGAATTAAACCATTTACTCTTCTATGGAAACCTTATTACTCACTAGGGATGCTATTATGTTGAGGTCATAGTTATAACGAGGATGATTACCCTGAGCCATGATATCCATGAAGCAGGATAATTGGTCTACAGTCTGGTGCACCGTCTGGGACTTCTTTTTGGGTGTGTTTTTTCGTCGATAATTGATTGGATTTTGTAGTATGTAATTGTCTGTCTCTTGAATAACATTTTCATGTATTCGGAAATTTTCAGTAATATTTGCTTTGCACTAACTAAATTTTACCATCAACTTCATTGGCATTTTAACTACGTAGAATACATAATAAATAACATCACAATTATTATTTTTTGAGCCAAGTAGTACAATAAGCGGGATAATATATTTTAATCATCACGATAACAAATGAATAATAAATGACCAATGAATAATAATTATTTACTTTACCAATTATTATGTGTTGGTATATGACTAGGTCAGTACGTTTGGTAGGTCTGAAAATTAGGTTTGTTAATACAAATAGGCTTGTTATTTTATTTCATTAATTTGATACTATAACTATAAGTAAACTTAAGATAAAGCTATAATGGATAACGCTAACAAAACTTCAAACATAACTGTATGATGATACACATATATAATGTTATATTATATTTAAGGACTTAAAGAAAAAGGAAACCACGTTTTTTCATTTTTGGATTTTTGGATGGTTATTGGTTCGGTGAATGGACGTAAGATGAAATAAAACCGCGATGGTTACATTATGCGATTGTTATTTAGTGATATAATATAAAGGATGACAAAATACAAATAGATAAAAAAGAAATGGCACACTGGTACCTGAGGAGTCGTTCTTATATGTTGGTCGTTCAAAATCCAAAATCATTTTGCTTACTTTCAAAAATCAATCAGATTATCTAACAAATCTAATAATTTCCATGGACTCTATTGCTATATTTGTGTCGATCCAACGCTTTTCTGGAAAAAAGCCCACCTTTTTATTATGACCGCATCTTATCTGTAATACCCGTAAAAATAATATAACAATAAAATAATTTTTCATACAGTAATAGTAGCATATACTTGTACAAATAATTTAAAAATTCAACTTCGTTAGCTAATTTTGTGATGTGCATATTCACCAGCTGCATATATTTAGTTTTGTCTGTTTCATTAACAATCTTCCTCATTTTCTCTTGTATTTGCGCTCTAAGTTCTGGAATTTTAGTATCCTTTTGCCTTGAATGTTCTTTATAACATGCAATGAACTTAAGAGCCTTTGTGGCCGAACGTGTCAGTTGGATGGAACCGGATGTCTTCTGGCTTGGTCACTGGCCAGTTAGTGTACTGAACACTGAATGTCTTAGTTCTAAATACACGTCCAGTTTAGATAAACTCTAGTTGGTAAAAAGGAAAAAATGTATGTCCATCACAACACGCAACAAAACTTAAAATAGATATATTATAGATATATCCGCTTTATTAAACGAAATCCATACTCTTTCCGACATCTGGCACGAAAAGCGATGCGGCACTGGGCGAACATTGCTGGTTTTTGTTTTATTTTTGGTAATCGGTATTACTGACAAGTGATCTAATATCTCTGCCTTTTAATTAATGACTTGGCAGGAGTTCAATATTTAAATGTATATTTCAGTGTCTAGTTGGTGTGTAAACTAAGTTGAACTGATATTTCTATTTCGTGCCTTGTCGTAATTAATTTAGAATGAACTAGAGGGTGTTGGAATTTTATTATAAAGATTTTTAATTTTAATGTTGCAACACGAATGGGTCGTGTGCAAAATTATGTCATCGTAATCCGAAGCTTTTACTTGATTTGATGCATTGCGTCATGATTTAGGATAATAAAGTCCTCAGTAAAACATTTGAATGCAAGTTCGTGATAATATTAAAAACATCCCCATAATATTCATCTTATTCGCCAGATTTAGTTCCCTATGATTTCTGGATTTTCACACACCTTCAAGAACTCAAGACTCCAAGCCCTCGCAAACGATTTTTATTAAAAAAAGAAGGCTGTATTTATCATTTTTGTAAATAAATAACAAAATATGACGAAAACTATCTAGAATCTCTATTTTTTTTCGAGCACTTTTTAGGACAAAGCATTGTTATTCTATTGACTATTATTCCTCAATTGCAATATACAGTCCAGCCAAAATTACTGAACTTACGTAACGCCATCAAGTGAATTGCCGTGCAGAAAAATCGTATTCTTCGTTTTCATTCCAGTTAAGTTATTCCAGTTAAAAATAGATACAATGCCGCTGATGCGTCCGAACATGTAACTGAATCAGTCATTGAAATTCGGCAGCTGTCAAATGACCGCAAAGTTCTTCAGAACATTACTGATAACGACTACAGATCATACACCGGCAAACTTTATGTAGGAGATTTACTTTTTTCGATCAATTTCAAATCACTTCTTCACATTTGTGATTACTCAAAGTTGTTAGTAAAAAATGCCACAGCCAGATAGTCAGAAACATATTTCATTGTTAGTCGGTAACTTCGAACAAAAATGAGATAAAGGGGACACTCTTTTATCAGTAAAATGCGTTAGAGATGTAAGTAACAGGTCACTTGAAAAGCCCCCGGCCTGACACATAGATAGCGCTACTAGAATTAAATCTATTTGTTTTTTAGTTAGACCTAACCCTCAAGATGCACGTATAAATTTGGCAATAATTATATAGCATTTTGAGTGAAGCAACTTTTATTATTGTGAAAAAAATGGATAAAAAGGAATTTCGCGTGTTGATAAAATATTGCTTTTTGAAGGGAAAATACTGAAAAAATAAGAGTGGACTGCACACGATAAACCCGCTCCAAAGCGTGGGAAAACGCAACAGTCGGCTGGCAAGGTTATGGCGCCTGTATTTTGGGATGCGCATGGAATAATTTTCACTGACTACCTTCAGAAAGAAAGGACCATCAACAGCGACTATTACACAGCGTTACTGGACCGTTTAAAGGACGAAATCACCGAAAAACGGCCGCATTTGAAGAAAAAGAAAGTGCTACTTCACCAAGACAATACACCGTATCAAAAGACAGTGAAAACTATGGCAAAAATCCATTAATTGGGCTTCGAATTGCTTCCTCATCCACCATATTCTCCAGATCTGGTCTGGTGATCAACTATTTTATGTTCTCAGATCTCAAAAGAAGGTTCGCTGGGAAGAAATTTTCGTCGAATGAAGGGGTGATCTTAATAATTTTGCCAGAAAATGTGTTTTACTATGGTAGGCCGGGGTTCAATTGATCTGTTGCTAAAACCATTAAACAATAAGTTTCGGAGGTTTCATTAGAAATATTATTTAACGTCTTGCAGCTACATTGAACATTTTTATACACATTGTGACTAAAGATCCTCAAAAAGTGAAGAATTGTATTGTTAAGTTGGTTTTATTCAGAATCGTATATATGAAATGTATGAAAATAGGCAGTAGTTTTTGTCGATATTATGTTCTTAATACAGTCATAGTTTAATAAAATTATTTCAGGGGAAACTGTTATATAGAAACTATTCTCAAAAAATTCTGGAATATGTAGTTCTTTGGGGAATAACTGTTTCAAATTGTCATTAAGTAAATACAAATTAAATGCTTATATTTTATGGAATTTATTTTTTTTAACAGACCTGAAAAAATATATACTTTAGATGAGATATCAGAAAAATATGGTAGGTGTGTACTACAACGTCCTATTGCATATTTAATTCCATCGTCATTCGTAAAGAAATATAACGAACATGCTAGTCGAGAAGGATATTCAATATAGTCACACCCCTAGTTTAGATAAACTCCATCAGACACACAGGAGAAGAAATTGGCAAATAGTGGAATATTAAACTGCAACTGACTTTAATAGTAATTTTGATAGTGAAAGTGACAGTGCCTCAATGAAATACTCTTTATATGGACTTATGACCCAATGCTGACAATTACTAAGACAGGGATAGTGATAAGAGCGGAAATAACTAAAGATAAGTATATAATTAATCTAGGATAATTGTGTAGAATGTAAAAACATTATGTGTAAGATATGTGTGCAACTGTTTAGAAAGGAAGAACAACATAGCAAATACATTAATGGTAATACAGTGCCTATATTCTGATATATATCTATATTTTCTGATATAGAGGTAATGATTTCTGATATATAGGTAAAGGTTTGCAAGAAAAGTATACACGGGTAGTAATAGAACAAAATAAAGAAAAACATATTCATATCAAAATGACTTCTTGAAAGAAACGTGAGATAGAATGTTAGTAACGAAGGAAACAAGAGTTAAAAAATCCAAATCCAGAAAAAAAAAATGAAAAATGAAAAGAGCTCTCCGATGAAAATTAAATAAATAATAATTTTGTTACATGTTAAAGTCAATTAAACTAAAAATAAAAGTTCATGCGGGAACATTGCGAAGTTGTGAGGTCATAGGACTTGGTGTGGCTACAATGAATAAGTGCAGCTATGAGTACGCGATTTTAAAGACATATATTAGGAAAAACCGAAATTGATATTTTTATTTGGTTTTTGAATTTTCTATTATACAATTATTTGAAACTACATACGAGTCCTCGATTCCTCGAATTACCTCAAAGAAGAACAAGATAATGAGGGCTCCTATTTGTCAAAAACATGCAATACAAATGTAAGTATTTATACTATTTAAAAACTATGTTTTGAAACTACATACGAATTAATATTTATTAACAGAATTAGTACAGCAGATAACACCGTATTTACTCTAGTCCTCGAGTTACCTCGAAGAAGAACAAGATAATGAGGGGTCCTACTTGTCAAAAATGTGCATTACAGAGGTAAGTATTTATACTATTTAAAAACTATTTTTAGCGTTTTGCTGGTGCACTAAATATTAGTATGGACACTGTGGAATATTAAAATCTGTCAAAAATAAAGGACAATATAGTGCTAGATTCACCAAAGAGACACCGTCCACATGCGAAACTGTGGTTTTTCAAGTTTTTATTATACCGTTGTTTAAAACAACATAAAAGTTAATGTTTACGGACAAAATTAGTAGCAGCGATAACGCCGTAGAATTTTCCGCCTATTTTAGCATCACATGCCGAAAATCTAATTACGCCCGTCAAAGGGCGCGAAGTTGTCTTCAAAGCTTATAATATGCATTTTACTTGCCACGGAAGGAATCACAACAGCCTAGTTTGCTTGATTTAATATTGTTGGAAGTTTTACGAAGCCAAGAGAATGAAGAAAATAATTCGATATTATTAATTTTACTTAATATCAATACACTTGCTCTAACAGTCTTCCAATTTATACAGTAACTATACTCCGAATTTATTTTCATGATGTTGAATATAAGCATCACTTGAACAACCTATTTGTATAACATATTTAGAGCTTGTTAAATTCACCGGAATTTATCACAACGGAACATAAAGAATATGACAAAGGTGTTGTAACAAAACAAAGTCATAAAACATTGTTACTAGTTTACGATATATCCGAACTATTCTATATACGGAAGTGAATATAGAGAATTTTGTTTGAGAAATTACATTTTTTTAAATATTTTATTAGATACGCTTATCTTATTATATATACTATCATAATTATGCACTAATTCAATACTAGTTTTCTTTAAAAGACCATTTTATTTAACGAAAAGAAGAGGCGACTTTATAAACGACGATACAAAGTGATACTGAGGGTAAAAACAATTAGAAATCATCCCGACGTTTATTTTTAAGTTAAACCGTTGGTTTTCGTCGAATGAAGGGGTGATCTTAATAATTTTGCCAAAAAATGTGTTTTACTATGGTAGGCCGGGGTTCAATTGATCTGTTACTAAAACCATTAAATAATAAGTTCCGGAGGTTTGATTAGAAATATTATTTAACGTCTTGCAGCTACATTGAACATTTTTATAGACACTGTGACTAAAGTTCCTCAAAAAGTGAAGAATTGTATTGTTAAGTTGGTTTTATTCGGAATCGAATATATGAAATGTATGAAAATAGGCAGTAGTTTTTGTCGATATTATGTTCTTAATATAGTCATAGTTTAATACAATTATTTCAGAGGAAACTGTTATATAGAAACTATTCTCAAAAAATTCTGGAATATGTAGTTCTTTGGGGAATAACTGTTTCAAATTGTCATTAAGTTTAGTGTTAGTGTTCTTATTCTTCGTGTTACTTAAATGTATTTTGCAATTCAATAAAATGTATATATTTGTTTCCTCTAGTACTTGGGTTAATTCACAAGTATGACAACTGCGGGATAAATACATAGTTCCAAATTAAAATTTAATTTTTCTAACTTAAGATAATTTCAGTAATAATTCGCTTAATTTAAATTCCGTCCAGTAATCATGTTTAATGACAAAATCATTTTATATCGGTTATCGTACAGTTCCTTGATAGTTAAGCACTGATATAATCTGTAAATAATCAAAGAACTTTGTTTTAGCATCGTTGGATTACTACTCGGTTTCATGATTTAGCCAAACTCCATATTTGTACCCCATAAGTCCAAATAGACTAGCGCAGTATTATACAACCTATTGTTTCCAATTTAATCTACCATCAAAATAGATGCCGAGATATGTTGCTGATTCTGAGTGAAGAATTGGTCAATCTTCAAATGAGTGAACAATTTCCGATTCTTGTAGTTTCTGTTTAGCTGTAAGCAGAACTATAGTTTATTCAAAGTTTTTTTGTACATAGGTTTAATATATTGCCTGCCACAATTTGTAAATTCGTTTTAGAATTAGACAATATTTTCCTTCTCATTTTATTCTAGATAAAAAGAAACACAATTCTGTCTGATTCAAAGCCTGTCAAAGCTATCCGGTTGTCAGACGTATGCAAAATTCTTGAAAGCAATGGTGATAAGAGGCTATAGCTCTAACCTATAAACTATTGTGGCTGTATAATTAACAATAATAGGTTTTAGATATACTATAATGATAAAATAAATTATATTTGATAACATTTTTGTGTCGTTATTTTATTTACACTAGATTTTTTTTTATGTCAAATTAGATGACGTATGTACAAAATAACTATATATATATATATATATATATATATATATATATATTGAATATAAATATTGGATTGTAAGAAAATGTTCCAAGCAATGCTTATTTCGTTGTTAGAGTATCGGCAGTTGTGAGCGGACATAAAAATGACCCCAAGACACTACTTGTGGATCTCCAGCCAAAATCTAATGTTTGAACAAAATATACGACTTCAGCAATTGACAACACTTTCACAAAAATAAATTAATTTTATTCAGCTAAAAACCCTTATTCCAAATATGCTAGCGTTCAAAACAAACGAATAAGCATCATAAGAACGCAGAATAAGATAAACTCGTAGATAGATCAGATTTAAACAGACTAAAACTTTAAAATTATTTTATCTAAGACGAACATCCGACCGACTTAAAGTACGCAGATCTAATTAACAACTTTTGGCGTAACCTTTGTTTATAATAAAACTTTTAAGAAATCTTTCAGCTGCATACCCTTTCAAATCTTGAATATATTTTTAGTTACAGTTAACTTTATAATTGATGATACTAACGAAACTTTCCGTCTTCCGGTCGGCGCTATTCAGAAAATTGTCAAATGCATTTTTCGAGTTCACTTGGAAATAAATTCAACTTTTAACAAACAACAAAATTTATTATTTATATAATAAAACTTGCTTGGATTTACTTTATGTGAGCTCTTGCAGTAACAAGGTAGTTGTTATAGACATGAATATCATCGAAACACATAAATTAATATCAGTCATCTCCCCACAACAGTATATAATACAACTACCAACATTGTTGACGGTACAGTGACAACAGAAAATTCCACTTTTATTTTTAAATTACACTTATGATATACCACAAATGGGGAATATTACGATGGCTACATTGGCTGATAATACTGCGATTATAGCTGTCCGAGAAAATAGTAAAGAAGCCTCACGAAAATTACAACAGGTAAGTAACAATATAAATAATTGTACACAAGCTTGGAAAATAAGAACTAATGAAAGTAAATCTGTACATGTGCAGTTCACCTATAAACAGACCGTACAAGCACCAATAACATTAAATAATGTTATCATTCCATAAGCAACAACGCTAAATATCTCGAAAGGAACCTTGATGCAAAACATCGCAGGAAGGAACATATAAAGAAGAAAAGAAAAGAACTGGAATTGAAATATAGGAAAATTTACTGGCTAATTGGAAGAAAATCGCAATTATCAGTACATCATATATATATGCTATTATATAAGCAAATATTGAAACCTATATGGACATATGGAGTTCAATTATGGGGATGTTCTGCAAAGAGTAACATAAATAAAATACAAACATTTCAGAAAAAAGTCTTGAGAGGTATTGTGGGCGCACCCAAATACTATAGGACTGATTACCTACATCGAGGCCTTCAGATACCCACAGTCAGACAAGAAATCAAGAGAATTGCAATGGGGCATGAGGAAAGACTCCATTCTCATAAGAATATTGAAATATTGCAGCTTTTGGCTACCACCAGAACAGGACACAGACCTAAAAGGATCAAAACATCTGATCTTGTATAGTGTTGTATAGTGAGGTGCATATAATAAAAAATACAGTAATGACATGTGTAAACATTATTTCACAAGAGACGTGATCGTGAGGTTTTGTTGATCATTATATTTATTAACAATTAATTGCAGAAATATTGCTGGTCGAGAAGGATATTCCATCAAAAACTGTTTGGATGTATGGAACGAAGCATTGTCAACCGTAACACCTTGGGCTTGGATGGACTCGATTAGACATACAGAGGAAGTAATTGATAAATGGTGGAATTGTGAACATGTTTTAGACAGATTAGAAATTAATACTTTAGTGTTTGAATTGGACAGCGAGTGGGAAAGTGAAAGTGACTGAAGGAAACTTTCAGGATATGTGATAATGCTGTGCAATGCTAGACATTCCTGAGACAGAGTGATGATAGTAGAAACAACTAAAGGTATGCACATAATTAATTGAATATAACTGTAGCAAATGATATTGTAGGGAGTGAAAGATTTGTGTGCACAGATATGATTGTAATTGTGCAAAATTAAACATGAGCATGTAGATATGGTAAATGCATTAGGCAGAATTCAGTGATTAATTTTATGAAGAATGGTGTACACAGCTAGTAGAATAAGAAATAAAATATACAGTGATACCAAGATGACTTGACAAGAAAATACACCATTGAAGGAAACAAGAACAAAACGAAAAAAGTAAATATGCTTTCGAATGAATGTAAAATACGTTTCTCAGATATACAATTGTTAATTAAGTGGATTAGACCACCAGGGGGATACCACTACATAAAAAAGCGCCTAGAAACTCTACGTCCTGGATGGTGTGGAAAAGAGTTAAATGTAATTAAAACAAATCTAACCTACAAACTATTACAGCTACGTCTTAATTGCTGTTTTAAGTCCTTCGATAATATATGTATTGGATTTACTATAATGTTAAAATAAATTATATTTCATAAAATTTTTGTTCAATTATTTTATTTAGATTAGATTTTTTTTGTATGTCAAAGCCAAACTGAACTAAAATTCGGCAACATTGCAATATTTCGACGTCACAAATATCCATGATGCATTACTAAAAAAACTTTGAATACACAATAGAGCAATTTATCTATTTACAATATTATTTCAACTACTGAACATAGACCTAGTACCTGCTAATATTACAGGATAAACAGGATTAATTAATTATCGGAATTAACAATAAACAACTCCCCACAATTTTTATCTTGTTCTATACCATAATTATAAATGTATTCATAAACAGTAATAATAAAAGAGTTATAAAACAGTTGAATATGGGACAACTTGAACATACATATTTGAGCAATAAAAATAGATCGTCTATGTTTAAATTAAAGAAAAATACATTAAACTTGTTAATTAGCCTTAGTATATTTTCTTTCCAATAAAATGAGAGCGAAATCGTTTTTTGGTATTATGCCAAAATATCAGACAGCGCGATGGAAAACAGTATTAAACCGTACATTTTTGTTCATCTGTCAATATCTCGATTCCAGCGTATCAAGGCGATTTAAAATGTTTTATTATAACCTATTGATAGAACTAACTGGCCCTTATTTAGAGAAAAGTTAGACCGAAACATCTCCCTCAACTTACCGCTAAAACTGAAATGGATATAGAAATAGCAGCAATAAACCTTACAAAAATATACAGGAGGCAGCATATTCCGCGACTCCTAACAGTGAAACATTTACAAGAAAAAATACACATATATCATGTACAATATAGAAAAAATAAAATTATGACGGAATTTGCAACAGCAAAGGACTGAAGAGAATAAAAGAAAATTTAATAGTTCAATAAAAGAGCTGAAAGAACTAATCCAAATTTAACAAAATCAAGGCATTCAAGCATACCTAGAGAATTTGACACCAACTTCGGCTACAGACTATTCGTTGTGGAAAGCAACAAGAAAGCTTAAGAGACCCCAGCAGCATAACCGACCTATTAAAACAAACGAATAATGGTAATTGGGCTAGAAGCAATAAAGAAAAGGCCGACATTTTCTCAAAACACTTAAAAAATGTTTTTAAACCTTTCCAGTCTCAGCTACATAAAGATGAGGAAAATAAAATTACCAGTTTTCTAGATTCGCCATTTCAAATGGACTTGCCGCACGAGAAATTAACGATCAAAAAAGTTAAAGAAACAATAATGAAAGAGATTAATATTAAAAAAGCTCCTGGTTATGACTTAATTACTGGTAAAATTTTAAAAGAACTATCAGAAAAGGGTATAAAACTATTAACATTTATATTTAATGCTATGCTACGAATTAATTAGTTCCCTAGTATTTGGAAAGTAGCTAAAATTTTAATGATTCTTAAATTAGGAAAAATACCAGAAGATGTGACCTCCTACCGACCTATAAGTTTATTATCGATAATCTCAAAAGTTTTCGAGAAATTATAAATAAAAAGGTAAACTATATAATAGCAAAAATAAAAATTATGCCAGAACATCAGTTTGGCTTTCGCAATAAGCATGGGACTATAGAACTAGTGCATAGACTTGTGAACAAAATAAACAATGACCTAAACGCCAAAAGATATTGTTCGGCCGCTTTTCTAGACATATCTCAGGCTTTTGACGAAGTATGGCATACGGGCTTGCAGATTAAACTAAAGAAACTTATGTATCTCACTGATAGACATTTTATTGTAAATCAAGGCGATGAACATACCGAATTAAACCCCATATATTTAAGAGTTCCACAAGGTAGTGTACTGGGTTCAGTACTGTATCTTCTGTATACGGCCGATCTGCCCACCACAAAAATAACTACTGTGGCAACATACGCAGACGACAAAGCAATCTTAGCATCCCATGAAGATCCAGTCACAGCATCAACAAACCTACAAACCCACCTGGAGTAAATACAGTTATGGTTGAAGACATGGTGCATTAAAGCCAATGAAACAAACTCTACCAGTGAATATCAATCATCATCAACTCCCCCAAACAGAGCATGTTAAATATCTTGGTATGCACTTAGATCGACGCCTAACCTGGAAGAAGCACATACTCTCTAAACGGAAACAACTTGGACTTAAATTGTATGAAACGTATTGGCTCATCGGGCGCAAATCCAAGTTATCATCACTACATAGTATAAAACAAAGTCGCCTTTTCTGTCCCTATATCCCTATGTGCGCTTAAAACTTTAAAACCACGCAACGGATTTTGATGCGGTTTTTTTCAATAGATAGAGTGATTCAAGAGGAAGGTTTATATGTATAATACATGCATAATATAATAAGGCAACATTGCTAATTTTAGAGGTTTCTAAGGTGATGTCGTAAATTAACCTATTTTTTTAGGCTTATTTAGCAGTTAGCAAAAACGCTGCCTAACCCTACGAGTTAGATCAAATTAATGTACTACAGTATTGTACACCATAAAAAGGTCTACAAAAAAGTCCGCGATGGTATATGTTTATCTTTTAGGGATAACCCACATTAACCATTTTTATTGTTTACTTTTAACGTGAAAAAATGGCTTATTTACGAAGCTATTTTAAGCAATACAGCATTAATCCTTATCGAATTAAGTACCTTAAATACAGTGTGCAATTAATATAGATCAATATGGTTCCTTACAGCATGTAAATTAAACAAATATTTTCGGAGATATTACAAATTTAAAATTTGCGTTTAAAAATGTGTAATGTAATAAAAATTGTATGAATTTAGATATTCCAAAGATAGCAGGAAATTTTCATAGTAAGTATAGGGGAAGAGGAATTGTTTTACTCCAAATTTAATGCGTGCAGGCCAAGGGCAGTAATGAATGAACCAAAAATGCTGGATCGATTTTAATCATGTTTTCATTGAGTGACATAGGCATATATATTTTATGGGTCACTATGTTTTTATATACAACGTTCATATTTTTTCTGTAGTGTATTTAATTTAGTATCAGCATTGCACCCGTGCGAAGCCGGGGCGGGTCGCTAGTTAGATAACAAAGTATTGTTGTATGAGTCTATACTCAAGCCCATTTGGTCATATATATATATATATATATATATATATATATATATATATATATATATATATATATATAGCGACCTTGAGGCATTTTACATCGTGGAATAACGGTCTACAAAATACCCAGAAATCTAATCCCAGATGTTGAACACGGGCGAGGTGCCAGCAGCGCCAACTAGAACCCAATAACGAATAGCTGGCAACCCCAAGACGTTTATCTGGGATGTTATTGAAGGGTATTTGGATTCATTCGGTCCTCTACCATCGTTTGGTTGAGACGTGCCACCATCGACTGCCCAAGCCTCGTCTCCAGGTATGACCGCTGTCATCCGTTTTATGTAATTGTATTTTTCTCATTTGTACATCATAACCAGACATATTCAAATATCATGATTACAAAGCTTTTTTGCACAAAAACGTAGATCTGCACCTGTACAAATTTAACTGATGCAAGATAAAAGCCTTAGAATGTCAGTCGCTGGCTTGATTTCGTAAACAAAATAAAATAATAAATAATAGTTACGTTCAAAACGAAATATATGTCTTAGGGTTGGACAATACAAATTCTGCTTTAAACTAATGTTTTTTTCCTTTTCTAGATTGACCAGGTAGAACCAAATGGTCTTCGGCTGATGTCGCTTCAGGTTCGAGATATGTTAGTTTTGCGGGCAACAGACACCCTGGGTTACGACTGGGACTGCCGTAGTTTGTTTACTACCGGGGTTTGTGGACGGGTAGGGATTTTATTAAGGTGTTATCGTGTGTTAAGGTTCCTATGGAGAATCTCACACTGAGTATGTTCATGAAATTTTTCACAAACGGGATGCCTGTTTCGAGGTGTGTGTTGACGTTCCTCATAAACCATGGGGCTCTGAGTAATGCACGGATTTTTTTTGGATTGGAACACTGGGAGCAGTTCAAGTTGTCTCTCCGAGACATACCTGTACCATATCTGTGCTCCATTGAGGCAGATTGGACGGACTAGCATTTTATACAGAGTCGCTTTCTGTGGGATTGGGAGTTTGCTTTTTCTGCGGAGTAGAAGAAATAATTGGCTGTACACGCCATTTCCTTTACAAATAGCGTGCTGGACTTGGGCAGGCCATTGAAATCTGCGGTCAAACTGGAGACCGAGGTATGGGACTTTCTGGAGCCAAAGGACAGGGACTTTATCGATTTGGAGGCGATAGGCGCGAAACTCCTTGTTGCGATGGAACAGAATAACCTGAGTTTTGCTCGGGTTAATCTGAAGCCGCCAGAATTTGTACCACGCTATCGCTTGGTTCAATTGTACTTGGAGTCTATTGCGGATTGCGACCGGACGGTAACCGGTTGTGAAGAAAGCGTTATCGTCTGCATAAAATGCTGTGTGGGAAAGTTTGTAGAGCGGGAAATCAGCCATATAAAGGTTGAATAGGGCTGGGGCTAATGGAGCACATTGCGGGACTCCTCCGGAGATTTGTTTACGAGAGGAGACTGCGTCACGGATCCTCACCTGAAAGGACCTACCATCCAAGTATGAATCTATCAGGGATATTAGGTCATTCGGTAGACCTAATTGTTTAGCTTTAAATATTAGGCCGTGATGCCATACTCGGTCGAAAGCTTTGGAGAGATCTAAGAATATGACTCCTGTTTTTCGACCTTTTATCATTACCTGGGGGATAGTTGCTGCAACGCGGGCAGCTTGATGGAGGCATGAATTTTTAGCACGGAAATCGAATTGTTCGTTTGGAATTATGTGATGTGCGTCTGTGAAATCGTTTAAGGCGTTTAATATCGCCTTTTCGGCAAGCTTAGATAACTTAAACTAAAACAAATTTGTTCTAATTTATTCTTTACATTTTTTAACTGATTTGAAAAGCTAACTGGTCGGTGAACTCATTATTTACAAGAACAGAATTAATTTACTTGACGAAATGTTAAAACATAGCACAATTTGTAAACCTTTGAAACTATAAGTTTTAATGGAGATATAATCAAAACAATGTATTGTTAGTACAATGCCAAAACTCGCGGACAACTCAAGTCCCATGGCGTAATTAATTAAAAACCTTCTGATAGCATGAAATAAGACTTCCTCTTTTCTTTCTCTGCATTTTTTTATCTATCTTCGTCATATGTTTAATCCCAAGAGAGACAGATTTTATTTTTCTGATTGACAAAAAATTAATTTACCACAGTTTATGTCTTCCAGTGCTAGCTCGTTTCTACTTTAATTAGTCTTATTTATAAATTAATCACAAATAATTCAGCTTCACTGCCCAGTCCTTCAGCTGTTTGCGATGGAGCAAGCTAATGAACTTACTTTCTTTCTACATAAATTCTCATCCGTCAATTTGCTCATAAATGATGGTAGATGACATATATTGATAATCGTGTCGCGATCGTGTCATCGAGATAGTCGGTGAGTGACTTGAAGACGTTGTGGCCAGATTATATGATTTTTATTATAAATACAAGAATTTCGTTCGATGTGGTTATCGAATAGTCTGTTACCCAATATTTTTATTTACTAGGAAACTAGTATACTTATTTAACTTGATTGCATTGTATAATTGTTTACCGTTATTTGGGATTAGTTTTACCCCAGGTATTGAAATAATAAGTGTTTTTTACAAATGTCTGCTATCATTGTTTAGTATTATTCTTTATTATAACTAAGAATTTGTTTGTATTGTTTGGATGGATGGTATATCTGTAACCTGGCGTTCTCAGGTAATTCTACTTCGTAAAGTGTATTTAGAAAATTGAAAAATATTTCTAATACGTGGGCATATAGCTTTATATTTAAACAAATCGGTACAATGTATTTTATTCGAAGTACTATACATCAACAAACGCCACTTTTCCCACATTTCAGACAATTCACGGCTTCAATCTCGAAAGAAAGATGTTTCTATTGAAGGCAACCACGAATCGGCCAATTTTTTGGTATCTTCATAAGAAGTGAAGCGCTTCTCAGACAGACCACGACTCATATGTCCGAACAAGTAGTAATAAATACCAAAGTCCACCTATTTAAGTTTTTACCGATTTATTTATATGGTCAGGTGTATTTTTAAATAGTATTTTTGATTGCGGTTTTTTCTTTAACTGTCAAATAACAACAGCAACAAAAAATTGTCGAACTGATATTTTTCATTAAACTTTTCACAGGAAAAAATATCCATACAGTTCCCGCTTTGAATATGCGTACGGCTGTTTATTGTGGTATTTTTGTTAAACTTACGGCAAAGCTTTATTCGGCGCTTATCGGTGTAAAAGTTCCATAAGCCTTTTTTATAGCGGTGTAACAAAAATCGATAATTTTTAACCGAGAAGTTTATTCATATATAATGCATAGGGTACGTTTATTGGCTTGATTAGTTATTTAAAATTGTAATCTTTTTTTTATTGAAAATTAACACACTGCCTGTCAACGGACAATTTGTTTTTCCAATAACTGAAAAACTAAGTGTGTATCTGGAAGGACCTATCGATCCTTAGTCTTTATAACAATAATGCTATGTACTAATTAACAGTGTTGTTCTTTTTTCAATCAAATATAGTTCAATGCTTTCCAAAATCAAAATATTTGATCCATTATGTGTCCTGCTGGAGTGTTATCCATGAGTTGCAATACTTTGGTATTAACATGGGAGTAGAGTCCTCATGTTCTTCATGTTTTTCTGCGACTATCTATTCCCGAATAATAGTCCGTATCTGATGATATAGGTGTAAATAATAATTCGGAGTAATAGTATCTAACTACATCTACAAGACTATTACGACGCTCCGAAAATTTTGTATTTTATTCATGTTACTCGCGGAACATCCCAATTCTAAAGATCCATATCGGCTTTAAGATTTGCTTCCAGAACAACTTATTATGTGCAGATAATTCAGATTTTCTTCCAATTAACCAGTACAATTCCTGTTATTTAATTTTGAATGTGTTCCTTCCTGCTATATGGAGATATGTGCATTTCTTTTTATATATTTTCATATTTTAGTTAAATTTTTAGCATTTCGAACTTTTTCAAAGGATTAAAGAAGTACTTTACGAAAATTGTATTAAAATGAAAAAATAGACACATATTTTAGCAACCTTATTTAAGGCGAAATCTTGTATCACTTCGTATATCTATTTGATGTCGAGGTCATCGTGTAGCTCTTCGTTGGTTAGGTAGTGATAAGCAATGGTAATTAATCGTAGAACTTTGTTTTGTTACGTTGGATTACTAGTGGGTTTGATATCTTAGTGGGACCCCATATTTTCACGTCATAGGTCCAAATTGGCTTTACGATTGGCTGATAAACCAATCTCTTTGATTCTAGGTCAAGTACTAGTACAGTTGTTTGACTCTGAGTCTAATCTCCTCTGATTTTTGTTTAACATGATGTAAAATGTCAAAATAATATAGCACAACATATTTGAAAACACACTAATGATATAAGATACATAATTATTGCAGTATTTTAATCAGCAGTATTGGATGTGTACCTTTTCTTCGGTTCAATGTTATATATTCAAAAGAAAGTAGAGGTTTGTCAAAAGAAAGTTGAGCTTGGGCCTTGATACAAATAATAGTCCTCTCACCGTAGAACTTTTGAAAATTATGGGCGAAAAACTCTTCACCATATCACCACAAACATAAATTTACAACTATGCTTCAGCAGAATTCGAACCCGCGACTATCGCAACAGTAGGAGGACCTTCTTGTCACCTTGACCACTGCAGCGCTTCATTCATGAGGCTTATCTTCAAAAAAGTATCGCACTGAACTTATCACCAATCCTTCCAATACCACAGTCAATATGGTCACAGGTCTTGAACATCTTGACATTTCGAATTTACTACAATATAGTAATGACAATCCTGCTTATTTACGTATGCATTAAGATGAAAGTGATCCTCTTCCGAAAACAGGATGCCAGTAAAAGTGATCTGGCATCATGGCGCTTCAATTTTTCTCACTATTCGAACTTATCATAAGCACTTGAATCCATACTGTACTCCGTAGATAAAATTCGCACCAAATAACATATATACAATGATGTACATTTAAAGTATTTGTGTCCTTTCGAATAGGAATGTTCGCAAATTAGTTCCAGACACACTAGACACACCAAGTTTAACATTTCTATATATCTGGCCAACCTGTTGAAACGTAAACAATACCCTCTATTATAAACAACACAAGAGATATACCAAGAAATGCTTCTATTCCCGAATAATTTAGATAACTCCATGACAGGAATGACGTTGTCTCCGGTAATAGATTCTTTTCTGGCGACTGCCGTTGAAAACTTTAAATTGTCTTTAAACAAAATCTGAAAAAGTTGACGCCCGACATGGCAATCTCCTTAACGGCGACGTAGAAATTACGAAAACTTTTGTTTGTTCGGTAAGCGGAAGATAATAAACAGAGATTTCGAATGGAAACATAATTTCGTAGCGAGCACTTTAAGAGTGGAGAACAACGAGGCTGCGAAGGAGAAGAGGAGAAAAACGAATTACAAGATAGACATGCATACACGTACTAGTATCAAACTTATATTTACTTAGATCGAGGACAAATTGAATTTTCGTTCTTGTTTTATGTTCCAGTTCGTCTTGGAACTCAAAATATCATAGTTCCATATATTTTTTCAATCACGGACATACTCATTGGGATTATTTGAAGTTTCCATGAACGAAATCTGTCGATATTAGTTTTGCAATGCAGCCAAAAGAGAAAAACCTAATTATATTACTTGAGGGATGTCCAGTTCCTCAAGCGGAATCATCGAAGTACCTCCTCATCCATCTCGATGGTAGGTAAAATTGGAAACATCATGCTAGTGAAGAGATGCCTAAATCAGACTCAACAAGAAATTAAACAACCGTAGTTCAACATAGTTCCAACTTGATCAAAGAGAATGATTTATCAGACAATGAAGTCATGAAGTCAGTAAAACTTATCGCTACGCAACCAAAGCAACTACACGATGACCTCGCCATTTAAATAATATACGATATATGGTATACTGAATCAAAGCAACCTGGAAACAATAGATCTAATTCACGTGCAGGAAATCAGAAGGTTGAAGTGAACCAAACCACACGAACCTTCAAAAGTAAAACACATTGGCAAAATTATTTTTTTTAATTCAACATAATTCGCTTCAAGGGTGATACACTGATTACAGCGACCCTCCAACTTTTCGATACCATTATTGTAGTACGACTTGTCCTTTGCTTCAAAATAGGCCTCAGTTTCGCCGAACACCTCTTCATTCGACGAAAATTTCCTGCCAGCGAGCATTTTTTTGAGTTGTCAGGTTGTCGGGTCAAAAACCCGGTTTATTACGCTTGATCATCTTCAAACAAATATTCATGAATGAGATGACGTACACGTTCAGTTGATATCATTAGAATGTGTGCTATTTCGTTCAATTTCAATTTATGGACATTCAAAATCATTTTGTGACAACTCTTTTGGGCGTCCACTGCGTTCACCGTCTTCGGTGCTCATTTCACCACGTCTAAACTTAGCAAACCAATCCTTGATGGTTGATTTTCCTGGGGCAGTGTCCGGAAACTCGGCATCAAGCCAAGTTTTTGCTTCGACAGTATTTTTTCCCCTCAAAAAGCAATATTTTATCAACACGCGAGATTCCTTTTTATCCATATTTTTCACAGTAATAAACGTTGCTTCACTCAAAATGCTATAATTCACAAACTAATGATCCGTCAGCTGTGAAATTTATACACGTATCTTTTGAGGGTTAGGGCTAACGAAAAACACACGAATTTATTTCTAGTAGCACCATCTATGTGTCAAATCGGGGACTATTTTAGGAGTTATTCTTGAGTTTAGCTTAAGTAGTTTAATTTATTTTTAAATTCGAAAATACATACTGATCGCTCTCGTTTTACTTCTTTATTGATACACATACAATGTAACAATTGCAATAATATAATTTGATAATTAAGATTCTAAACTAAGGAGATTTAATATAAGATCTAATTAAAAAAATTATAGTAGTAGACTTTACACAGACAAAACACAGATCACCTTAATTATATTGATATAATTAACGTTATGGTATCCATCTGTCATTATTATTAGTTTTAGTATTTAATAAACAGTGTTTCAAGTACATACACTTTTCAAATCTTCTCTACAGAAAAATGATACACCACAGATAATGGTCGCAATGTCACTTCATAAAAAATGAAACGGGTGTAAATCTATAAAACTAAAGCTACAGTCTCTTAGCTTACCTTGCTCAGTGAACAAAAGTTAGCTGCGCAAATCTAAGAAGCAGGCAGGATTCTCGCCTACTCTAATTCCTTATCTCTTAATTAGTTTTTCACAAATATGAAAAAAGAACAACCGCTGATAATTTTCCAATTCCAAACAGTCATTATTAATTTTAACTGGGTATTTAAAACTCAAAAATTATCCTGTTTAAATAAAAGTCTCGCTAATTTATATATAGATATCTCTATCTCTTTGAAAACGTCCAGTTTCATGCCTGAAAACGCGCATTTGCGTCATTACACACGCGTCACATTGCACTCATTACTTTTCTTATTTAATTAAAAGAAAAAGGGCGCTGAAAGTCATCGTTTGTTGGTAAAAACTTACAGTACAGTTTGAAACTGGAAGAATTATTGGATGAAGACCCAACCCAAACTCAAAAGCAAGAAGCATTAAATGTAATCCAAAAAACGATTAGCGATGATTACGAGTAATGGGGAAAATACAATAGATGGAAAGATGGGTGCCACATCAATTGAATGGCAGGAAAATGAAAAATCGAAAAATCGTCTGTGAAATTCTGCTTCAAAGATATGAACAGAAGTCATTTCTGCATTGAGTAGTGACAGGTGATTAAAAGTGGATTTATTTTGAAAACCGTAAGCGCAAAAAATCATGGTTACCACCTGGCGAAGCCGATCAACTCCAAAGCCATATCGTTTTGGTCGTAAGACCGTATTCTATGTTTGGTTGGACCAAAGTTGTGTGGTATGTTACGAACTGTTGAAACCTGATGAAACAGTTAATAGTGATCGCTACCGACAACAAATGATATATTTGAACCATGCATTAATCGAAAAACATCCAGAATGGACCCGAAGACACCGTAAAGTTATTTTACAACACGATAACACGCCGTCTCATAAAGCACAATCGGTCAAGAAAGCGTTGAAAGCAGTTTTATGGGACATATTATCGCACATGCCTTACTCTCCAGACCTTGATCCGTCCGACTATTAACTTTTCGCATTAATAGGTCACGCGATTGTAAAACAGCACTTTTTGGAATGGCGTCCTTAAATTGCTTGACAGATGGGCAAGGTGAACAGAATCAAATGACCAATATTTCAATAAATAAACTGTTTCTTTTTTTTGAAAATTATGTAGATTTTTTCCGAAAAAAAAACGGTAATGACTTTCCGGACCACCAGGCATTAATAAGGACATGCAGTAAGGTTTTGGAGATTATTTCTGGTACGAAACGATGACAATTAAAATATTCTGGTAGTTAAGAACACTTGACGATTTTCGAACTATAACTTAATAAGCAGTAATACAATAACAACATTAATAGCGACCTTAAATACATAAATCATACACCAAACTACATAAAATATATTTTTAACGTATAACACGTTAATATAACACATAACGAACGCTTTGTTCAAAAAGTTACGGCGATGCCAGGCAGCTTGTTGCTTCGCGATAATCATCGGACCGCGAGTTGTTACGACACGACCTAAAACAAGTGCTGTTATTATGATGTCATCGAGAATATCAAAACCGGCTTTCTTGGATTTCACAAATTAAATAGATCAAAACAGAATTTCCTACTTTTATTTTTCATAACAAACGTTTTTTAAATTTAATTAACTATATATACAAGCGATTGGAATGCTTTTAGTGTGTTGAATATGTGTAATATATAGTTGTAATTCTTATGTAAATAAAATAAAAGCCATTAATAAACATACTGATCGTGTAATTATGTTTATTTTGTAAAAGGGTAATAATAATTACATGTATTTTTTTTAATTCAATTTAGTGCTTTAGCTGCAAATATATGGTATAGTGTATTCAAAGTTTTTTTGGACATACGTCATCAAGAATTAAGCAATATTTTCCTTCTTATTTTATTCCAGTAAAAAAGAGACACATTGCTGTCTAATTAGTTCGAACACGTAAACCAATGAGCCGGTCCAATTTGTCCTATTATGCAAAATTCTTGAATGTAATAATGATAAGAGGTTATAACTCTAACATATAAACTATTGTGGCTGTATAATTAACTGTAGCTTTTAGATGTAGTTTAATATTAAAATAAATTATATTTGATAACATTTTTGTTCGATTACTTTATTTATATTATATATAGATCTGTTGTATTTCAAAGCCAAGCTGAACTAAAACTCAGAGTCGATGCGGCAACATTGCAACGTTTTAACGTCACAAAATTAGATGATGTATGTACAAAATAACTTATACTTGAATACACACATAGCTTTTTCATACAGCACACGCTTTTCAAAGGAAACTTGAGCAATGGTTCGGCAATTTTGACATCAAGGGTAGATATTATTAGCAGAGACAGGTGATTCCAGAAAATTCCACAAGAAGAAGGTTAGCAGGGTCAAGCTACTGTCACCTCTGAGAAAGATAATCATATCCTCTAATCTTGATAATTAATTTTATTCACGTTAATTAAGTGAATTTGACTATGTCATTTACAAAATGAGAATGAACTTTAAACACAAAATCTATCAATTTAATTTAAAATACTATTTTATTTAAGAAAAAAAATATTTATTATTAATTAAATTTATTATAAATATTTATTTATTTTTTACCTATTAGAACTAAGTTCTCTATAACTGATTTTATAATTGGTATTATTGTTTTGACAACTCATTGATTAAAATAATATCTATACAATACTTTTATGACCTAAAAACACAGGGAAATCAAAATGCCTTATCGAATTAGGTCAAAAACTATCGTATTATTTTCGTTAAACAAACATGGAACTTAAACATCTTTCGACAGGCCAATAAACAAAAACCAAACTGGCATTAATACTCACGAGAATATAGTTTTACGACCGAAGCCTATGTATCGAAGCCAGAAACACAATTAGACCAATAATAAGGAAACTTGAAATACGGTATTATTTATGCCGGCACATCTGGCTCTATTAAGATAGAAGAAACTAAAACTGGCCGGATTTGTGTTCGTTCATTTGCCAATAAATCACCAGACCATACACCAGACAAAGTAAGTGAGATTTCTATAAGTGGAAAGTATAATATGAGGTTTCGGAAAACTTGAATTGCAGTTGGAACAATGTTTTTGTTCAATTATTTGTTATAATAATCTTGTAAATTAACAGTAATAAGCTGTTTATTTGTATCCTAATGTGCTACGGTTTTAAAACTACGTACTTATTCTACGATAGTCAATACTTATGCCCATTTGGACCTATGGTATTGAACTGTGGGATACAACTAGCAAATCCTCCAGAGGTTCAAGAATAAAGTGTTGCGCTTCATCGTCGATGCTTCAGCGCGATATCCCCTTAGAACTTAGAGTGTGATTCGAAGTGTTAGTGCGAAGTACTCTGAAACACTATTAGTGCATCCCAATGCACTCGCCAAACAGTTAAATGTGCACGATGACGGTGTAGTGCATAGGCTCAAACGCAAACTACCATACGAACTGATTAAGAGACACATAGAGCGAGATTTAATAATCTCTAGGATAAGTTAAAATAGTCTTTAGAATGTGTTAGTATAGACTTTAAAATAAGTTAGAATAGTATCTGGAACAAGATTTAGATAAGCTGTACAGCAGATTAGTTACTGAAGCGATCTTCTATATGTCAGGATAGTTATATTATATAACTGAAATCATATAATAATACTTATCGCCCACGAGCAGATTGTTGAAGTTTTAAGAGATTAATGAAAAAATTTTCTACGATAGACACCTTTATTTAGGGCTTAATATTTCACTATTAATGTCACTGTTCTTAATGAATACTCAGTTGTATTAATTAGTAAACCTCACTGAAATACATAACAAGGTTTTACTGTTGTTAATCTTCATAACATTATCTAGGAACTGAAGAATCTCAACATTGATATACTGATGAAGCCTTTGTTCAAACTCTTGGGCATAGTCCTTGATAACGTTATCCACAGCTTCTACCCTTAGGACGCATTAATATTATGCAGAATGTCTTTAAAAAGAAAAACAAAGAGATATCTAAATCACCTGAGGGCGTCATGAGTTTCGAATTATACAGAAAATATTATCGTAATGAATAATATTATAAAGGCTAGGATACATGTAGTCTATTCAAAGTTTTTTTAGTAATACGTCATGGATATTTGTGACGTCGAAATATTGCAATTTTGCCGCATCAACTCTGAGTTTTAGTTCGGTTTAGCTTTGACCTACAAGAAAAATATAATCTAAAAATCTAATCTTAAACGAAAATGTTATAAAATATAATTTATTTTAACATTATAGTATATCTGAAAATTACAGTAAATTGTATAGCCACTGTAATATATAGGTAAGAGTTAAAACGTCCTATCACTATTGATTTCAAGAATTTTGCTTACGTCTGACGACTGGTCGTCGTCCGATTATCAGATGTACTCTAAATTATTCAGAATATTAGTTATAATTACTACAGGTTATAAACCGGCAAATATTATTTTAGCTCTTTATTTTGATGAATTTTAAGTCGCTCGGTAAAATGTCGTATTACCTTGTTTGAAAATGTCGAAAACAATAGATATTCAGGGTCACAAATTGATTGCGGCTTTAGTAGGTTATTTCGAAAAGGAACGATATAATGGAGGCCTCCTTTTGCCGGTAAATTCCGTTAGAGAGGTAATTATTGGTGATATTAAATAATAAAATGTTTTTCAGCGGGTTGCTGCTGCGGTAAAAATTAGTGTGGGTACTGCGAATAACGTCGCTTACAAAATGAAGAATAATACGTTAGATTCGCCCAAGAAAACCCGTATACAAACAAAGTGGGTGACGAATCTTGACCATATTGTATAAGAACAGTAAGTACAAAAACTATTTTATCGATATAAACATAATTTAATAAAATGATTTTAGAGAAAACTGTCTGTCTGGAAACTATACATAAAAGAGTTAGGGGCATGTAGCCTTTTGAGGGATGTAAGACATCCTTTCATACACTCCCACAGGGCATAGGGTTTAAATTGTGTAAAGATAACCCTGGGAGAGGTTTAATGGAACTTCCAGACATTACCTTAAAAAGAATTCAATTTTTAAAGGCATAAAATAAGACCAAGGAAGATAAACTATTTGAATTTGTGTATCAAATGTGTGAAATTTGAATATTTAAAAATGGTTCATTGTGGCACTCTTGGCGAGACACTAACAAAAATGTGTAAAGACAACAAAAATTGATGGAAAAAGGAAAAAGTTACAATAGTGTTCGATTAGGTTTTGTTCATCATTATATTTATTAATAATTAATTGCAGATATATTGCTGGTCGAGAAGGATATTCCATCAAAAACTGCCTGGATATATGGAAGGAAGCATTGTCAAGCATAATACCTTCGGTTTGGATGAACTCAATAAGACATACAGAGGAAGTAATTGATAAATAGTAGAATCCTGAACATGTTTTAGACAGATTAGATATTAACAAAATAAATCTTAACAGATAGAACAGAATTGAATTGGACAGTGAGTCGGAAAGTGAAAGTGACTGAAGAAAACTTTTAGGATTGGGTGATTAGTGATAATGCTGTGCAATGCTGGAAATTCCTGAGAAAGAGTGATGGAGTAGAAACAACTAAAGGTATGCACATAATTAATTGAATATAACTGTAGAAAATGGTATTATAGGACGTTAAAGATTTGTGTGCACAGATATGATTGTAACGTAATATCGGAAACAATCAAGCATAAGCTGTAATTTTTTTTCCATGAAGACCAGGTATTTTTCACTGTTTATATTAAATCGATTTAACGAGCCGCTATAATAATTTGAGTTGAGTTTTAGTGCCGATAGGAAGATAATCCTAAGAAAAAGTCCTTTTTCGTCCCAACAAAATGGATAACTCTTCCTTGAACAATTTATCAACACGTCACCCTGTTGTTTTGGTTCAGAATTATTGTAATACCTTATTATTGTTAACCATTATTATTGTAACAAACAAAAGTCCCTGAAACTTTTTGGTAAAATCTAGTAAAATTATATATGTGATATTAATTTATTTAATCTTAACCAACCTAAATTTTATTACAGAAAAATAATTAAACAACATACGATATAAAAAAGTGTTACTGGAGGCGCCGGGCATCGATCCCGGTACCTCTCGCATGCTAAGCGAGCGCTCTACCATCTGAGCTACGCCCCCTATAGCAACGTGTAGAAAAATATGGAACAAACTCTACCATATGTTAAATTAAATTATTCCTTGAGATGTATATGTATCTAAACATTATTAAAACCCATAAGTTCGACAAAGTGAAACCTGATTGATTAAAAATGCCTATTTCTTTAGCATTTCATTCAGGCCGCCTTCTTCAGATTAATAGTTAGACGCTATATTACATCAATATTGATTTCATTATCCATAACAGGTGCAAAAAATACATCTCAGAGAATGTTGAGTTCTTTACCATATTATGACATTGAAGAAATGCACACTAGCTGTATAAATAGATAATTTTGCCGCACTGAGTATTATGATTTGTTTACGTTGAAGTAACATCAGATTTTAACTTATAGAAAACATTTTTGAATTTTTTTTAAAGAAATGTTTAAGAAAATCAAACATCCATCATCAAATGTATATAACATAAACTTTTTGGTAGCCCTGTGAAATACATTTTCATCGGTATCTTAAAATTACCATCATGAAATTCTTCAGTAAGTTTGTCATAGATACAATTTTGTTACAACGAAATTCTTAAACATGATATAAAAAAAATTTCTGGAGGCGCCGGGTATCGATCCCGGTACCTCTCGCATGCTAAGTGAGCGCTCTACCATCTGAGCTACGCCCCCTGGTGGAAGACGTAGAAGTATCTCGAATCTCCATTTCAGAATCTCTCTTTTATGGCTAGTATACCACCCTTCCATATTATTACGAGTTTTTTTTAAATTTTGTTTTATAACTCAAGACAATAAGAATGCACCAAAAGGTTCGGATGTACTCAAATGATGAAACATAAAAGCAATGATTGGGAAACAGTAGGTGACGTCAATGTTTCGTAATGTTTCTGATTGCCGTTTAACTTAATATGATCTAATATTTCTACTAAAATCTTAGTGATCAAAATTACTTCTAGACAGACACTACTACATTAGACTTTTTTGACAAATTAGGTTTGCTTCATAGAGATTCAATCGATACACAGGTTTTCAAAATTATTATTCTCCAGTGAGCAACAATCATATTACAGAAAAAATATAAAAAGCAACAAACAAAAGCATTTCAAATTAAAAGTTCACATTATTTCATGTGTGTGTTTTTTCACTCTTTTACGAAGTAGCTTAACAATATCAAAATACTGTGTATTAACAGAGCAACTTTATCGAAACATCGTTACAAACCGCAACAGTAATTAGCAGTATTTGTTTCCATTTACAACGGACAAAATTTGCTTTTATCCTTTTCGAAATTAATTTGTTACACTAATACCCAAATGTAATGGTGTACGTAATTGCTTTATATAATTCCGAATAGTTTATTTCGCGTTAATTGAACGCATTAGTATTTATTGTCTAAAGCAGGATTCTTTATCATACTACTCTGTACAAGCCTAATTCGTACTGCCATAAATAAATACTGTATTGTTGAATATAATAAATGCCATACTATACTGTAATGTTATTAAAAAAATTATTTTACTCAATCATTCTTGTACGATTAATGTTAGTTCATTTATTATTATTATTAAAAAACCCAGTCTTCAGAAACCACCTGGTCTCGCTGGTATAACTACAACTTCCACATGAGCTAAGCAATATTATAAATATCAACTTCAGGTAGCAAAAAAGTTCATCTACCTAGAACCACATCTAACATGTCAATTGAAAAGCCCCTGCTTGACACATAGATGACGCTATTAGAATTAAATCCAAATATCCTTTAGGTAGCCCTAACCCTCAGAAGACGTGTGTATAAATTTGACAGCTGTCGGGTCATTAGTTTGTGAATTATAGCATTTTGAATGAAGCAACTTATGTTATTGTGAAAAAAATTGATAAAAAGGAATTTCGCGTGTTAAATTCGTAAAATATTTCTTTTTGAAAGGAAAAAAATACAGTTGAAGCAAAAATTTGGTTTGAAGCCGAGTTTCCGGACAGGACACTCTAAACACTCTAGGCACACTAAAGATATCAAGTGAACGTGTGCATTCATATTATTCACGAATATTTGAGTATGAAAAAGCTCTGTGCAAAGTCATAAGTCGCGCGAGCTCACTTTTGACCATAAACAACGACGAGTTGATGATTTGGAGCAATGTTTGAAGATGATGGCTCCACCATTTTATTCCGAAGTCTAATCGACAGTCCTCCGAGTAGAATGCACACGATAAACCCGTCCCAAAGCTTGGGAAAACGCAACAGTCGGCTGACAAGGTTATGACGCCTTTATTTTGGGATGCACAGGGCATAATTTTCATTGACTACCTTGAAAAAGAAAGGTCCATCAATAACGCCTATTACATAGCGTTACTACACTGTTTGAAGGACGAAATCGCCAAAAACGGCCGCATTTAAAGAAAGAGGAAGTGCTGCTTCACCAGGACAGTGCACCGTGTCACATGTCAGTGAAAACGATGACAAAAATCCATGAATTGGGCTTTGAATTGCTTCCTCATCCACCGTATTCTCCAGATCTGGTCCCCAGCGACTATTTTTTTCGTCGAATTATCGAATTATCGCCGAAACTGAGGTCTATTTTGAAGCAAAGGACAAATCGTATTATAAAAATGGTATCTAAAAGTTGGAGGGTCGCTATAATCAGTGTATCACCCTTGAAGGGAATTATACTGAATAAAAAAAAAACTAATTTTTCCAAAAAATGTGTTTCACTATGGGAGGCCGGCGACTTTTCAATTGGCCTGTTATATCACTATTGTTCCTATGTCCATTCAGTCTCATTACCCAAAATCGTCAAGAATGTAATCCCTACACTCTTGACTGAAGCTGTAAAAATGAACAACATGATAAAAACAAGCAGTCTGGATTTAGAGCCAAGGGCCCATGAATCCAACAAGCTGCGAGTTTACCAGGCTAAGTAAACTACACGTCTCTTAGCAAGAACCTCTTCAAGTCATCTTAGGCCTCATCAGGGCTTTTGACAAAGCATGTCATCATTGGCTAATCACACTGTGTGATACAAATTTTCTAACATAAATAAGATTATGTGTTCGGAATTCCTTATTCCATTCTTAAAACCATTGTCATAGATATGGTTGTCTTGGACGTGACGTTCCTTAGTAATAATGTGAGTACTATTTACGCTTAAAAGCGATATACTCCACAATAGCAGCCGATATCTTTCCATACCTATTGCACACTCAGTGATTTTTAAAGAAATGTACGAATATATTAAACTAATTTTAGACTTAGACCAAAAACCACTATGAATTTAAAGATTGGCCAAAATGAACTGACTTTGTTGGTGGTATATCAAACGTTAAATATGAACCTCTTATTCCACAAGAAAATGTGATTCTTCCACTCTTACATATAGATCTGGGCTTAATGGAAAATTTTGTCAAGGCCTGAATAAAAATGATAAAGGATTTGTGTTTTTGAAAACTGCTTTATTTATTAAAAGAAGACATTTTTGTTGGCCCAAAATTTTGAAAATAAAAAAGTAATGAAATCTATAGAGTTAACTTGGTTATGTTTAAAGAATTCAATTTATGGATCTTTAGGCAATGTTAAAGCTGAAAATGCCCAGTTTTTGATGAATAACTTGTTACAAATATTTGAAAGGACGTCATCAAAAATACATTTCTTTTCTCTTTTCAATTTTCCCCCCTAATCTTGGAATGGTGAATGACGAACAAGGTGAACTAGGACATAAAACAGATAGAAGACCGTTATGAAGGAAGATGGAATGCTAAAATGTTAACAGATTACTGCTGGTTTTATACGAAAGAGAACTGTTCACAAGACAAGAAAAGTTAATATTTCGTCATTTTCTTTCATGCTATATGGCTCACTTTTTCTATTGACCACTTAAACCTGAGCTATTTTGATTCGTTATATATGTAAATATATATTACTATTTTTATATGAAATTAATAATATAAAAAATAAATATGATTTAAAGTTTTCATACCGCCTTCAATTTATTATAACTTTAAAATAGTACGTGTTATAAAATCCGTTTAAGTTATTCTGTCTAGCAGATAAAATTTGACGAAAAAACCGTTTTGTTCAATGATATGGAACAAAAACAATTATTATCAAGGTATTAACACCTTAAATTAAAATTGTCAACTACACAAACAGACAATTAGAATTCTACAAGCAGCTGTAGAATGGTATCAATATTTATATTTCTGCTAGTATATATTACATCCGTGGAAAATCTAGATCAGATCGTGCACTAATAGAATTTTATAAAATAATCTTTGATATTCTCAACAAAGAATAAAGTAAGAAAGAATCCCAGACAAAAAAGTTACACGGCAACATATAAAATAGTAAGCTGACTAATAAAAGCTTATACAAAACTATATAGAAATTTAAACAACCTTTCCAGAGGCAATCCCCTGAAAAACATTCCATTTCACAAATTACAAGTCTCGGCAAGTCAAAACTTTAGCTCAGTTCGAATACTACGAATAACGAATCTAATCCTAATTATAAAACTTGAAAATAACAACAAAGTTGCTGTTTTGTTTGGTGAATTCATATTCTTAAGAATGACTTAATTGGATAGTTGATTTTAAGGAGAAATTTACATTCAGTATAGCTCCGCGGTTTCAGGAAATCGAGATAAGATATAAAAGTGGGTTTTTGAGTAGGGAAAATAGTTGTTATATTCTCTCTTATAAAAGGGACTACATCCCACTGGGATATAGAATTTCCTTGTATAAAAAAATTAAGAACTAGCAGAGATTCATGCAATGAAGGAGAATTTCAGTAAAGTAAAATGAAAAAAAAAAGAAACCGAAACATACTCTTCTGTTCATCCGATGAAAATGGGTTAACACCTCCATTCATGCACCTAAGATTCATTGAACTCAATCTACAAAGCCAGAGACAATGGAAACTCAAAGCCATGAAAGATAAACAATAAAAAATCTACCTATATCAGTTGGTGCTACCGTAGACAGGTACCACCAATAGTGCCTTCTCAAAATAAAAATTATACATCAAACTTTTTCCAATATTCAAAAGCAAGAAGGATTTGATATCACCAACTATCACAAAGAAGCCTTTCGACAAAATAATTTCCATTCCCGCAAATATACTAAAAGCCAAACTGATGACAACATTGTTAAGATATAAAAAAAATATCACACTTTTTCATATTCAAAATTGTTACACCTATGTTGTCCATAACAGTGAAAACAGCCTGCAGAGATTAATAGAAAAGGCATAATTTTCCATTAAGGAGGATTTAATGTATCCATCGAGTAACCCGAACTTTGCCTCCCCTGACCGCCATTTGCCAAAACTCAAACAGAACTCTGTTAATAGTATAAAGCGGGTTTCAAAAGGAACTCATAAAAATCACTTGGTTCGGTTCTGTTCAGAAATTTCCAAAATCCTTCAGAGGTGGTATGATTTCACCAGAAAAATGTTAAAAAGTCATTAATTTAATATTAACAGATCATTTGAAAAGTTCCTGGCCCACCATAGTAAAACCAATTTTTTTTGGCAAAATTAGATTTTTTTATTCAACATAATTGCCTTCAAGAGTGATACACTGATTATAGCGACTCTCCAACTTTTCGATACCCTTTTTGTAGTACGATTTGTCCTTTGCTTCAAAATAGGCCTCAGTTTCGGCGATCACCTCTTCACTCGACGAAAATTTCTTCTCAGCGAGCATTCTTTGCAGATCTGAGAACAGGAAATGGTCGCTGGGGGCCAGATCTGGAGAATACACTGGATAAGGAAGCAATTCGAAAACCAATTCATGAATTTTTGCCACCGTTTTCACTGACTTGTGACACGTTGCATTGTCTTGGTGAAGTACTTTCCTTTTCTTCAAATGCGGCCGTTTTTCGGCGATCTCGTCCTTCAAACGGTCCAATAACGCCATGTAATAGTCGCTCTTGATGGTGCTTCTATTTTTAAGGTAATCAATGAAAATTATTCCATGCACATCCCAAAATACAGACGCCATAACCTTGCCAGCCAATTGTTGCGTTTTTCCCAGCCTTTCGAGCGGGTTTATCGTGTGCAGTCCACTTGGATGACTATCGACTGGACTTCAGAGTAAAATGATGGAGCCATGTTTCATCCATTGTCACATATCGACGCAAAAACTCGGGTTTATTACGCTTGATCATCTTCAAACACTGCTCCGAATCATCAACTCGTCGTTGTTTTTTGTCAAAAGTGTGTTCGCGCGGCACCCACTTTGCACAGGGCATTCTCATACCCAAATATTCTTGAATGATATTATGTACACGTTCAGTTGATACCTTTAGAGTGTCTGCTATTTCATTCAAAGTCAATTTACGGTCATTCAAAATAATTTTCTGTATTTTTTTTAACGTTTTTGTCGGTAACAACCTCTTTTGGGCGTCCACTGCGTTCACAATCTTCGGTGCTCATTTCACCACGTCGAAACTCAGCATACCCATCCTTGATGGTTCATTTTCCTGCGGCAGTGCCCGAAAACTCGGCATCAAGCCAAATTTTTGCATCAACTGTATTTTTTTCCTTCAAAAAACAATATTTTATCAACACGCGAAATTCCTTTTTATCCATTTTTTTCACAAAAAAACAAATGTTACTTCACTCGAAATACTATAACTCACAAACTAATGATACAACAGCTGTCAAATATATACACGCATCTTTTGAGGGTCAGGGCTAACTAAAAAACATACGGATTTAATTCTAGTAGCGCCATCTATGTGTCAGGTCGGCGGCTTCTCAATTGACCTGTTACAAAAAACCAACAAAACAAATCTAAACTACCTTCAAAGTGATCAGTTAGGTAGTAGTTAGAATAATTATATTAAATAGATAAATAGGCTTAGGTAGATATTAGTCTAAATTGTGTATATATAGCAGATAGGTTAAATAAGATTTTTGTTTATTTGTATTTAGTTATTACAACAATTACTATGTACCTATTTTATTTAAGAATTTTTGTGTTAAAAATCTAAGTTGGATTATTTTTTGACTTTTAGTGAGTTATTTATTTATTTTATGAAGTCGGTTCAATTTTTTTGTTAAAAATATTTTATGTTTAAAATAATAATAGTAAATGTATTTCTCTTCATGCTTTGGAAGGGTAAGCTTTTGAGAAAAAACATCAATGTGCGGTTTCAATAACTGCGTGTCGATTGTAGAAAAAACCAGAAACCATTCGAGTGCCAGACAATGGGGCCCTATTATGAATGCGCCACAAATATGTTACAGCATAGATATTTGAAACTGTCTAGACATTTGCAAACAAATTCCGTATATATTATATTCCGACCACTCTCGCTAAACTGCACATTCTTTGTTGTATTATTAATTATATTTTATAAAACTGTTTACTAGTCTATTATATTACATTTATGTAATTGTTTTGTCTGTGTGTATGCCACTAAACTCTGAACTAAACGATTTTGCTGACATTTTTTGTGTGTTTTTATGGGATATTCGAGAATGGTTTAGATTCACAACCAGATCGGTAAGTGCCGTTGCGGTATGATTTCAGGGTTTTTAAATTTCAGACATTTCGATTTTAAGAAAATATCACGAACAAGTCACTTACTGAATCAATTTGGGTGAAACTTTTTACATATATTTGAGTGGGTCTCAGGATGTTTCAGATTTACAATTGGGCCCGGCAGATGGCGCTGCGATAGAACTCTAAGTATATTTTTTTGATATTTTAAAGGTATTTCGAATATAAATACAAAACATAATATATTATTTTGTTTATATATATCTACCTTAATGTTGGTACCAAAATTGGAATGTCGAGTAGATCTATGTCAATATTAATACCATACCTGAAAAAAAAAGAAGAAAAAATTATAATTAAAGAACAACATCGACCAAATTGTCTACAAAATATTATTCAGCTTCAAAAAAGACAGCAATTTTCTTTCTTAGAACTGCCACGAGCAATACAATCATCATTTTGACATATATATTTAATGCCTGTTTAAGGCTGAAGCATGTTGCGGAATGCTTTAAGGTGGCACAAATAATTTTGCTCAAAAAACCTGACGAACCTGCAGAACAAGTCGAATCTTACAGGCCTATTTCTCTACTACCTGCAATATCAAAGCTATTTGAGCAATTAATATGTAAAGGTATTAAAAAATTTGTAATAATGCCAGATTTCCAGTGATTAAGTTATGTGAAGCATAATATATGTCAATAATTCGTTGCAGATACATTATTCTTCATGCTAGAAACAGGAATCCAATAAACGTTTCCAACAAGTGATCGGCAAAAGCTATAATTAAGGATTGGCTTCCAAAATATAAATGATGCTTCGACGATATCATGTTAAAGAGTTAAGTATTTCTAATTGTCACTCGATAAATATAAATGAAATGTTTAATTGGGTTTTATGTAGTTGAACTTTTTTAGAAATAGGAATGAAAAAGATAAACAGTAGATCAGATGGATGAATAATATGACCATAGAGTGTATCGTTTTCCTATATATCACAGCTTATATATTCAATCAAATCAAATTGGAAAGGGTTGGCTTGTAATTCCCTTCGGTTTAAATGAACTTCCATCAGACACACAGAAGAAGAAATTGGCAAAAGGTGGTATTGTGAACTAACAAACATCTTGTTTTTTGACTCCAACACTGGCTCAGAATGTATCAGTAAGTGAATGAATCTTTCTGGATGTGGGATTATATTTCAATGTTGACTGATTCAAATTGTCATTTGGTAAATATAAATGGAATGCTGTGTGAAATGAAATATGCTTTATGTGATTTAACTTGTTTAGAAATAGACCTGAAAAAAATACTCAGTAGATCATAAGACTGAATGATATGGCCACAGAGTGTAACGTCTTCCTTCATATCATAGCGTATATATTCATTCAAATCGAATTGCTATGGTATGTGAAAAGAATAACTACAGTAGATATGCAGGTCGAATGAGATATACAGGAAATAACTGTTTGGATATATGGAAAGGGTTGGCTTGTAATTCCCTTCGGTTTGAATGAACTTCCATCAGACACACAGAAGAAGAATTGGCAAAAGGTGGAATTGTGAACTAGGGTTAGATTGGAAATAAACACCTTGTTTTTTGATTCGAACACTGGCTCAGAATGTATCAGTAAGTGAATGAATCTTTCTGGATGTGGGATTATATTTCAATGTTGACTGATTCAAATTGTCACTTGGTAAATATAAATGGAATGCTGTGTGAAATGAAATGTGCTTTATGTGATTTAACTTGTTTAGAAATAGGCCCGGAACAGACACTCAGTAGATCATAAGACTGAATGATATGGCCACAGAGTGTAACGTCTTCCTTCATATCACAGCGTATATATTCACCCAAATTGAATTGCCATGGGATGTTGCCAAGAATTCATATAGTAGACATGCAGGCCGTAAAAGATATATAGGCAAGAACTGTTTGGATATGTAGAAAGGATTATCTTCAAATACCCTTCGATTTGGATGAACTCCATCAGACACATAGAAGAAGAAACTGGCAAAAGGTGGAATTGTGAACTAGTATTAAATTGGAAATAAACAGTCATTGACTTGAATACTGACTCAGAATATGCCAGTGAGTGAATGAAACTTTCTGGATGTGGGATTATGATTTAAAGCTGACATTACCAAAAGAGGATGATGAGAGTGGAAACAACTAGAGCTAAATTTATAATTAATATAGCATAATTGTAGCAAATCGTATTGTAGAATATGAAAATTTTATGTGCATCGATATGTGTGTAATTGTTCAGATTATATATAAAGATTTGGTTAAAATATACAATGAGAGAATGAATATTAACTGTTCTACAGATATGGCAAATGCATTAGGGAGAATGCAGTGATTAAATCTAATTTTATCAGGAAAAATGTATATAGGTGTAGTAGGAAAAAAACGAAGGAGAAATACAGTGATATTAAAATGATTTGACATGAAAACACAGCAACGAAGGAAACAAGAACTAAACATAAGAGGTAACTATGTTTTCTAATGAAAATAAAATACATTACGTGGAAGTACAATTATTTATTAGGTTGCCTAAGCCTATAGGGGATTCCATAGGTGATTTAAAAAAAAAGTTCAATGTAAATCTAATAAGATATCTCTAACCTACAAACTATTATGGCTGTTTAATTAATAGTAGTTGTAGTATAATGTTAGATGTATTATAATGTTAAAATTAATTATATTCTTTCTTTACTTTATTTATATTGGAATGTTGTTATATATCGAAGCTAAAATAAACAAAAAAAAACTTTGCACCGTTTTGACGTCACAAATTTAAATGACGTGAACTCATTGCTACTTTGTATAGACTATAAATACTTACGATAACAAACAAATAACGAACGGAAACTAACAATAATTAAAATGGATTATTACCACTTTACATTGAATAGAGAATTTAACGAATCTGTCGCATTTGATCAGCAGCGGGGGCCGTCGAAGCACCCCTTCGATATTTTCATTAATCTTTCGCGTAATCTTTAAAGGTAAACTTTCAAATTTAGAACCGACACTTCGGTGGTGGCCCGGGGTTTACGGGGTCGCGGGTTTACCAACATTAATAAATCGCCGGCAGATTAAAACTATAGGAACGATTTTCGAAGTTTTCACCCGCTACCCAACTTCGGCTGCATTCGGTTTGATAAGCCCGGGCGCCCGATAGGGAAGGTTGGCGGCTTGCGGAACACGTCGAAGAAAAACTAAATTGTTTCTAAACTAAATAAAATTGAAACTGATAAGCGCATTAGAAAGTTTAACATTACTACTGCGAAAACCTACTCACGCACTTGTTTTGTTTGTTATAAGCTTGAGAAAAAAGTAATATTAGCTTTTCTTAAAAGGTGGTGACAGATACTTATTCCATGAAGCTATACTGTAGCGCGATTATTAGAAGCTAATAGATGACTTTATTATTTTAATATAAATTAAATAATAATAAAAATATACTTAAAGTATTGGCCATTTCGTCCATTTCTCGGGTAATTTACGGATGCCAATCCAAAAAAAAAGTTTTTCCTTTAAACTAAACCATCCATCGAGCCACTGTTTAATTTCTTCTAAATAGCTGCTCTGCAAGCGCGTGCCACATCGATGCGAAATGGTGGTAATCGGATGAAGTAGTCTGCGATAAAACTTCCCACCAAAGTGATATCAACACTTCTTTGACTCGTTTTGCTCTAAGAGATGGCGAGTTATCATCACGCTTCAAAATTATTTTGTCATGTATTTGAGCGTATTTTACATGTTTCAGTTCAAATTGATAATGTTTTGTCAGTAGTGAACAGGGTTAACTGTTTCTCCAAATTTCAACATTTCATAATATACGATATCAACCTGCTCCGTCCAGACATAGAGCATGATACCATGGTTTTGTACACTTGGAATTTTCGAAATAAATCTATTTTTCGTTATCCGTTACTGTTCGACGTACAAATTTCCTTTTATGCCTTTAATGCAGCGTATCACAGATGACACTACTGTAAGAACTGTACTATTTTAGATGAACATCGCCTTGTTTCATAAGTTCAACAACTGGAGACATCCATATTAATTCATAAAGAAAATCTAATTGATTAAATAACCATTTACGATTTTTTTGGAACTTAATTTGGTATCTGGTGAACTCAGAACAGCTAAGAAAAATTGTTCTTGATTATAGGATCTGGGGATCTAGCATATATTTGCATTAGAAGTAATTGTAAAGTTTATTAAGGTTTTTAGGTGAAAAATATGCACAAAAAAAAATAAAAATTACATTAATACATCAATGAAGTAATGAAAATATATAGATTCACTTTATCTACATTATTTGTCTAGATGGAACACATATGTTCAGCGATGTAGTAATTTAAACTCATTAATAATTTTTTGATTATTAAAATTTAATGGAAATTAGATTTAATTAAATGTAATTTAAAAAAATTGGCTACTCTTAGCTTTTGAACTAGTTTGCATGTATTTTAATATACAGACATTTCTTACAGTAGTGAATGTTATGTATCATATATATTTCTGGCCTTATATTGAAAATATTGTCAAAATAAGTTTTACTAATATTAACACATCATTTTTAAGTTATTCGCTTTATTCTGTTAGTAGAGAAACATAATTAACTTTATAAATTATGGTCGAATATCAGCCACAGGGCAGTCACTAGTATATTCTAATGATTATCATAAAAAATAATTATAGCCCACTGGACAGATAGTTAAAATTGAATTGAACCAGAAATGTTGAATGCATGTTTCTCTAAATTTCAATTGGACGAACTTTTGGGTCTACTCAGAACGAGATAGTGACCATAGCAATATTAATGGTGCTATGGTATAAAAAAAACGAATACCCTAATTATCATATCAATTACTGCGAATGTTTGGATTTACGTAATAATATTTTAAAATAACAATCGAGTGGCAATATTATGAAATACATCAAGGAAAGAAGAAGCATCAAACCACTTAATAACATCGATGAGGTCCACACCAAACCTGTTTCGAACTACGTAAGATGATATAAGTTTTCGTTTAAACATATGTAAATGTATTCACATATCGCAGTAAAGCGTTGGTCCGACGGTCAACCTCGAACGAAACTGTTAAAAAAACAAGAGTTCAAAACAGTCCTAAAATAGATATTACCGAGATGCGGTGGAATAGCATAGATATATTTAATTTACTATTTAGTATGTCTCGAGGCCATTAGGTCCAAGGTAAAAATTAATAATTGTTAGTCCTAGTTTGTAGGGATACAGAAAAATATCAATATTTTTGACTGATAATCGATCTATTTGTTGACCAATATTTTTTGATATTTTTCAAATGTTTTTTAATAAACCACTAAAATGAGCCGTCTTGATGGCGGAGTGGTAAAGGCGACAGGACGGTCCACCTACTATTGCGATAGTCGCGGGTTCGAATACTGCTGGCCCATGGTAGTAAATTTATGTTTCTGATTGTCCTGCAAGAGTGGAAGAATCCGATAAGGAAAATGATCCCAGCCACGCCAGTAACCAAGCTGGGTAAGACCGGAGGTCTTCTGTGATGATTTCTAAGTTGGTCACTCGCCAGTCATATATATATATATATATATATATATATATATATATATATATATATATATATATATAATATCAGCCATACCATTCGTAACAGATACAGACGCAGTCAAATCAATTGTATTGATTCATATTTCCTCAGGCTATTGTTAAAAAGACAAAGGGAGGAATAGATATATATATATATATATATATATATATATATATATATATATATATATATATATATATATATATTAAAGTTTCCTTTTACTAACTAGGGGTTTATCTGGCCTGGACTATAATTTAACGTGGGTTCCAAACCATGGTCTGTTATATATATAAATATATAAAACCTTTGAAATGATGTTTTTGGTAATTTATTTTAAAAAATTATTGGGTGGCTTATTTAACAAATGGATTCCAAAATTATTATTTGAAACAAACTGTAAGTATACGCATAAAAATAATTGTCAAAATTCTTATTAGAGAATAACAAAAGAACAGTGGTAAAGTTATAAAATATTTAAAAAACAACTTCGAAAAATAAATAAGGAACTCACTGAAAACTCAAAAAGAATCAAACTTAACGTTTTAAGATAAAAAAAAAACATTTTAAAATAAAATATATACATAGTAATCGTTATAATAACTAAATAAAATTAAACAAAACCCTTATTTAACCTATCTAGTACACGCATTTTATATTCTACTATATACACACAATTTAGCCTAATACCTACCTAAACCTAATTATCTATTTACAATATTATTTTAACTACTACCAACTGATCAGTTAGAAGTCGGTACGAGCAACAAATTAGATTTGTTTTGTTCGTAATTTAATTTTGTATATATGACCCAAAATTATATTATTATTTTTGTTCTGTTTGGGCTCAATTAAAAAAAGTTCACCGATAAAAAAAATATACAGTCGAACATAGAACCTCCCCCCTTTTTGAAGTCGGTTAATAAATCATGTATTCCAAATTGTTAAAAAGCAAAAGGTTAAAAAATATCTTTATATTGCCGACTTGCACTAAGATGCACATTTTTTTGTATCTACAAGCCCTTTATATATACAAACCTTCATACGAACGATGTTCCTTTATAAAAGCACTAAGGTTATTGAAACTTTCACAAGTCTGCTAAATATGATTTTTTTGTTTTGTTTTCTGAATTTGTTGATAAAAAAATGGTAATACCCACGTAATAAAATTTCCTCATTGCTGTTGATAAATAAACTTCGTCAATCAAAAGTCAATGTTACTAATAAATCAAGATTTTTTAACGAGAAATTGCCACTTTCTCTAAATTAGAAAACCTCTATAATATCAGCCACACCATTCGTAACAGATACAGACGCAGTCAAATCAATTGCATTGTATTGATTCATATTTCCTCAGGCTATTGTTAAAAAGACAAAGGGAGGAAATGCCAACAAAAAAAAATACTGGTAAAATATACTTCGTAAGTATAATTTCATTCCGTGTAATTGGAGAGAAACCAAGCGTATGATCTAATGGGAAAATCAAATAGACAGCGTTGCCAAACTATATTCCTTTCGATAAAATCCCGATCCGGGATATTAGATATTGGAGAAAATTAATGGTTAAGATTATTTGCTCCATATTAGTATTAGGCATGTATTCTGATCGTATTTTTATTTTAAAAAGGCATTTATTGAGAAAAATTGGTACAGTATAAAAGATATTAATTATTCAGTACTTTGAAGCCGTGTACGTAACGCCATCGATCTGAACAAGTGTTAATCAGAAGATGATGATGTCTGGTAAGTGTGCAATTGTTACATTTTACCTTCAATCGAGTATCAGTCTGATGGAGCATTGTCGTGCAAGAGTCTTTTCTGTAACAATACATCGTACGATTTGTTCAAGTGACATTGGTAAACCTCTGCAGTATGAGTTTCTTTCGATTATTTCAGCTCGTAATGAACTTCATTTTGCTGATCCCATCATATGTAAATCAAGACTTTATTAACCATACTGGGGATTTGATCAACATTTGTCGAAAACTTGAATTTGATGATTATATTTCTCTGTACTCTGAGAATATATGGTGGTTCAGTAGTGAACAGCAGTGATTTCAGTTAGAAGCCCACATTTTTAGTTTTCTGCCTGGTTGGTACTCTAATATAGTAGAAATATATAGGGACTTCATGCACACTTGTATGAATACTTGCATGAACCCACAACATTATATTAAATGTAATTTTTTATATTATTAGGTAACTTAATCATACCCCGAATCCAAAGCGACATCAGTCAAAAACCATTTGGTTCTAGCTGGTCAATCTGGTAAAAGAAAAAAACAAGTTGTTACGGGCTCAATATACACAATAAACAAAATAAATCAAGACTAACCTCAAATGTTATCAACAGTATACTATCAGGTGGGGCAAAAGTCCCGCTGCCATTTTGATTGCGCGCCATATTGTTTATGTAACACATAGTTCAGTTTCGCTTTAACTATTGTGTTGTGTAGACGGCTAAATTTTGTTATGGATAAATATACGCTACAAGAACGGACAGAAATAGTAACAATATTTATTGACAATAATCGTTCCATTATTGCCACTTAGCGGAAATTGCGTCAAAAATATCTTAACCGTCCAGTGCTTCACAAACCCACAATTTGTTGTTTACATGCGAATTTTCGACAGTACGTTAAGACAGCAGACGAGTCTCGTTCTGGAAGACAACGGACGTCTCGTAACGCTGAAAATGGGTTCCCAGTTACACATTTCTGAACGCATTTAGGGCGAATTTTGAAAAATGAATTGAAAATTTGATTTCCCGCACAAAATTCAATTAGTACAAAAATTGCTACCGAGAGGTCTGTCTGGTGAAATTGAAGATTTTTCGTCTAAATTGATAATGAACGATGAAGACCATTTTCTTCTCAGTGGCCAGTTCAATAAAGAGAACAGTCGATTTTGGGGAACACAGAATCCTCAATTAATTGATAAAACATCATTGCATCAACTAAAAACAACTGTACGTGGTATTCAAGCTGGAAACATCATTGATCCATATTTTTTTTAAATGATCAAGGTGTTGCACTTACTGTTACTGCTGAACGGTACCGAGACATGACTTCTAAATTTTCTTTTGCCTGAAATGGAAGAGCAAGGTCTAGAGGATATGTAGTTTCGGCAAGATGAGGTCACAGCATACACCGCTCGTTCAACAGTTCAATTATTGATTTTTTTGAAATCAAAATTTATGTGAATAAAAACCAAACGATTCAACATTTTAAAGAAAATATCCGTCACGAAATTGAAGAAATTCAGTCTCAGGTGTTGCATGTCATGAAAAATGCGTTATCCGATATAATTACTCAATTATAAGGAAAAAAAAGACCAAATAAACTTCTTACGAAAACCAAACTTACTTATTTATGGTAAATAATGTGGCTCGGTGAATGGAGTTAAAACGAAATGAAATAGTGGTGTTCACATTATGTGACCGTTATTTATTGAAGTAATATAAAAATGTGGAAAATACGAAATAGATAAACCGGATGGCAGCGGTGTTACCTGGAGACGAGGCTTGGCCAGTCGAGGGTGGCACGTCTAAACCAAACGGTGGTCAGATAATGAATGATTGGAAATACCCTTCAATAACACCCCAGACAAATGTCTCGGGGTTACCAGCTATTCGTTATCGGGTTCTAGTTGGCGCTGCTGGCACCCCGGCCGTGTTCAACATCTGGGATTATATTTCTGGGTATTTTGTAGACCGTTATTCCACTACGCAAAATTCGACATGCCTCAAGGTCGATACTCTTATCTTTCCTTTGAGCAAAGTTATAGGCAATCAAAATGGTAGCGAGACTTTTGCCCCATATTGTATATTTTAAACATAATCAAAGGTAATTAAAATAGTAAAATAGTAACTTGCATTAGAATGATGTTAGTGCTGTGAATAAATTACCAATGTTGAAACTATACCAGCTGGTTTACGTCTTACTCAGTTCAACCATATTTCTCTAAGGTATTTCAGTATAACGTCATCGAACGAATAAATACAACTTGTTTGAAGTTTTTACCAATTACATTATGGACCCTCATACCATCCATACACGTTATAACGTCTAATTATAACAGAAAATTATTAAAATAATGTGTAAATAAGACCTCTACCAATACAGGTCCTTCAGAACGTCCAATAAATATATATTTTCATAAATAGTTATCTAATCTGTTGATGATCTATTGAGAAAACTGTCACAAACTTTTCCCATGAGCCAGTATACTTAAAGCCTTAAAATAAAAGACACTATTACAATCTGATCCTTTTTGTATGAAAATAATACAAAAATAAATCATCACCGGAAATCCCGGCTAATTCAGTAAAACGCGGAGAGCTCGCAACGTCGCAACGGGCTAACTCCTTCGGTCTTGTTGACACATTCCGTTGGGGCGAGCGCTCCACGTCTTTTAACCACTCTATGTCGTTCGCGAGGTATTTATTAGATTTGCTGGTGATTGAGTGTAAATATTATTTACCGGAGGTTGAACGCTCGAGTCCATTTATTATCTGACTAATCGAAAAAGTCTAGGGCCGCAATATTGACCTTAATCTCACTATCGCATCGCGCGGCCGTTGTTATTATAAATTGGTTTCTTGTTTAGACTGATCGGTCGCAAATAGATGTAATTCTGTTTAGTAATTGATCAATAAAACATTATGATTCTGAGGAAAGGTCGTCGATATAGCACAATAAATTATCAAAATATTTATTAAGCTTTTTTTCCAGCTAATTTTTACTAAGATTTAGAGTATTACAAAGATGAGCAACAGAAAAGCTCTCAATTGATTTGTAATTTCGTATGATGAAAACAGAAATAGCAATGAAAAAATGTCAGGACATTTTGAAGATTTTGTCTGTTGTGTCTATGAGATAGCAGAGACCGAGCAAACCACTAGACCAAAGAGGATTGTTGACTAAGAGAGCTTAGGATCAAATATACATTGGTATCTTCACATAATGTTCTTTAGTCACCTTTGTACATAAAGTTGAGACTGATACAGCAGGTTGTAAAACCACTTGCTAAAGAAAATTTGAGAGAGGCGAGAACGATTTCACCAGGATAATAAAGAGATGGAAAAAATATATACAAAGAGAAGCCCCACTGAGAAGAAGAAAAGGTTTAAGTATAGTATTATCATAAAATAATAATTTTATGTACAAAGGAATGGGTAATAGGACGCTATGACAAAAATGAAGTCATTCTAACTAAACAGCTTTTTTTATCCAATGATGGTGATGAACAGTAATACCGTGTGCTTTTCTATGACCGATCATCATTGATAAAAATCTTGAATACACTGAATATTTACATAGATACTGTGAGTTCATTTGATTTGGTTGAGAATTCTTGATCCAGAACCCTTTTCTGCAGTATGATTCGTTAATATTTCTGTGGGGAGAAGAACTTTTTTGTGACCTTTTTATTTGGATAAGAGAGTACTTAGTTTTAAACGTGCAGGAGATTTTTGGTTTCCATATATTAGGTTTGTAGGGTTTCCTGGTCATTTTTGTGACACGGTGCATTGTCTTGGTGAAGCGGCACTTTTCTTTTTCTTCAAATGCGTCCGTTTTTCGGAGATCTCGTCCTTCAAACGGGCCAATAACACTATGCAATGGTCGCTGTTGATGGTTCTTCCTTTTTCAAGGTAGTCAACGAAAATTATTCCATGCGCATCCCAAAATGCAGACGCCAAAATACAGAACGACATAACCTTGCCAGCCGACTGTTGCGTTTTCCACGCTTTGGAGCGGGTTCATCGTGTGCAATCCACTCGGATGACTGTCGATTGGACTTCGGAGTGAAATAATGCAGCCATATTTCATCCATTGTCACATATCGACGCAAAAACTGGGTTTATTACGCTTGATCATCTTCACAACTGCACTTACAACACTTCAAACACTGCTCCGAATCATCAACTCGTCGTTGTTTTTGGTCAAAAGTGAGCTTGCGCGGCACCTACTTTGCACAGAGCTTTCTCATGCCCAAATATTCGTGAATGATATTATGTACACATTCAGTGGATATCTTTAGAGTGTCTGCTATTTCATTCAGTTTCAATTTACGGCCATTCAAAATCATTTCGTGGATTTTTTAATGTTTTCGTCGGCAACAACTTCTTTTGGGGGTCCACTGCGTTCACCGTCTTCGGTGCTCATTTCACCACGTCTAAACTTCGCTACCAATCCTTGATGATTGATTTTCCTGGAGCAGTATCCGGAAACTCGGCATCAAGCCAAGTTTTTGCTTAAACTGTATTTTTTCCCTTCAAAAAGCAATATTTTATCAACACGCGAAATTCCTTATTATCCATTTTTTTTTCACAATAACAAAAGTTGCTTCACTCAAAATGCTATAATTCACAAACTAATGATCCGACAGCTGTCAAATTTAAACAGGTATCTTTTGCTGGTTAAGGCTACCTAAAGAACATGTGGATTTGATTCTAGTAGCGCCATCTATGTGTCAGGCCGGGAAATTTTCAATTGACCTGTTATATGGTTGGTGCTCTTAACCCGCGATTTCGGTTCACCAAATATATATGTTATATAGAATTAAACACGTGCATCAACTCGAAGGAACAATTTGATTTAAATATGTTTATCTCACATTAGTAAATAACGAACTATATTATCAAATATTTATTCACTTAACTTTATTCACTTATTTTAATTGCACATATTACGCTAGATAACTTATATTCTATATATTTATGTATACTACTTGTTGCTCTACGGTATTTCTCTATTCTTTCTTTAAACCTAACATCTTTATGTCAGCCTTTAGAAGAAAGAAATATTGCCCATCGACGTACAAAACCATAAAATAATAAAAGCCTTTTTACATATAAAATCGCAACATATATATGTTGCGAGTGATACAATGTGGGGCAAATGTGTCCCTACTATTAGACAATTTCTGCTGAGTAGCAATAATGAAAAATAATGAAAGGAATATTTTCAATAATTTCTTGTGGTGTATATTTATACATAAAAAAATTTGGACGTCAACACAACACAATGGTTAAAACAAAACTGAGCTGAATGTGACCTAACCAAGATGGCGCGTAATCAAAATGGTTGCGGGACTTTTGCCCCACACTATATATGAAGATACGTTTTGAATTTAAGACAATTATTATCAAAAATAAAAATAAAATTTTCATTATAACTGTTACGTATTACTTTGGTGTAACTCTGTTATACATAATGATTGATAAAGAAATAGAACGAAAAAAATGTCAACAAAGAACTCTTACAGAAATACGGCAACGGTAAGGGTAAATATGAAGTTAACCTAGATAAATAACGGTCATTTTAAATCAGCCGGTTCAATTTCGATGTAGCTCAAGTTAGTTAAATGTCAACTCACGTACGGCCCGACTGTACGTAGCAATACTTTCGAGATTTTCACTGGCTAATTCGTTATTTTCCTTTTTTCCTGGGCCTGGAGGAGTCACATTAAAACTTTAACAAAACCCTAAAGGACGCTCTTCTCCTGTTTGAGTATTTGCCGTTGGAAAATCTGTGGTCGCCGCCAAGATAGAAACCACCTGGAAAACTGTTTTAACAAGGTCCTATAAGTTGGAGTTTCAGGACTTCTGAGTAAACTTTCGTCCACATTAAGCTGAAGAAATTCCCCGAACTGTCTCCGATTTTGTATTTAAATATTGAACGAAATTGGGCGGTATTTTTAACCAGAAAAAATATTGTTAAGACAAAAGTGAAAGTTTAAAATAAAGCAATGTTAGTATAATATTCTTTTCGATATAATTTGCATTTTCTAAGACGTTCAAAGAACACTTAATCTATATATTATCAATGTAACTTAATATTAGATACCATATACCATATATAGATATAACACGTCAACTGAAAAGTCCCCGGCCTATTAGAGTAACACACATTTTATTGCCAAATTTTTTGATTCAACATAATTCCCTTCAAGGGTGACTGATTGTACTTTGTGGTAGACTGATTGTAACGACCCTCCAACTTTTCAATACCATTTTTGTAGTACGATTTGCCCTTTGCTTCAAAACAGGCCTCAATTTCGGCGATTACCACTTCATTCGACGAAAATATCTTCCGAATGAACATTCTTCTGAGATCTAAGAACAGGAAATAGTCGCTGGGGTCAAATCTGGAAAATACGGTGGATGAGGAAGCAATTCGAAGCCCAATTAATGGATTTGTGCCATCGTTTTCACTGACTTGTGACACGGTGCATTATCTTGTTGATGCAGCACTTTCCTTTTCTTCAAATGTGGCCGTTTTTCGGCGATTTCGTCGTTCAAACGGTCCAAAGCTATGTAACAGTCGCTATTGATGGTCCTTCACTTTTAAGGTAGCCAATGAAAATTATTCCATGCGCATCCCAAAATACAAACGCCATAAACTTACCAGCCGACTGTTGCGTTTTCACAAGCTTTGGAGCAGGTTCATCGTGTGAAGTTCACTCGGATGACTGTCGAATGGATTTCGGAGTGACATAATGGAACCATGTTTCATTCATTGTTATACATCGACGCAGAAACTCAGATTTATTACGCTTGAACACTGCTCCGAATCATCAACCCGTCGTTGTTTTTGGTAAAAAGTGAGCTCGCACGGCTAGTTTGCACGAAGCTTTCTCATACCCAAATATTCGTGAATGATATGATGTACACGTTCAGTTGATATCTTTAGAGCGTGTGCTATTTCATTCAATTTCAATTTACGGTCATTCAAAATCATTTTTCTGATTTTTAAAATGTTTTCGTCGGTAATAACCTCTTTTGAGCATCCATTGCGTTCACCGTCTTCGGTGCTCATTTCACCACGTCTAAACTTAACATACCAATCCTTGATGGGGATGGCAGAGTCTGGAAATTCGGTATCAAGCCAATTTTTTGCTTTAACTGTATACTTTCCCTTCAAAAAGCAATATTTTATCAACACGCGAAATTCTATATTTTATCATCTATCATATCATTTTAGTACTTGTTCAGAAATTAGAAACCATGTGACAATTAACCTAAACTGGCGAAATCATTTTAATTTTGTCTGCATTTGGATCTTTCCTATCACATGTATAAGTTTGAAATCATTTGATTCATCAAGTGCTAGACTATCAGAAAATTATGTGGGAATTTGAGCTGGGTTTTTGTCCAATAAGGACATTCATCTTGTAATTAATTACATTAGAACTTTTTACTCTTGTAGGTCATTTATGATTATTAACATCAACATCACCACATTCAAATTTACGAATCTGTAGCGACCTTGAGGCATGTGGAATTTTACATCGTGGAATAACGATCTACAAAATACCAAAAAATATAATCCCAGATGTTGAACACGGGCGGGGTGCCAGCAGCGCCAACTAGAACCCGATAACGAATAGCTGGCGGCAACCCCGAGATGTTTATCTGGGATGTTATTAAATGGTATTATCCATTCATTCAGTGCTCAACTATCGTTTGGTTTAAACGTGCCACCATCGACTGCCCAAGCCTCGTCTCCAGGTAATCGTTTTATCTAATTGTAATTTTCACATTTTAGCCAATAAATAACGCTCACATAATGTAAACACCTGTGTTTCATTTCGTTTTATCTCCATTCACCGAGCCACATCATTTACCCTACAAATCCAAAACTGAATGCGTCGCTTGACTGAACAACTCAATAATATTAAATAAAAAAATGTTGGTTTTTGTAGAAAAAAGACTCCACACCGACTTCAAATGATCATTTGAAATTGTTGAAAAAGTTGCTAATGGTTAAAATAATAATGTAAATAGATAAATAATTTTAGGTATGTATTAAGCTAAATTGTGTGTATATAGTAGAATATAAAATAAGTGTAGTAGATAGGTTAAACAAGGTTTTTGTTTCTTTTTATTTAGTTATTACAACGATTATTATGTACATATTTTCTAAGTGTTTTTTTTGTGCTCTCGCTTTAGGCTCTGGAGTCTGCTACCTGATCTGACAAATGTTTTAACTAAGTAACAACGAAAAATTATTGTCTCCGCCGGGAATCGAACCCGCGACCTCCGTTTGGGAACTGAACGAATTAACCATTACATCATAGAAGCAGTTGTGTACAATATTTCTACGACGTCATATGAGCTATAATTTGTGCTTAAAGCACAAACTGAATCGCTTTTGCACTGAATTACTTCCGATTTTCCATCACATCCGCTGAGCAATAACGTTATACCCAAATATCTGATTATTGTAGATAAAAAATATGTGAAAACATTGTACGTGCATTTTAAATTTCAGCGTTTTCCTCGATTTACACTTCCCCCTGCCCCTAATAGATACTGATTTTGTTCCAATGGGACCACCTCGGAAGTGCACTCTTTAGAATAAAAAAATAATTTTGAAAATCGGTTCACTTTGATCACAATTGACACACAGCCCAACATATTACCTCCTCCTTTTTCGAAGTCGTTTAAAAATCAGGGTTATAATGTTCTCTGAAACATGAACAAAAAACAACTTTACCTTTTCCCGATTCTTTTATTCCTAAGCGCTATTTACACAAGCGTAGTGATAAAAAGTCAAAAGTCTATATATAAAAATGACGCTGGGCATTAATTGATAATCGACTACTCGAACGACGCTCTTAATTATCCCGTACAATGGAGCTCGAGATTTGACGACTAATGCCCTCCACTATAAAACGGAATAAAGTCAGAACAAGAAAAGTTCGAGGGTTTGCTTAAGTAAATGGATTTTTGAATTATTTAGAAAAAGTTGTAATGGTTTTTGTTTCAAATGGACCATAACGTTCGCTTTATAATAAAGAAAACTTCGAAATTATTACGGCATTACGATTGAATCGTGAAGGAAGAGACGGCTGAACTGGAACTTTGGGGAGTAAACATTTTACAGTCATGAATATTACATCCGTAAATACATTAGTGAAATTTAGAAAGTCCAATTATTTCTGTTGTTTTATAATAAGCGTTAATATTACAATATCCATGATAAAATTCACGATAATATCGAATACGGTTTATATAGTCTTTTATATTATACATTGCTTAACAAATAATTCCAGATTAGGCATATACGCACTATCCTGCATAGAAAACCATAAAAAAGAATAAACTATATTGCTCTTCTTTTCTAATGGCGGTACATGTCGATCTGTGCAGTCAAAACAACAACAAAAATTTGAATATTTAGATTTTGTGTTACATTAATAATTCTATCCTAATAATAATTAAATTGTTGTATTGCGATTGGATAAAATATGGAAGAACAAAGGTAAGTGCAGAATGTAGGTTTAAATTTGTAAGAGTTATAAAATCCAAAATGCATGAATTTTATCTATAATGGGAATGTTAGCTGCTAAATTTATTAACATATCATTTTCAACGACATAGAATACGTATCAACATATGCCAAAATCTAATGATAACAAGAACAGGCAAGAAAATGATTCTTATTGTATTGGAAGTGGTCAATTCATTAATGGGATTTGTCCATCACGAATAGTAACAAAAATTGTAGTATCTGGTAATAATTAGACATTTATTTTAAACATAATATATTTAATAATGATATAATCATTAGCATCTCATGAAGATCCAGTAACAACATCAATATACCTATAAACCCACCTGGATTTGCAGGCACCCATTTTGAACGGAGCCTTCTCATACTCAAATGCTCATGTAATATAAAACCAACACATTCTTTTGATATCTTCACGACGTTAGCTAACTCACCACCTCATTTGGACATCCACATCATTCTGCATCATCGGTGCCTCTATGACCACGCTTAAAGTCAGCAAACCAACGTTTTATTGTTGTTTCTGATGGAGCGGAGTCCTTATAATACTTTTCAAACCATTGCCAAACTTGAACGGTAGTTTTCCCATCAAGATGCAATTTAAAATTAAAACACGAAATTATTTTTGATCCATTGTTTTGAAATTAACAAAATTTGTACCATTCTGAGCACAATAACTCACAAACTTATGAGTAGAATATCATCAAATTGGAACAGCTTTCGTTTCAAGGTTAGTACTAACTCAAATAAAGAATTAGTGTTTCTCCAAGTCCAAGGGTGACTGCCATGAAGAAATGAACCATAACTTGTCTTTGCAGTAGTTTCAAAATCAGCTTTTAAGGATCTTGGAGGAACCATTAGTTATTGTTATGTACAATGCACCATATGTACCATATATATAGTAAACGGGTGGAGAAAATCCCAACAAGTTCAACAACAAAGGCTGCAATTAAGGAATGGCTTAAATATAAATGAAATATTTAATTGAATTGTATGTAATTTACTTTTTTAGAAATAAATCTGAGAAAAGATACATAGTAGATCAGATTACTGAATGTTATGGCCACAGACTATTACGTCTTCCTCCCTATCACTGCATTTTTAATCCAATTCAGTTGATATGGGGTATTGCAAAGAATTATTACAATAGACTTTCAGATCGAGAAGGATATTCAAACCAGATCTGTCTGGATTTATGGAAAGAGGCATTGTCGACAATAACACCTTCGGTTTGAGCTCTATCAGACACATTGAGGAAGAAATTGACAAATGGTAGAATCTTGAGCAAGATTTTGATAGATAGGAAATAAACAGATTAGATATTCACTTGATTAGTGTTTCTGAAAGTGACACTGATTAAATAAAACCTTATGGATATTGGTTTATGATTCGATGCTGACGATTACCAAGACAGGGTGATGAAAGAAGAAACCACTAAAGGTCAGTATACAATTAATATACTTTAGTTGTAAGGAATGTATTATGGAGTGTGAAAGCTTTATGAGCATGTGTGTTATTGTTCAAGATATACATGAACGTTTGGTTAACATGTTTGACGAGAGAAATAACACTAACAGTTTTGCAGATATGGCAAATACATTTATGAGAATGCTGTGATGAAATGTAGTATTATCAAGAAAGATGTATACAGATAGTAACCAGACAAACTATAGAAAAATATATTTATATCATAATGACTTTACAAGAATACATTGCATCGAAAGAAACAAGAACTAAACGTAAAACATAAATATGCTCTCTAATGAAAGTAAAATACATTATTCAGATATACGATTGTTAATTAAGTTGATTAGCCCTTCGGAGGATACCAGTAGCTAAAAAAATGCGCTTAGAACCCTATCGATACCAGTGTGGAAAAAAGCTAAATGTATATATAATAAAACAACTCTAATCTATAAATTATTGCGGCTGTAAAATTAATTGTATTTGCATAATAAATGCATTTGATGTACTATAATGTTAAACTAAATAATGTTTGATAACATTTTTGTTCAGCAATTTTATTTGTATTAAAATTTTGTTATATGTCAGAGCCAAAATGTACTAAAACTCAGAGTTGCTACGGCAACATCGCGACGTTTTGACAGGACTACCGGAAAGTAACCGAAAATTACCGCATTTGAATGTGACCTGTGCAAAGTACCGCGTGTTCCTAAAAGTCTATATCAAATATCGAAGTAATATTCAATTTTGTCAATATTTATTTACAAACATCAAATAACATTACCACTGCGTGACAAGTATGATTTTATAAGCGACGAATCTAATCACATTGATTTACGAAATACCGATAGATAACATTCACATCATTGGTCAATATTTAACGAAACAGAAACCGTTTGGCACGTAATTACCAAAACGTACAATCCGAAATGATATTGAAACGAAAAAATCGAATAGCATTCTGGTTAGTGGTTCGTCATAATAATGGTAAACATTCATTATGTTTGATCTTCTGGTATGAATATATTTAGGGTTATACTGTACCGTAATAATATCTGCACTATTCTTTCTAAAATTGATTAATTTCATAAAATTAAATAATTCGCATATTTCTATTAGTATCATTTTATGTCTTTGAAATTTGGTCAACACTAAAATGGATATATCATTTAGAAAAAAGAATCACAATCGACTAAAAGCTAAATTCTTTGTACATTCCACTGATTCAACTTTCTTTGTCCAATATTCATCAAATATGCAAACAACTATTTCTAGCCAATATGGTTTAATTAAATTTAAACTACCTTGTAACTTGCCTAGCTTTTTCATAATTGCGTTTTTTTTAATGTTTCCAAATTACTGGCATAGATAAATAAAAGCCAAAGAAGATTAATTAAAGACGAGTTATCTGTAAGGGCGAGATCGAAGAGTGAATTTTTATTTTAAAATATAGATAAAGAAATTATTATTGTCTTTGTAAAATATATTCTAGGTGAGAAATATGTATAAAAGATAAGGATTATATCAATATATAAATGAAGTAATGAAAATATGCACGAGTTTAAACGAAATTATTTGCATAATATGCATAGATGGAACACATAGGACAAATAGAAGAAATTATTAATTACTAACAGATTATTTGTTATATTTTAAGGCATTGATAAATATTAAGGTGTTTAATTATTAATTCAATACACGGAACTGTCAAAACGTCGCAATGTTGCCGCATCAATTCTCAGTTTTAGTACATTTTGACATACAACAAAATTTTAATATAAATAAAATAATTGAAAAAATATTCTATTAAATATAATTTATTTTAACACTATAGTACATCAAATACATTTATTATGCAAATACAATTAATTTTACAGCCGCAAAAATTTATAGGTTAAAGTTGTTTTATTATATATATATATTGAGTTTTTTCCACACTAGTATCGGTAGGATTCCAGGCGCGTTTTTGTATGTAGTGGTATCCCTCGAAGGCCTAATCCACCTAATTAACAATTGTATATCTGAGTAATGTATTTTATTTTCATTTGAGGGTATATTTATGTTTTACGCTTGGTTCTTGTATCTTTCGGTGCAATGTATCCTTGTAAAGTCATTATGATGTTACTATATTTCTCTTTAGTTTGTCCTACAGATAGTCTGTATACATATTTCATCGATAAAACTACATGTAATCACTGCATTCTCCTTAATGCATTTGCCATATCTGCACAGTTAGTGTTATTTCTCTTCTCATACATGTTAACCAAACGTTCATGTATATCCTGAAAAATAACACATATGCTCATAAGACTTTCACACTCTATAATACAATTCCCTACAACTAAAGTATATTAATTGCATACTGACCTTTAATGGTTTTCTCTTTCATCACCCTGTCTTGGTAATCTCAGCATTGAATCATAAACCAACATTCATAAGGTTTTATTCAATCACTGTCACTTTCAGAAACACTAATAAAGTGAATAACTAAGCTGTTTATTTCCAATCTATTAAAAACTTGCTCAAGATTCTACCATTTGTCAATTTCTTCTTCAATGTGTTTGATCTGGCTCATACCAAGCGAAGGTGTTATTTTCAACCATGCCTCTTTCCAAAAATCCAGAGAGTTCTGGTTTGAATATCCTTCTCGACCTGAATGTCTATTGTATTTCTTTGCAATACCCCATATCAACTGAATTGGATTAAAAATGCAGTGATAGGAAGGAAGACGTAATATTCTGTCGCCATAACATCCAGTAATCTGATCTACTATGTACCTTGTCTCAGATTCTAATCTCATTTCTAAAATAGTAAAATTATAGAAAATGCAATCAAATATTTCATTTATACCAAGTAGCAATAACAATTTGAAATAGTTCATTTTTTAACATGACTTCCTCGAAACTTATTTTATGTACTTTTATGTACTCCACCATATATATATATATATATATATATATATATATATATATATATATATATATATATATATATATATATATATATATATATATATATATATATATAGTAGATATGGTGCATTGAACATAACAATAACTGCTGGTTCCTCCATGTTCTTAAAAAGCTGATTTTCAAACTACTGCAAAGACAAGTTATGGTTCATTTCTTCATGGTAATCACCCTCGCAATTGCGATGAATAAATGGTATGACTAACAAAACCTAACCTATATTTATTCCAACATTTACCTTTTTCGATCAACTTTTGTTGTCTTTACACTATATTTATTATCATCTTCTGATACACGGTTTCTTTTTGAAGAATTTAAGGTTATATTATTTTTTATTTTTTGGGATAATTTAGTTACTGTGTCCATACTAACATACAATGCAGCTGCAAGGCGCAAAAAATATTTTCAATAAAAACCGCGGCGATTTCAAATTTATTAAAACAAAGCGTTAAATCGTTTGCCGGTTTATAATCAGTAATTATAATGTTTTGAAGAATTTTCAGACGTTTGGCAAACGGACAACTTTTACTGGTACATTACGTTATATGTTCGAACTTCTCGAACAGCTTTCTATCTCTTTTTAAATAGAATAAAATGACAAGGATAATATTGTCCGACTGTAAAACGAATTTACAACTTTAGACAGACACATAGTGAGACTCGTGTCATTGCTATTTTGAATTGACTACATATTACTATATGATATTTTATTGTTTGAACCTTGTGTCAGTTATTTTGATTATTTGCTTTATAGACCTAAGTTTTGGAAAATCAATAGTTACAATCATGTACATGTATGATTATTGAAAGTCAAGAATCAACTTAAAAATTGTTTTATTCATATATTGTCTGCTTTAATGGAAAATAGATTTAATTAAAAGTAATTGTAAAAAGTGAGTGTTAGTTCTTGAGATAGTTTACTGTATAGAGTTTATAGAAACATTCTTTATAAAAATACATATTAATATGTTTAAATATACAGACATTTATTAATTTAATTAATGTTATGTATCAACTACATTCCTGATATTATACTAAAAATACTGTGAAAACATACCATTATAGTAACATAGCATTTTTAAATTAGCCCTTTTACTCTATTATGAAAGAAACATGATTAACTTAATAGATTGTGGTCTAATTTTGATAACAGGGTGATCATTAATAAATCTATAAATTGATTCAGTTTAACTGAAATCTGATATATCGTGAACTAATACCGATATTTCCAAAAACATATAACGATTTATTATCGCTACCATTCCATAATTCATGTTGCAGCAAGGAAACGTCCGATATTTACGATAAGAAAAACATTTAACCCGAATAGTAATAGTTTTATGGCGGTTCTTGTTTATTACTCGCATCTGAATCAAATATAATACGAAAGTTTACGCAAACGTTCAAAATCCTACTAAATTTAGTACGGAATTTATTGCCATTAAATCGGACGGCATTCGGATAAACCTAATCTTTATTTCAGCTCGACTTACGTCTTGGCAAAAGTTTGTAGTAAACAGTTATACTAAAACACACCAGTTTACTTAAGATAATGTATAATTTTACATCTATTTATTGTTCATTCATGGTCTCTTTGTAACTAAAATAATTCAACCTAAATAACAATATAAAGTTCTTGCACAATAACAGTGAACAAATGTCATCAAAACGTATTAGGTCATAACGTCGGAATGTTGCCCCATCAATTTTAGTTTATTTTGGTAATTAGGGTAATCATTTTTTTTTAATAATTATTAACACTAGTAATAAAACTAACAATTAATGTTAACCATTTTGATTGCGTACCATCTTGGTTAGCTGACGTTTAGCTCAGTTCGCTTCAACCATTGTGTTGTGTAGACGTCCAAATTTTGATAAGGACAAAAATACGCTACAAGAACGAGCAAAAATAGTGACAATATATATTGAAAATAATCGTTCCAGTGATTCACAAAACCACAATTTATCGTTTACATGCGCATTTTCGACAGTACGGTACGAAAGCAGACAGGCATCTTTCTGGAAGACTACGGACGTCTCGAAACGCTGAAAATATGGCTCTGGTGCGCGATCGTGTTGCAGTCTCCAGAAACATCCATTCGGGAACGTGGTTCCCAGTTAAACATTTCTGTACAAAATTCAATTGGTTTAAAAATTGCTACCGGGAGATCCTGATGAACGAGTCGAATACAGTAATGCAATCCCAAGGCTGTCTGGTGAAATTGAAGATTTTTCATCTAAATTGATTTGGCTGAAAGTCTAAATGAGCGATTAAGCCCATTTTCTTCTCAGGGACCACGTCAATAAACAGAACAGTCAGTTTCTGGGGAACACAGAATCCTCAATTAATTAATGAAACAAAAACATTGCATCCACTAAAAACAACTGTATGGTGTGGTATTCAGGCTAGAAACATCATTAGTTCTATTTTTTTGAAAATGATAAAGGTGTTGCTGTTACTGTTACTGCTGAACGGTACCACGACATAATTCTAAATTTTCTTGTACCTGAAATAGAAGAGCAAGGACTAGAGGACGTATGGTTTCAGCAAGATGGGGCCACAGCAGAGACACACTCATTCAACAATTTAATTATTGAATGACGTTTTTCGCGAAGACTAATTTCGAGAAGTGGCTATTTAACATGGCCAGCCAGTTCTCAGAATTTAACATAACCAGACATTTTTTTATGGAGTTTTTTAAAATCAAAACTTTCAATTGACCTATTACATTAACAAACTTGAAGAATATCGTTCCAAAGTGATATATTAATATACAATATATTGTTATTTACCAGCAAACTACCACAAAATCATAAAACTAATCAGTCATCAGTAAATCAGTCGGACCGAATATAGAACACAGATTTCTCAATTAATTAATGAAATAAAAACATTGCATCCACTAAAAACAACTGTACGGTGTGGTATTCAGGCTAGAAACATCATTAGTTCTATTTTTTTGAAAATGATAAAGGTGTTGCTGTTACTGTTACTGCTGAACGGTACCACGACATAATTCTAAATTTTCTTGTACCTGAAATAGAAGCCTTGCTCTTCTAGAGGACGTATGGTTTCAGCAAGATGGGGCCATAGCAGAGACACACTCATTCAACAATTCAATTATTGAATGACGTTTTTCGCGAAGACTAATTTCAAGAAGTGGTTATTTAACATGGCCAGCCAGTTCTCAGGATTTAACATCACCAGACATTTTCTTATGGATTTTTTTAAAATCAAAACTTTCAATTGACCTATTACATTAACAAACTTGAAAAATATCGTTCCAAAGTGATGTATTAATATACAATATATTGTTTTTTACAAACAAACTACCACAAAATCATAAAGCTACATATACTCGTATTATATATAAATACTGGTAAGCATAAATTGGGTACATTTTTGCCAAGGTCGCTGCTAGGATGACACAGCCAGAAAGTTAAACATCAGTCGAATGGAACTAGTAGAACCAAAAATAGTAACTAAAAGTACACGACTGAAACAGTCGATAGTAAATAGTAACAAAATCAGTCGGACCGAAAATAGTGATTAAAACAGTCACTGGAAAAAAGAAGTAAAATCAGTCGAACCAAAAATAGCGACTGAAACAGTCGATAGTAAAAAGTAGGCAATTACTAAACAGTCGATAGTCAATAGTTCCCAACACTAATTATGATATGATTTATGATAATTGACGTTGTGATTGATTGATGAAAAGATAACCCCAAATCTATGATATTCAAATATGCACGTAGAATGTTTGTAAAACTAGACGTCTAACTCGAATAAATGAATTAATCATTTAAATTTATTACGTTTCTTAGTACGCGTCGTAAATAGTAATGGCGTCCACGTGTTTTTTCTTTGTTTCGTCCGAAACAAAACCGAAAGTTTACACAAAATTTTATGCGGGACTAAATTTAGTTTAACATTTACAACCTTTAAAACGGACATGAGCGTAGCTATAAACAAAATCTTTATTTTAAGTCGATTTACGTCCTGGCAGAACCTCCTAACAAACAATTATTCGGAATTCTCCAATTTACTTAAGACTCTTTAAAATATTACCCCTAATCGTCGGTCGTCCATTACGACGTCAGAATTGTTTAATTAACGTGTTCTCGCACCTATTTGTTTCTCGCCACGCTAGAGAAATTGTTTCATGATTGAATTAAAATGTTTTCTGTTTTTCTAAATTACAAGAAATGAATGACCAGTTAACACACTGTTGGTTTCTGTTTTCGTGCAAAAACTATTTCGAAATATTTCTTATTTCAGAAACTTAAATCCCTCTTAAATTGAGGGTTGGTATTTGTAATTCTGACATTGACAACACTAAGTAGTCGTCAGACATCATCAAACATTTTCATTGTTGATAATAACATTTTTTGGAACATTTTTTAAATTGACTTGAGAACATTTTCTTACTACTATTTCTTTATGTTTTTGTTTCTTACAAGGTTTTTTTATTCATAGAGTTTGTTTAGTTACAACAATCAAATATTTTAAATTACCAAAAAAGAAAATAGTTTCCTTGCAGTCACTACATAAATGTTACTATTTATACTTCTGGCCATGACAACATTAGGTACTGCCAGACTTCATCATAGAACCACTTTCTTACTACTATTTTTTTATGTTTTTGTTTCTTGTAAGGTTTTTTATTCATAGAGTTTATTTAGTTACAACGATCAAATATTTTAAACTACCAAAAAAGAAAATAGTTCCTTGCAGTCACTACTTAAATGTTACTATTTATAATTCTGGCCATGACAACATTAGGTACTGCCAGACATCATCATACATTTTCATTGTTGAAAATAACATTCTTTGGAACATTATGTAAATTGACTTAGAAACACTTTCTTGCTATTATATTTTATGTTTTTATTTCTTGTAAGATTTTTTTTATTCATAGAGCTTGTTTAGTTGCAACGATCAAATATTTTAATCTACCAAAAAAGAAAATAGTTCCTTGCAGTCACTACTTAAGTGTAACTATTTATAATTCTGGCCATACATTTTCATTGTTGAAAATAACATTCTTTGGAACATTATGTAAATTGACTTAGAAACACTTTCTTGCTACTATATTTTATGTTTTTATTTCTTGTAAGATTTTTTTTATTCACAGAGTTTGTTTAGTTGTAACGATCAAATATTTTAAACTACCAAAAAAGACAACATTAGGTACTGCCAGACATCATCATACATTTTCATTGTTGAAAATAACATTCTTTGGAACATTATGTAAATTGACTTAGGAATATTTCCTTACTATTATTTTTCATATTTTTCTTTATTACAATGTTTGTTTTATTTACTGAGATGAATTCGTTACAACGATGAAATTTTTTAAAATACCAAAAAAAGGAAACATAGTTCTCTTTCAGTCACTATATAAACCTATATAAAAAATTATCAAACATTTTATACACTCTATAAATGTATACTAATATTTATATCATAACCTCACCAATATTTACCACATCCTTGAGATGTAGGGCATAAATCTTAACAAAATAAAAAATGAGATGTAATACTCGAACATGAATGTTCTGATGACAGTTTTATTAGAAGCACATAAAAATAACGTATCTTGGGATTTGGCTTCAAAGCCTGAACACAAATGCAGTTTCCTATTTATATAAAATAGTAAAAATAGTCCTGTTGGGTGATGTGCTGTTGTGATATATTCCTTGCTATATAAAACCATTAGAACAACATGTTTATACAACAATTTATGTTTTTGTTCCTTGTAAAGCTTCCTTTATTCATTGAGTTTGTTTAGTTACAACGATCAAATCTTTTAAAATACCGACAAAAATAAAATATGGTTTTCTTGCAGTCACTACTTAAATGTTACTATTTATAATTATGGCCATGACAACACTAGGTACTGCCGGACGTCATCAAACTTTCTCATTGTTGAAAATAACATTCTTTGGAACATTATGTAAATTGACTTAGAATGTTTTCTTAGTGTTATTTTTCGTATTTTTCTTTATTTACTGAGGTTAATTCGTTACAACGATGACATTTTTTAAAATACCAAAAAAAGGAAACGTAGTTCCCTTTCAGTCACTATATAAACCTATTCAACAAATTATCAAACATTTTATCCACTCTATAAATGTATACTAATATATATATCATAACCTCACCAATATTTACCACATCCTTGAGATGTGGGGCATAAATCTTAACAAAATAAAAAATGAGATGTAATACTCGAACATGAATGTTCTGATGACAGTTTTATTAGAAGCACATAAAAATAACGTATCTTGGGATTTGGCTTCAAAGCCCGAACACAAATGCAGTTTCCTATTTATATAAACTAGTAAAAATAGTCCTGTTGGGTGATATGCTGTTGTGATATATTCCTTGCTATATAAAACCATTAGAACAACAGTTAACAATCATTATTCACTGTTCTGTATAAACAAAGGCACATTAAAACCTATGCATCCGAATCGTAAATTAAAAATAACACACGTATATAAACACTATTCGATAACAGAAAAGAATATTTATGTGTAGTTTAATAATAGAATAATGTAAAAGCTTCGGCAATCGCCATAATTCGATTGAAGCATTGAGAACATATGTTTTTGAAATGTTAATGTGATGTTTTAAAAATATACACTCTAATTATTAGAGCTCTGTAATCAGAGTTCTATAACTATATTTACGTAAGATATATCACCGACAGTTATTGTTGAGAATAGAGTAACCACAACCTAACTTTATATGCTAAAATATTTTTGACAAAAAATTTGAACTGACTTCAAAAAAAGGAACTTACTAAATATTAAAAAATAATCAAAATTGGGTTTTTAATACAATAAAAATATTTTAAAATAAAATATGTACATATTAATCGTTGCTGTAATTAAATAAAAATAAACAAAAGCCTTGTACAAGTATTTTGTGTTCTACTAGATACGCACAATGTAGCTTAATACCTACCTAAACCTATTTTACTATTTACAATATTATTTTAAGGACGGTCCTCCTACTGTTGCGATAGCCGCGGGTTCAAATCCTGCGGGGGCATGGTCGTAAATTTATGTTTGTGATTGTTTAAAATTTGTGATTGTTCTAGGTAAGAATGTAAAATCCGACAAGGAAAATGATCCCGGTCATGCCAGTAGCCAGGCTGGGTAAGTCCGGATGCCTTCTGGGATGATTTCTAAAGTTGGTCACTCGCCAGTCGGTAGGTAATTTTTTTTATTTTGATGCCGAGAACCGTGGTTCGGAGCCCACGTTAAACTTTAGATCCAGTCCAGATAAACCCATAGTTGGTAAGAGGAAACTTTAATATATATAATAAATATAATATATATATATATATATTATGTCAATTCGAAAGTGTTATATTAATTTAGATTTGTTTTGTTCTTAATTTAATTTTTTTCTATATGTCACAAAATTACATTATTTTTATATTGTTTGGACTCGGCACCAGGCATTTTATTTTAAAATGTTTTTTTTTGTATTAAAAACTTAATTTTAATTATTTTTTAATTTTTAGTGAGTTCCTTATTTATTTTTCGAAATCGGTTCAATTTTATTTTTAAAAGTATTTGATCTTGCTCTTTTTAGTGTTAGATATTTGATAAATAACATGCCTGACTTGGTTCCAATGGCACTACTTCGGAAGTGTATTCTTTCGAAAAAAAAAAGAATTTTGAAAATCGGTCCATAATTAACGGAGAAATCGGCGAACGTAAATTTAAAAAAATATAGTCGAACATACAACCTCTTCTCCTGTTCTGAAGTCGGTTGGTAAGATCGAAAAATGTTTATACAATTTCTTCAAAGAACAACAAACCGCACTGGAAGGGTGCTGAAACATCTATTTTGGTTATTATTATTGTATATTTCAACAACCGTCTTAAAATTTTAATATAATGGAGCTTATGTAAAGAAAACAGCGAAAAGAAAGAGTTAATAATCTGAAGCAACATTTAATTCAAACCATGTTCTATTGAAACGTGTCAGTGTTAACTACCTACATAAACAGTCCTAACAATGTGGGCTTAACAATATCGAAATTCCATCGAAATACTAAAATATAATTTACTGCATGTTTCGAAACATCAGTATCACGTTTCCATTTCAACAACTTCGGGCCAAATTATTTCGTTATTCCCGCGCTCAAATGGAGACCATAGACAACTGGTAAAATTCTAAAATCTTGTCATTATTGAGCGATCCTTGTAAACAGCATAACGTTAAAAACCAGATGCACACAATACCGAAAATAGCTGGCAATGACGTCAACAGATAAAAGACGCTTCTAGTGGGTGGAGATTTTGTCTGTGTATTTTTTCAAACGTCGATAATCGCGGATAATTTTAGACACATCAATTGAATGGAAATGATTCCCATCCAAAAACTTTTGTTTTGTCCAGTTTACTTGAAAGGTACATTAAATGCCAAGGTGAAACGATCGTAAATTTTAATTAATATTACTAAATATTTCATAAACAAAAATTTGTTTATTTATTAAAAATAAAGCTCTAATAAAATAACAATAAAAAATTACAATCTAAAAAGATCTAAAAAGATCTACAATGTAATATTTGTACAGAGTGAAAATATTGGTTTTGTGTGCCATTCCTCCAATAAAATAAAAATACAACCGCGAAAGAAATTTGCATTAAGGCGGGTCACAATTATCAGGCAAATTATAGTAGGATGAATCAAAAGGAGTAATATTGAGCATTATCATGCAGCACCATAACCTGTCTTCTGTCGTCGTTGCACAGTAAGTCGCCTTTAACAGGTCAATGTAAAAGTCCCCGGCCTACCATAGTAAAACACATTTTTTTGTGAATATTAGGTTTTTTTTATTAAACATAATTCCCTTCAAGGGTGATACACTGATCATAGCGACCGTCCAACCTGTCGATACCAATTTTGTAGTACGATTTGTCACTTGCTTCAAAATCGGCCTCAGTTTCGGCAATCACCTCATCATTCCACGAAAATCTCTTTCCGGTGAGCCAATTCAGCCCAATTCATGAATTTTCGCCATCATTTTCACTGTTTTGTGACACGATGCATTGCCTTGGTGAAGCAGCACTTTCTTTTTCTTCAAATGCGGCCGTTTCTCGACAATTTCGTCCTTCAAACGGTCCCATTACCCTATATAATAGTCGCTGTTGATGGTCTTTCCTTCTTCAAGGAAGTCAAAGAAATTATTCCATTATTCCATGCGCATCCCAAAATACAGACACCATAAACTTGCCAGCCGACTGTTGCGTTTTCTCACGCTTTGGAGCGGGTTCATTGTGTGTAGTCCACTCGGATGACTGTCGATTGTAATTCGGAGTGAAATGATGCAGTCATATTTCATCCATTGTCACATATCGACGCAAAAACTCGGATTTATTACGCTTGATGCTCTTCAAACACTGCTCCGAATCATCAACTCGTCGTTGTTTTTGGTCAAAAGTGAGCTTGCGCGGCACCCACTTTGTGTACAGGTTATACACACATGTACAGCTGATATCTTTAGAGTGTCTGCTTTTTCATTTAATTTTAATTTACGGTCTTTCAAAATCCTTTTGTGGATTATTTAATATTTTCGTCGGTAACAACCTGTTTTGGGCGTTCACTGCGTTCACCGTCTTCGGTGCTCATTTCATCACGTTTAAACTTAGACTACCAATCCTTGATAGTTGATTTTCCTGGAGCAGTGTCCGGAAACTCGGTATCGGTATCAAGCCAAGATTTTGCTTCAACTGGATCTTTTCCCTTCAAACATCAATATTTTATCAACACGCGAAATTTATTTTTATTCATTTTTTTCACAATAACTAAAATTGCTTCACTCAAAATGCTATAATTCACAAACTAATGATCGGACAGCTATCAAATTTATACACGCATCTTTTGAGGGCTAACTAAAAAACATATGGATTTAATTCTAGTAGCGCCATCTATGTGTCAAGGTACTTTTCATTGACCTGTTATATTCAAATTATTTGCTCAATTTCTTTAAATATCTGCTGTAAGATCCCATAGATTTCGACTGAGCAGTTTCCAGCGTTTCATTATAAACTTCTAACACATTACAAATACAACACAAACCATAATTCACCAATAATTTAGACAAATATTTGCAGATTTCTAAGAATTAGGCTAGTGGTCCATGTCGGATGAATACGCAGTATAAAAAGTAATTCGTAACTAATTATTTAGCTTAGTGATGTAAGAAAGGCTATCAAACTCTTTGTATTTCTTAAACATGTCCAAATTTCAGGTTACTTCAATTATTAGTTTACAAGATAAAAAAGAATTACTTGTGTTGAATAAACATTATATTCTGATGCTTATTATTAATCTATATATATAGATATATATATATATATATATATATATATATATATATATATATATTTGAACGAATGCTCAAAAGAAGTTCGATGCTTCATTCAAAACAACAGGAATCAATAGTGAATGAATTTATCTGTGACTGAAACCCTCACAAATGTTTCTAAATCTCATATTGATGCTAAGAAAATTCATGCTGAATGTTCTGTCAGATTGAAAACGAATTGTTCATTATAAGCTGTTTGTATAAGGTTAAATAATTAATTTAGCTCTTTAGTGTCAAAAACTGATACAATCAGAACTGGTGATCAAAAAACTGGCAATTGGTCAATAGAGATGTCTCATATCAGAACCACAAACATTTTTAGTGACTCAGTAACAATTGGGAGAGATTTACTGGGGAGTTTGGAACCATCCCTTGTATAGTCTGGAGTTTGTTCCGTTCGACTACCATCTGCTCAAGCCTCTGTAAACTTCTGGTTCTTCTGTTCTTCTGCTGACGTAAAGCAGGGTTCAAAAGAGGCTTGTGAAAATTGATCTAGTATTTTACCAAAAAAATCTCAGAGGTTCTGGAGTGATGAAACTATGATTTTACCAATCAAGTGATTAGTATTGAAATTTATATTGCATATTTTGAGAGAAACATATGAAAAGACACGAAATTACTCTCTCCCCAAGTTATTATAGCTCATAATTAATGCTGATATACTTTTTGGTGTTCGACTCCTTAGCTTAACCTACTAGTTAATCAAACCAAAGAAAAGAAACAAAAATATAACAAGTTAACAGTAACATATTGAGAACACTATCTGGAGAAGAATGAATGAAGCATGAATCAATTTGTTTACAGTATACTAGAGCCAAAAAGATCACCAGCTAAAGTGAATCAACCGAACCGAAATCTTATGTATAATGCCAATATTCTTTAAATAAAATAAACATTCAAATAGTCCCAAAAAGTTATTAAAACGCGTGTTCAAGTACTGGAGAAATGTTTGTCTTGGGAAAAAGTTCATCAATTATATTTCGAATTAATTCGCCTCCAACCGACGTACTCTCCATATCTGGCCCGCAGCGATCACGATTTTTTTGGGACTCACAAAAAAATGGCTGTGATAAAGAAATAAGAAGAAATTTGTCGCAACTGTAACTCTTGAAGGACGAATATGTTACAGAATAAAGTGGAATTTATAAAAATATTTTTTCTAGTTAGAGAACAGATATATTGAACCTCATTGCCGATGACGAGATAGAATCAATATAGGATTAGGCACCCTGATGCGAATTACATAAATACCGGTTGTTATTGAATACAATAAGCATATAAAAATGTTATTACTATAATAATAAAACTATTCTATAATAGCTAAGTACGAAACAATCACCTAAAAGCAACAACAAACAATCTTACGACATCTCCATAGCCAAAGAACCTCGAGTAACTTTCAAATGACTTAGTCGGAATGTAAGAGATGCTACCATGACCTTGTAGGATCTACCTTGATTATAATAGTTATTCATCCGAAAACAAAATATATATTACTGTTGCGTTACATATTTGATGGTTTGATAATGTTCCCCTGATGAAGATTGGTTATGATTGCGGTTTTTATTTGATTAATTTTGTAGCTAGAATTTATTCATACATTATACTTGTTATTTGACCTTTACATTTACTCACTGAGTTTATTCATATTTATAAGGATGTCATGGTAACCATATTTGTTTGTAAATAATTATGATATAATATAAGACGTACAAATTAGATTTGTTTCAAAATATTTCATTTGTTCAACGTTTATATTCAAAAATGTATATAGAGATGACATTTTTTGATCCTTCTTTTAACAATATCTAGGTAATATTAATAATCGTCTCATTAAAATGTCAAACAAGTTAAATGTAGAGTTATATTCTCTACAAATATTGATGTATAAAATAATCTCTAGATTTAACCACCATTTAGCCATTATTACCTATTATTTTAGCGCCTTAAGAAAATCTACGATTTTTTGGCGAAACAACGTATTTTAATAAAAAATTCACTCACCAAACCAACGTCATACTCATTTAAAGCTCTAAAATATCTGAACTATTTAAGTTTTATATTTCGGAACATAATTTAAAGCCAGTTAGGAAATTTTGAATCATTAAATCTCAAAATATAAAATATAACAGACAATGTTTAATTAAAATGTGTAATTTAATAGGTATTGCAAGGAATTACAGCAAACAAATGACGTTAATATATACAATATATAATACATAATATAATATAAGAGTTCTTACAATTTTACAATCGATTTTCATCATTGAATTTCAATCAATATGTGATCACTAATTAGTGTTGACTCGCAGCGATCGGACCATCTTGTAAAATTCAATAATAAATATATGTCATAGTTATTAAATGTTGTTATGTATTATGTCATATATAATAGTTAAATATTAGCCTAAAAAAAATTTTAGGAAACTTCATCCATGGATAAAAACAAAAGAGCAGCATTACCAGCAGTTTGAAGTGGCGATTTTGATACCACTGTCAAAAGAACACAAAAGGAGGTATCAGCCATTAAAAACTTGTTTAAATACATGCCTTAACCTATCATGCTACAAGTCCAAGATATGAAGTTTTTTAATAGATTACTGTTATTATGTTATTGCTACAGCAATGATTTGCTGTTTCAATGTTGATTGAATTAAATGGCAGATACTTATTTTTCACTCACAAATACATAAAATAATGTAATCTAATGGAATTCAAAACAGAACAACATAAAAATAAACTAAATATAGCAAATATTTATTAAATAATTTCATTAATAAAACCCTCAACAAGCTTAGTGAATGAGCTGACGCCCGGTCAGGATTTAAACAAACAAGATCGAGTTGTAAAAAAATATTATTTACAAACTGTGAATTAAAACGCAAAAGATATACTCGATCTGTATATAATATTCGAAAGGCGATAAATCTCCACTAATTTTAAAATTCCAGATGTATTCTTAGTTGTTTGTTTTAATGTTATCCTACAGTCCTGGAAATGATTTATTTTTACATCAAAAGAAAATTGTTTGGCCCGAATCCGACGACGTAACTAATGTATTCGGTTTCCGCACTCGATAAATACAGTTGACAAAATGAAGGAAAACAACTCTGTTGGATCCATTACGAACAGTGTCAATGGAGAGTTGTGGGAGTGAATCGATTATATTGAGTTTAAGGAAGAACTTTGGTCCAGAAACTTGAAAAAATAATTGTTCTTTGGAAAGGATTTTTCAAAAATTTAGTTATTTTTGGAGTTTAAACGCTTTTTAAACGTAAACGACAACACCTGTTATTTCAGCAAAGAAAACTTATATCTATTTATATAAAATATAAAACTATAAAATATAATTATATTTATTCTTGTGATTGACTCTTTACTATATACCTAATTATGTGAATAATTAATATGAAAATGTCCAAACATTCTAAACCAGATTATATCACAGAAATTTGTAGTAGAAAATAAATCGAAAGGAAAACCTGTTGCTTAAGTAACTGTTGATACGTCGCTTGTTGATTCTGCCTAATCTTGACACTTGTTGCTTCGTAATTCGTAACTTTTTGGTTATGATAACATATTTATATAGAAAATATGTTCAAATAAAATAAAGAAACCCACTTTTAAAATTTTATATTACAAAGACAGATTATTCATTTCAAATACCTTGAAATGTACAAGCAAGTGCCGAAAATGCTTATTTTTTATATGTAAAAACAGTTGTGCTTGTGTAACTAATATGGTTTAAGTTGTATTTATTTTATTTTTCTTTAATCCCAATCAAAGTCCATTTGTTTTGTTATTTATATTATTTAAGGAAACGAATCAGAAAAGTTGCTCTAGTATACAAAAATAAAAATAAAAAGGAACACTGTTTTTTAAATAGTTCCTTAAAACATTGTATAGGGGTTACTTTTCACCCCGATATCAAGTAATTTCCGTGATTTATTCTCGTGATACCAGCTAAGGTTTAAATAAATATTTTATTCGACGGGCCACCATTGTATATTTCTGTAATGTGACGTAAACACTCAGATGCAGTTCATGATCACATTACAATAAAAATTATGTTATTTCAACAGTGACTTATTGATTCAACGACACAGATATCACTGCATGTATAACCTTGTCTTAACATAAACGAAATCTTTATAATACAAATAATTCACTCGTTCATTTTTTTAGCAATCAGGACCATATCAGTCATGCTATATAACAAAGAACAAACTTGGAAAATAAAAACTAATCAAAAAAAAATAATATATATATACATATATATATTTATGTAGTTGTATATGTATAAAATGTATATGTATATATGAGCAGTTTACGTATACTATACGATAAAAAAACACTTCATCACATCATTTGTAAATGCGAGTTTTATTTGTTTATATTTTCTCCATTTTTTTTCTTAAAACATGAAAACATATAACATTCAAGGAAATATTCGGAATATCTTCACTATTGCAAAAACTTTGCAACAAAAATAATTACCATGAAAGACTTAGATTGTTAATGTTTCTTAGGGGACTGTATTTACAAGACGTGATATCTTGACACCTCCAAGAGACGTTGGAATTTCATAATAATTAGTTTCTGAAGACGCAATACTCCGAGTCACTACCATTTTCTCATTTAGCTTATTTTATTGTGTTTTGTACCGCCCAACCTGAGTTTCATCAAATGGTGAGTCTGTTCACAGAGTATTCTAGTTTTCTCTTTTTAATTTATTATTTATTACAGTTAATTTGTTTTTCTCTATATATTATTTGTATCCATTGTCCTCCACGTATTTATTTATTTATCCATTTGTCGTTATCTATTTTATTCTACTCTATTTTATCATACCGTATCTTCGAATCTTTTCTATAATTCTTAAATTGAGGTAAATCAAAAATAATAATTCTATGGTTGCAACTGTAAATATAAATTATAACTATTTTACAAAATAGAAAATTATAAAATTTAGATTACTACAGAAAAAATATATATAACATAGAAGAATCAATATCAGAAAGAAAAGAAAGAACAAGGTAAAAGAACCTAAAATAAAATATATTTGTCAGCTATCATTTGCATGAAGACAATTAGCCGTAAGAAGTACAATAAAGTATCAATATTAACATTTACCCTGAGTATCATAAGAAGTTAAGGAATAAAACTATTGCACGATTTCCTGTTGATATGTTGTTTGTTGATTCGTTCGAAAAAATATATAACCTAGATATACAAATATCAGAAAGAAAAGATAGAACAAGAAACTAGGAAAAAGAACCGGAAATAAAACATATTTGTCAGATACACATTGCCTGAAGACAATTAACCATAAGAAGTACAATAAAATATCAGTCTTAACCATTGACCATTTACTGAGTATCATAAGAAGTTAAGGAATAAAAATGTTGCACGATTTCCTGTTGATATGTCGTTTGTTGATTCGCTAGAAAAAATATGTAACATAGATTTACCAATAACAGAAGGAAAAAATAGAACAAAAACTAGAAAAAAGAATCGAAAATAAAATAAACTTGGCAGCTACATTTTGCATGAAAACAGTTAACCGTAAGAAGTATAATAAAGTGTCAGTAATAACATTTACCATAAGTATCATAAGAAGTAAGGAATAAAACTGTTGCACGGTTTCCTGTTGATATGTCGCTTGTCGATTCGCTAGAAAAAATATATAACATAGTTGTACCAATATCAGAAAGAAAAGATAGAACAAAAAACTAGAAAAAATAACCGAAAATAAAACATACTTGTCAGCTACATTTTGCATGAACACAGCTAACCGTAAGAAGTATAATAAAGTGCAAGTAATAACATTTACCCTGAGTATCATAGGAAGTCAAGGAAAAAAACTGTTGCTACAAAAACTGTTGCACGGTTTCCTGTTGATACGTAGCTTGTTGATTCGACCGAAGGTCGGCCGCTTGTTGCTCCTAACCTAATTCTCCTATCGATCGGCGGACCCCTACGGAAAGAAGGCTGCCCGAACGCCAAAGGTCGGTCATCGAAGCGCATAGACAGGCAACCGGCACGACACCGGCCTTATCCGAAAATAGAAACGAGTCTCGCGTGTCTTTGCGGGACAAACTGTTGATTGTCCGTCGCGACGCCGTTCCTGTTGCGCCCCGGCGTCGACATCACGTCCGCGAGGCAACAGATTGCGGCCCGCAGCGGCGGCTTCCTATCGCCGATAACTAGGTCGATGCTACAGGTTTCTTACTTCGTGAAATGGAAAAACGTAGTTTACTTATGCTGAAGACAAAAAGGGGAAATTATATTGATTTATATATATATATATATATATATATATATATATATATATATATATATATATATATATATATATATATATATATATATATATATATATATATATATATATATATACTAGCGACCCGCCCCGGCTTCGCACGGGTGCAATGCTGATACTAAATTAAAACACTACAGAAAAAATATGAACGTTGTATATAAAAACATAGCGGCCCGCTCCGACTTTGCACGGGCATAAAATATATATGCCTATGTCACTCAATGAAAACATGATTAAAATCGATCCAGTATTTTTGGTTCATTCATTACTGCCCTTGGCCTGCACGCATTAAATTTGGAGTAAAACAATTCCTCTTCCCCTATACTTACTATGAAGATTTCCTGCTATCTTTGGAATATCTAAATTCATACAATTTTTATTACATTACACATTTTTAAACGCAAATTTTAAATTTGTAATATCTCCGAAAATATTTGTTTAATTTACATGCTGTAAGGAACCATATTGATCTATATTAATTGCACACTGTATTTAAGGTACTTAATTCGATAAGGATTAATGCCGTATTGCTTAAAATAGCTTCGTAAATAAGCCATTTTCTCACGTAAAAAGTAAACAATAAAAATGGTTAATGTGGGTTATCCCTAAAAGATAAACATATACCATCGCGGACTTTTTTGTAGACCTTTTTATGGTGTACAATACTGTAGTACATTAATTTGATCTAACTCGTAGGGTTAGGCAGCGTTTTTGCTAATTGCTAAATAAGCCTAAAAAAATAGGTTAATTTACGACATCACGTTAGAAACCTCTAAAATTAGCAATGTTGCCTTAGTATATTATGCATGTATTATACATATAAACCTTCCTCTTGAATCACTCTATCTATTGAAAAAAACCGCATCAAAATCCGTTGCGTAGTTTTAAAGATTTAAGCGCACATAGGGATATAGGGACAGAAAAGGCGACTTTGTTTTATACTATGTAGTGATATATATATATATATATATATATATATATAGTAAATTACAAAGCGCTACTTCATATTTGCGATTACTCTGAATGAAAATGCTAAAACTAATAAATAGTCGATCAGAAACAGATTACGTTCCTAATGAAAAACTTCGATCAGGAACCAGGTAATGGGACCCCTACTTACCTGTGAAATACCTTAGAGAGGTAAGTATTAATATTAAATATTTAGTTGGTGGGTTTTATATAAAATTTTTACTGGGTTGCAGCAGCACTCTATATTAATATGGACACTGCCACTAAAATTTCTCAAAAAAAAAAACAATATAATGTTAGACTCACCGAAAAGAAAGCGTCTACATACTTTGATGTTAGTCCTATTCGAGTTTAAATTTATGAAATGTATAAAAATAGTAAGCAGTTATTTTCAGTATGTACACAATTTAACACAATTATTCCGGAGATAACGGTTAGTCTAGAAAGTACCCACATAAAATTTAGGGATATGCAACTCTTTGAGGGATAAAGTATTTCTGAGAGTTACTTCGTAAATATAAAATAAACGTTTAATTCCATTTTATGTAATTTAGTTTCTTAGAATTAGGCCTGCAAAAAGATACACACTAGATTATGTGGCCAAACAATATAGTAATCGAATGTAACGTCTTCATCTCTACCACTGCATATTCGGTTAAATGGAATTGGTATGGATGAGACAAAGAATTGCTACATTAGACATGTAGATCAAGAAAGATATACAAGTTACAACTATTTTGATATGGGGAAAGAAGGAATATGGACTAAAATTTCTCGAAAAAAAAACAATATAATGTTAGACTCACCGAAAAGAAAGCGTCTACATGCTTTGATGTTAGTCCTATTCGAGTTTAAATTTATGAAATGTATAAAAATAGTAAGTAGTTATTTTCAGTATAAACACAATTTAACAGAATTATTTCGGAGATAACGGATAGTCTAGAAAGTACCCACATAAAATTTAGGGATATGCAACTCTTTGAGGGATAAAGTATTTCTGATAGTTACTTCGTAAATATAAAATAAACGTTTAATTCCATTTTATGTAATTTAGTTTCTTAGAATTAGGCCTGCAAAAAGATACACACTAGATTGTTTGGCCAAACAATATAGTAATCAAATGTAACGTCTTCATCTCTACCACTACATATTCGGTTAAATGGAATTGGTATGGGTGAGACAAAGAATTGCTATATTAGACATGTAGATTAAGAAAGATATACAAGTTACAACTATTTTGATATGGGAAAAGAAGGATTTTCTACAACACCCTGTTTGGATGATCTCCAGATAAACGGAAGAAGAAATTGGCAAATAGTATTACTACCGAACTAGTGTTAGATTGAAAATTAACATTTTAGTTATTGACTTCGGGATCATAAAGTGACAGTGACTAAATGAAACTTTCTGGGTGTGGCATTTAGATACAATGCTGACAAATACCAATACAGGGTGATAAGAGTGAATAAATCTAACGGTGAGTAACTAATATAGGCTAATTGTAGATATTATAGATATATATGTAATTATTCAGAATATATATGACTATTTGGCTAAAATATATCAGGAGAAAATAAATATAGTCTATTCAAAGTTTTTTGCACATACATCATCAAGTTTGTATGTTTAATTCAAGTGCAATCTTTAATGTATTGCCTGTAGCAATTTGTAAATTGGTTTTAGAATCAGACAATAGTTTCCTTATCATTTTATTCTAGTTAAAAAGAGACACAATGCTGTCTGATTAGATCGAACACGTACACGAGCCTGTCAAAGCCGTGCGGTTGTTAGTATGCAAAATTCTTGAAAGCAATAATGATAAGAGCTTATAACTCTAACCTATAAACTATTGTGGCTGTATAATTAACTGTAATTTTTAAATGTACTATAGTGTTAAAATAAATTACACTTGACAACAATATTTTCGTTTAATTATTTATTTAGATCAATTTTTTTTTGTATGTCAAAGCCAAACTTAAATAAAACGCAGAGTTGATGCGGCATCATTGCAAAGTTTTGACGTCACAAATTTAAATCACGTATGTACAAAAGAACTTTGAACAGACTATACTAACTATTTTTAAGATATGGCAAATGCATTAGGAGGAATGCATGAGCCTAAGGAGAAATACAATGATATCAAAATGATTTGACAAAGAAACACAGTAACAAAAGATACAAGAACTAAACTTAAAAAGGTAAATATGCCATGTAACAGGTCTATTCAAAAGTCCCCGGCCTATATAGTAAAATACATTTTTTTGACAAAATTGGTTTTTTTATTCAACATAATTCCCTACAAGGGTGATACACTGATTATAGCGACCCTCCAACTTTTCGATACCATTTTTGTGGTATGATTTATCGTTTGCTTCAAAATAGGCCTCGGTTTCGGCGATCACCTCTTCATTCGACGAAAATGTCTTTGCAGCGAGTATTCTTATGTGGTCTGAGAACAGGAAATAGTCGCTGGGGACCAGATCTGGTGAATACCGTGGATGAGGAAGCAATTCGAAGCTCAATTCATAGATTTTTGCCATCGTTTTCACTGCCTTGTAATACGGTGCATTGTCTTGGTGAAGCGGCACTTTCTTTTTCTCCAAATGCGGCCGTTTTCGGCGATTTTGTCCTTCAAACGGTCCAATAACGCTATGTAATAATCCCTGTTGATAGTCCTTCCTTTTTCAAGGTAGTTAATGAAAATTATTCCATGTGCATCCCAAAATACAGACGCCATAACCTTCCCAGCGGACTGTTACGTTTTCCCACGCTTTGGAAGGGGTTCATCATGTGTAGTCCAACTACAAACTATTTTAGCTGCATAATTAATTGTATTTAAACTCCTTCAATAATATATGCATTAGATGGACCATAATGTTAAAAGGAATTAGATTTTATAATATTTTTGTTTAATTATTTAATTTGTTTATTTGCCTTAGAATGTTATATATTAGAGCCAAACTAAACTAAAAGTCGAAGTTAAATGCGACAACATTGCGACGTTTTAACGTCACAAATTTAGATGGATGTAGTTTATATTAATTTTATTGGATAGACAAAGGCCATCCTCCATACTAATCGATAATATAACAAAAAATAATAAATATAATATAATATATAATCAAAACAATCAGAAACATTCACTCTTAACAGAGAATTTTTGAAACAAACAAAATTTTACCTTACATTATTTCCTAGTTTCAGTTTTATGTGATTTATATCTTGTGGTTTATACCTTAGCAAACCACTTCTTTTATTCTAGAATATATTAGACGCGATAAAAGTCGATTTATGTTTAATTCCCATATTATAAAATTATATCAAAAAATATATAATTCATTACTGCTAAAAAAAATTCAAGAAACATTTTCTCATTTTCTGGCTTTAACTTTTAACAAGATATTGGCAAAAGTAATCAAATATTTTAGCACCTACGCGTTAGTTTTAACATCGATAGTATAAAAAATAACACGAAATTAAAATGTAGACGCTTTCTTTTCGGTGAGTCTAACATTATATTGTTTTTTTTTTGAGAAATTTTAGTCGCAGTGTCCATATTAATATAGAGTGCTGCTGCAACCCAGTAAAAATATTATATAAAACCCACCAACTAAATATTTAATATTAATACTTACCTCTCTAAGGTATTTCACAGGTAAGTAGGGGCCCCATTACCTGGTTCCTGATCGAAGTTTTTCATTAGGAACTTAATCTGTTTCTGATCGACTATTTATTAGTTTTAGCATTTTCATTCAGAGTAATCGCAAATATGAAGTAGCGCTTTGTAATTTACTATTTATTAATATATATATATATATATATATATATATATATATATATATATATATATATATATATATATATATTAATATATAATAATAATATATATATATATAATCAAAACAATCAGAGACATTCACTCCTAATAGAGAATTTTTGAAACAAACAAAATTTTACCTTACATTATTTCCTGGTTTCAGTTTTATGTAATTTATATCTTGCGGTTTATACCTTAGTAAACCACTTGTTTTATTCTAGAATATATTAGTCGCGATAAAAGTCGATTTATGTTTAATTCCTATATTATAAAATTATATCAAAAATATATAATTCATTATTGCTAAAAAAATTAAAGAAACAATTTCTCATTTTCTAGCTTTAACTTTTAACAAGATATTGGCAAAAGTAATCAAATATTTTAGCACCTACGCGTTAGTTTTAACATCGATAGTATAAAAAATAACACGAACTTAAAATCAATAAATTTGGGACAAACCACCGAAAACCGGTCAAATAAATTTTAAAAAATGTATATATATATTTTAAAGTCTCCTTTTACCAATTATATCCTCGGCATTAAGCCTACCGACTGGCGAGTGACCAACTTTAGAAACCATCGCAGAAGACATCCGGTCTTACCCAGCCTGGTTACCGGCGTGGCTGGGATCATTTGTCGGATTCTACACTCTTGCCTAAGGACCATCTTCAAACAATCACAAACATAAATTTACGACCATCCCCCAGCAGGATTCGAACCCGCGACCTGTCGCCTTTACCACTGCGCCACCAAGCCGGCCAAATAAATTATTAATTTGAGTCTGATTAAATAGTTCCCATTGTAATTTATAAATATCCAAAAAAAAAATATTCTATATGATTAATATTTAGTTCTTTAGTTAGTTCTTCACAGTTGTTCGGGCATCAGGAATCCAAATACTCCTCAAATCACATTATACGATCACAACCTATGATGCTTTGACATTTTTGATATTCCCAAATATGAAACTGAGAGATATGGTTCTTCAGCTGTGTATTATATCGATTCTTTGCGGGTCCTTATGACAAGCACAACGAATTAACTTTAAGTATAGCCAAAGGTTTATACAGGCCACAAAAATAGGTTTTTTATTTCATAATTTCTTTCCTGGCAAGCGATAACTATAATAAATTCGTATCTGATAAATTGTTTGGTTAATGTTGTTTGTTTTTTTTATGTTTAATCTCTGTCTGAAACAGTTATGTGTTATGTGTATTAATAAACCACAATAGAAATGGTTTTATGTCAAACGTAGTAATTTATTTAGTAATCCGTCAATTGAATAGATTTATAGGTTTTTTTAATCTCAACTAACTTGACGGCAATGCTACTAAATCAATGCCTTATAATTTAGTAAAGTTGTCAAAAAAATCATTTTTTTTTGTTAAGACAGGTTGATTAGATGTGTAATAACTGTTTTCTATATAATTATAATTTCAATTAATGTTTTGTGTTTGTTAATGTATAAAAAATGGACATAATAGTAGTGAATTCTCAATTTACACTTCCATTAAACTGAAAACTGAAAAAACTGAAAATCCTTCAGCTTCGCAAGATCCTGCTAACTCTGGATATCTCATAACAGGTCAATTGAAAAGTCCCCCGCCTAGCATAGAAAAACACATTTTTTTGGCAAAATTATTTTTTTTACTCAACGTAATTCCCTTCATGGCGACACTATTTCCGATACCATTTTGGTAGTGCGATTTGTCGTTTACTTCAAAATAGGCCTAAGTTTCGGCGATCACCTCTTCATTCGACGAAAATTTCTTCCCGGCGAGCATTCTTTTGAGACCAGAGAACAGGAAAGAGTCACTGGAGGCCAGATCCAGAGAATACGATGGATGAGGAAGAACTTCGAAGCCCAATTCATGGATTTTTGCCATCGTTTTCACTAACTTGTGACACGGTGCATTGTCTTGGTGAAGCAGCACTTTCTTTTTCTTCAAATGCCGCCGTTTTCGGCGACTTCGTCGTTCAAACGGTTCAATAACTATGTAATAGTCAATGTTGATGGTCCTTTTTCAAGGTAATCAATGAAAATTATTCCTTAAAAATTGAAAATTATTATAACCTTACCAACAGACTGTTGCGTTTTCCCACGCTTTGGAGCAGGTTCATCATGTGCAATCCACTCGGATGACTGCCGATTGGACTTCGGAGTGAAATGATGGAGCCATGTTTCATCCATTGTCACATGTCGACGCATAATCTCGGGTTTATTACGCTTGATCATCCTCAAACGCTGCTCCGAATCATCAACTCGTTGTTGATTTTGGTCAAAAGTGAGCTCGCACGGAAATAACTTTGCACAGACTTTCTAATACCCAAATGTTTGTGAATGATATGATGTACACATTCAGTTGATATCTTCAGAACGTCTATTATTTCATTCAATTTCAACTTACGGTCATTCAAAATCATTTTGTGGATTTTTTAAATGTTTTCATCGGTAACAACCTCTTTTGGGCGTCCACTGCGGTCACCGTCTTCGGTGCTCATTTCCCCACGTCTAAACTTAGCATACCAATCCTTGATGGTTAATTTTCCTGGGACAGTGTCCGGAAACTCGGCATCAAGCTGAGTTTTTGCTACAACTGTATTTTTTCCCTTCAAAAAGGGAATATTTTATCAACACGCGAAATCCCATTTTATTCTTTTTTTCACAATAACCAAAGTTGCTTCACTCAAAATGCTATAATTCACAAATTAATGATCCGACGCCGTCAAATTTATACACGCATCTTTTGAGGGTTAGGGCTAACTAAAAAACATATGGATTTAATTCTAGTAACGCCATCTGTGTCAGGCCGGGAACCTTTCAATTGACCTGTTATGTTTCTCTTCCCTTGTACCCATTGCAGGTCCACTATAGTTAGTGTTACATCAAAATTCAGAACATCATGACAAATGTTTTCAAAGATACGTATTTGCGGTACTTTGGTTCTACTGTAGTAAACACTGACAAGCCATGGAACCCAAATTATTTTGGAACGCGTGCAGAACAAAGCTGTAACAACAATATATTATTGATACACACTCTAGCTTAATACCTACCTAAACCTAACTATCTATTTACAATATTATTTTAGCTACTATCAACTGATGAGTTTGAAGTCGGTGCCGAGCCCAAATGATACAAAAATAATAATATGATTGTGATATATACAAACAATTAAATAAAGAAGGAAACAAATCTAATTTGTTGCTCCTACCGATTTTTGATTAGTTGGTACCAGTTAAATATTTTATTATAAATCAAATTTACTTTTAGCTTCACCATTGTTGGTGAAGATTGATGCTCAAATGTATCTTGCTTTTCGAATTTAACGTTCGCACTTAGAGACTGAGGTAAAGAGAATGATCTAAAGAATTTAATGAGTGCATTCAGATGGTAATAATGGTAAGGTAAATAATGTCGTTAACCAAATTAATCACCGACAATAGATAAGATATTTCTAAATACAATGAACACGTAGCCGGATAATGGTCCGGATATATTATGTTGGATTAAATTCAACCGAATAATCGTAAAAATTCGGCGAGTTAAACGGCGTTTTATGGGCCCGTTCAAATGTATAAACTACACCGTCGTTATCCCGCGAATTTACCGGCGCTCAATCGATTGGATCGCTCGATTATGCTTGATAACGCGATTTATCCGCTATTGTAGGTTAAAATTATTTTTACTGCGGCTCTTTGCCAGAGTAAGATTTATAATATTATTATGGTGGCGCCGTTTCGGATACAGTTGCCTGGATACATTGATATGTTTAAAAAGCTACTAGTGGCTATCGATATTTAAAAAAAATAACGATATATCGACTTCGATATTTTCAAAAAAATATCGATATATCGAAAAAAAAATTATATTGATATTTTTTTGTAATATAATGTGGCGACCTTGAGGCATGTCGAATATTACATCATGGAATAACTATCTATAGTAAACACAAAGTTTTTTTAGTAATGCATCATGGATATTTGTGACGTCGAAATATTGCAATGTTGCCAAATTGACTCTGGGTTTTAGTTCAGTTTGGCATTGACATACAAAAAAATTCTAATCTAAATAAAATAAGTGAACAAAAATATTATGAAATATAATTTATTTTAACATTATAGTAAATTTAATACATATATTATCGAAGGACTTAAAACTACAATTAAGACACAGCTATAATAGTTTGTAGGTTAGATTTGTTTTGTTTACATTTAACTCTTTTCCACGCCATCTATGAGGTAGAGTTTCTAGGCGTTTTTTATGTAGTTGTACCCCCCTGGAGGCCTAATCAACCTAATTAACAATTGTATATCTTAGAAACGTATTTTATTTTCATTCGAGAGCATATTTACTTTTTTTGTATGTCAAAGCCAAACTGAACTAAAACTCAAAGTTAATTCGGCAACATTGCAATATTCCGACGTCACAAATATCTATGACGCATTACTAAAAAAACTTTGAATAGACTATACAAAATATCCATAAATATAATCCCAGATGTTGAACATGCATGGGGTGCTAGAAGCGCCAACTACGAGATGATAACGAATATCTGGCAACCCCGAGACGTTTATCTGGAGACTATTGAAGAGTACTTTGGATCATTCAGTATCTGACTAGCGCTGAGTTCAAATGTACCACCAACGACTGCCCAAGCCTTGTCAACAGGTACACCCAGCGCCGATCCTTTTTATCACTAGTATTTTCCACATTTTATTTTATATCGTCAATAACGGTCACATAATGTAAACACCACTGTTTCATGTCGTTTTACCTCCATTCACTGAGCCATATCATCAACCCTAAAATATATTAATATGTTTAATAAACGGTATTCGTTGAAATTCGGTTGTTTCTGCTTGATTTTGCGATGATACAACCATACAACAGCCATATTGGATTTGAGAGTCGCACTGGTAGAAGCTCTTTTTGGAACGTTAGCAATTTTGTTGTTTATAGTTTATTTGTTCATATACTCTATTCATATTTCGATTATACATTAACGTTGTAAATTCAAATCCTTGTGAGTATGCGGGGATTCTCCAGAAGTAAAGATTTAGGATTAATTCCGATGCATCAAATGTACAAGCTAGAGATATTTATTTAAGATTTAAGAAAAATATTTAAGAAATATCTTGAATTCTTTTTGAAGAATATATCAATATATCTTTCAGATACACTGATATGGGCACTCTGACCAAAATCTCTCAAATTCACCGAAAAAATTCCGTCCTCATACGAAGCGGGTGACGAGTCAAGAACACCTTAATGTTGGCTCTACCAGAGATAAAACATATGAAATGTAAATGTATGTTACAATGACCATGCTAAAGAGTGAACTATTTGAAATTTTTAAAGGGTAACCATAAATGAAATGTTTACTTGCGTTTTAACAATATGGTTTCCTTCCCTATCTTTCTTCCTCGTATTCTATCCAATAGAATTTAAAAATCCAATGTCCTTAAAAGATTTGTGTGTATGGATATATAATAGTGTAGTTGTTCAGAATACAGAGAGATATATAAGAAGAGAAGGAATATTAACAGTTTTGCAGTGTGGCATTTAGCAAGTGTTTAAATTAAATTTTATCAAGAAAAATGTACAGGTAGTAATAGTAATATACAGGTAATATCAAAAGAAACTAAGGAGATAGAGTGATTAAAAGACTAGTCAAGGAAACATGCAACAAAATGAACAAGAACTAAACTTAAAAGGGTAAATATGCTCCACAATAAAAGTAGAATTACTTGATTGTACAATTGTTAATTAGGTGGATTAGGCTTCCAGGGGATACCATTACATAAAAAATGCACCTAAAACTCTATCTTATAGGTTGTATTTAACATTATTCTTGTTTCATTATTTGAAAATAAAGTAAAACTCAAATTTAGATGTGCTTACTGTTCACTGTTTTATTGAACGGACTATATCTCATTTTCGTACAAGCTTTATTAATGTTTTATTTATTTGTCTATAGGGACACATAAGATAATTAAAGTAAAGCATATATATGAATAAATCCTCTTCATATCTTTATTTAAAGCCAGTATATAATTATATCATTTGAAACTTTATAATTATTCATTAATATATTGATTGTAATTCTTGAGAAATTTAAAAAAAAAATATTGAAAAATATACTCAATTTTATCATCATATTACACATTTTATTGCAAACGATAAGATAAATAATATAAATATAAATAAACAAGGTAACGCCTTTTTATTAATATCAGACTCTGGTTAATGTACCATAATCCTTTTTATAGTAACTGCAAATATCCAATGTTTAACAGAAATTATGTTGTAGCTATCTCCGATTATATTGGTCTTATCTCCATGCATCGAAAATTATGTGAAAGTCTGCCTTTCAGGATGTATTAACTATTAAGTATATTGGATGTTAGAGAGATAATAATTGATATACTCTTGCACCCATATTGAGATTGAAGTGATTAAGCATTGATTATGACTTATTGGGTGTATATAACATAAGTTTAACAGAGAGTGTCAAGAACTAAATACATGTCTTCTGGAATGATCTCTAAGTTGATCATTAGCCAATCGGTAGACTTATGTCAACGATTACTGGACTCAAGCCCACGTTAAACTCTAGGTCAAGTCCAGATAAACCCTCGCTGGTAAAAAGTAGTCTTTAAAATATATATAAAGAACTTCTTTTAGTTTCCATATTATCTATTGCTTTTTCCTTTAGTTAAAATAACCAACACATCCAGCCATTTCAGTACTATATCAGTAACATTTTATGAATATAATGAAGTATAATGACGTTTTTGAGAAACTAAATAGCAATCAACTCTAACCATTTCATATATAAAAATTAGTTGAAATAACTACACTCAATTCCAAACAAATTGAATGAGAATGTATGGATACGACCAGCTGTCAACACACCGACCACCGAAGCAAAATAATTTAACGACAAAATTATGCATTTAACATTGAAAAAACAATAAACATTTACGAACGAAGCATCGTCATGCGTTTACCTGTGCCTGCCGACTTGTTTGTGTACAGTCTGTCGTGACATATAATATGTTGTAACAGAGTAGAGCGAAATGTGGCCGATTTGCCGATATTGACCTGGAGCATGCTTTAACGAAATTGATATTGTTATTTAATTTTTATGCGCTTCAAAATTTGCTTTTATAAATGGCGAATAAATTGCCTCCATGTATCTACGGTAATTATTATACAATGTCTTATGTTTTTATTTTATTTTAATTAAACATGCTTTTGAATACGCTGGATTATAAGATTGTCCTACACTCCTAACGATAGTCCTAAAGCTAGAGGATTGGTACCGTGTGGTTCCGGATGTAAAATACAAGTACGACGATGTCCCTCTCTCTATCCTCTATACCACGGATTCCCAACCTTTCCTTGTTAAGGGACCACTTTTAATTATTCTTGTTGGCAAGGACCACTATATAAAGACCACATTTTTACTCATATAACACAGTTTGACTTCAAATGCTTAAATTTAATACGACAATCAAAGAAAAGAAAACAAATGACACTAAGACAGCTTAAAAATAGTTAAAAAGAATAGAAAGAAATATAATATGCACTACGGTAAAAATTGGTAAAGTTATCTTAAGATTTTTAGGGTTTCGGTGAATGGAGGTAAGACGAAATGAAACAGTGTTGCTTACATTATGTGACCGTTATTTATTGAAGTAATATAAAAATGTGGAAAATACAAAATAGATAAAACGGATGGCAGCGGTGTTACCTGAAGACGAGGCTTGGGTAGTCGATGGTGGCACGTCTAAACCAAACGATCGTCGAGTACAGAATGAATGGAAATACCCTTCAATAACGTCCCAGATAAACGTCTCAGGGTTGCCGTCAGCTATACGTTATCGGGTTCTAATTGGCGCTGCTGGCACCCCGCCCGTGTTCAACATGGGATTATATTTCTGGGTATTTTGTAGACCGTTATTCCACTATGTAAAATTCTACATGCCTCAAGGTCGCTACAATACTCCCCTGTCAGAATTTTACATACAACTGTTTTAAGCAAATAAAAATACAAAAATGTATGAAAAAAGATCAAATGCAAAACACTGATATAACAAACAAAATGTGCTGCATGAAAAGGGCTTTGAAACATATGATAAATCGAAACGGTTGTGATTGGTACGGTTGCGATCTGGCACGGCTGTCGATATCTTCCTGTCCTACAGATACAGTTGCTTCATCGTGGCTTTGGCACTTGAATGTGGTCCATCGACGACATCCATTGTTCCAGCCAGAATGTAATATTGAAGGAATAACGGTAAAATCGAAAACGAATTGAATTAAAAATATTTAAAATATTGAAACAAAAAATATAACGGCCACGTAAAATACACCATGTTGTACGTACCCTCCATTCACGAGTCCAAACCCAATTTCCAGAAAGATCACGTCGAGGTCACCACTTTAGGGTTTCATTCCACTCTGTAAAATTCGACATGCCTCAAGGTCGCTACAGATATAAAATCCCCTACTTCTATAATTCGAAAACCCAAAAACTAAATTATTTTTTAAATAAATAATTGTTTTTTTTATTAATGGCTTTGGCATCCGGTCTAGAAACACCGTTCGAAATATATCGACAATGGATAAACAAAAACACTGTAATCGTTTTGATGAAAACGGGTTCTTTTTATAGATTTCTAATAAAAAAAGAACGAATAAAACAATCAACAAGTAAATACTTATTATTTTCAAGCTTTACTGACATCATTTCCGTTCAAATAATCGCAAGTTAATGAAAATTACAAAGACTTTAAATATTATTACGTCGAAATGCAAAACCGGAAAGGGACCAGAGGGCGACCTAAAAGAACCTGGAATGAATATATCAGAGAGATACGGTAGAAGAAAATTGAGCAGGTAAGAAATTTGTACATGGACACTAAACATAATAAACTCACAGCATTTGGTGATATAAAATACGTTTTTTTGATATATATATGGAATAATATATATGGGTTATACATTAAAAAATGTATTTTTATCAAATGAGTATAGTTCCGTTGTTCAGACATTTTCAGAACTTACAAATTCTAAAAGGATTTAATATAGATCTTCGTTTCCTTATATATGTAACTGAACAGTTTTATCGTCATCAGAGGTACTTTTTAGTCAGTCTTGATAGTTGTTAAAGATCTTACAGAAATGAACATTCCATGTTGACTATTCGTGTTTTATGCCACTTAAATGACGCACCAAGGATTCCTTTATATCAACAGTGGGTGAAAGCATTGGAAAAAGCCGGTACAATACCAGAAAACCCAAAGCTTTGACGGACAAGATCATCAAGAGCCGTAGAAATCTTAGAGAGCGTTAATCAATCCGTAAGAATTCAAGCCGCTAGATGTCTATCACTCGCACACCACCAGGCATTCAACAAGTTCAAAAGCGTAGTTTCAGACTAGAAAAGACCATCAAGACGGCGTCTCGCTCTCTTCTCTTTTCTTTTCTCCACCCCCAACAGTACCACTTCCACAGCGCTACCGTACATCCTCTACCGAACCTAATATCCTGTCAATTCTCCCGTCGACCACACGTATCAATTATAATCGAAATAAATAAGTATTTCTTCAACTAGTGTTTTCAGTTCTCGTGCAAATTCCTTCCAAAAATAGTAGTGAGTGTTCGGACAAACAATCGCATCGACAGCCACACATCTCGACAGACCGACCGACCCTACGAACATTCCTACAAACTTTATAACCACGCAAATCAGTTGCTTTCAGCGTTTACTAATACCTCGAGAGTGTCTGAATAGTTTTCAACGGAATATTGTCACATTAAATGTCCCAAAACAGTTTCAATGATGTTGGAGATGGACCCTCACACTCTGTTGTAAAACCCCCTTTAACGGTTCAATCAACGTTTGATGATATTCTTAAGCACCTCAAACCAAAACTGAGTTATTTTGGCTGTATGTCCCGATACTTTTATGTTATCTAGCCACATTCCGATAACACAATAATAATTGGTAATAATTCCGAATTATGAACCAGTGTTATTGGAAATTAGAGCTCAGCTATTGACTTGCATAGTAGCTCAGAACGCGACGGTAAGCCAGTCAAACTTTCTGGATGTTTGATTATGATTGAATGCTGACATCACCAAGACAGGATGATGAGAGTGAAAATAACTAAAGATGAGTATATAATTAATATAGGATAACTGTAGAAAATCGTATTGTAAAGGGTGAAAGATTTATATGCATAGATATCATCATTGTTTAGAATATATATGAGCATTTGGTCAAAATGTACAAGGACAGATTTAATGCTAACTATTTTGCAGATATGGCAAATGTACTAGGGAGAACTATTGGGGCTGTTTAATTAACTGTACTTTAAATTCTTGGATTATATATGCATTACATATACTATAATATTAAAATAAATTACATTTTATTACATTTGTGTTTAATTATTTTATTTAGATTAGAATGTTGTTAACATTCATAGAATGTCGTTATATGTCAAAGCCAAAAGGAACTAAAACTCAGAGTTGATGCGGCAACGTCGTTACATCAGGTAGACTATATATTGCATGATCTTCACATTATTTTTTCTAGCCTCCGTAATTTCAAGAAATATATTTCCATGCTATGTACTTTAATAATCAAAAACTAAAACTCAGAGTTGACGAGGCAACATTGCTACATCAGATAGATTATATATTGCATGGTCTCAAAATTATTTTATTTAGCCTCCTTAGTTTAAAGAAATATATTTCCACATTATGTATTTTAATAATCGAAAAACGCAAAGCCAAAAGGAACTAAAACTCAGCGTTGATGCGACAACATTGTTACATCAGAACTTCAGGCAGAGCAGAGAAAATTTACTTTTTTTACTCAATCAATTAAACATAAAAATTCTTTTGATACACCTTATACATCATCAGGTCAGGAAAATAATAAACAAAAGCATCTAATTCATTAACCGAACAAAACAAAAATATCGACATCATAAAGAACAAAGTATTTATAACCGAGCTATTAGAAATAATGAAAAATCATGTTTAGAAATTAATTAGAAAAAATTACTTTGTGTATTTAACATTCATATGCTAACAATGTTTACGATATTGCGAAGTATTACTATGCAAACGATACCGTTTTGCATATGTACGAGATGTTTTTATAGTACCATTTTTTCAACTACTAAACATATTTACACTTAAAACATGTTGATTTATGTTAGACGTCAGTGATGCTTTATGCAAAAATAAACGTTTCCTAGTTTAGCATCCTCTGGAGTACGAAGACGTAATTTAGTAATTGAAAATTATATCTCAGTATTGTCAGTCCAGTGAGCAAACACAACGTATCCGCTTTTAAATAATTAAATAGTTATTCGCCGTGGATGGAATGAAGCGGCGTATATCTTTCTGCAACTATAAATTTCAAAAAATCTTTTATTTTTTCTTGAAAGCGGTCTTAAGAGGATTTTTCAAAATTTTTCAATTATTTTCGGTAATATAGCTGTTTTAGTGACGAAACGTTTTAATGACGCTGTTTTGACAACGAGATCAGGCGTTTTTGTTCATAAAGGAAATCTTAAACTACACTACACTACACAAAATCAAATGGTTTGATTCTGTGGAGTCTGTGTCCTGTTCTGGTGTTATCCAAAAGTTGTATTACCTCAATATTGACATGGAAATGGAGTCTATCCCAATGTCTCCTTGCAATTCTCTTGATTTCCTGAGTCACAGTCGGTATCTGAAGGTCTCGGTGTAAGTAATCAGTCTTGTAGTATCTCGGTGCCCCTACAATACTTCTCAGGACTTTGTTCTGGAAAACTTGTATTGTATTTTATATTAGTTTTCACGGAACATATCCCTAAATGAATTTCCGTATGTCCATATAGGTTTCAATACTTGCTTGTCCGTGGTTCGGAATCCACGTTAAACTTTAGGCCCAGTCCAAATAAACCCATAGTTGGTAAAAGGAGACTTTAAAATATATATAAAAAAATACTTGCCTGTATAATACATTTTCCTATATTTTAACTCCAGTTCTTTCTTTTTCTTTTTTACGTTTTCCTTCCAGCGAAGTCTTATGTAGCGACCGCTACAAGCCTTTAGGACACCACGCATTCCTTACATCAAAGTCAAAGTTTGGCTACGCTAGTGGATTGGCACCATGCGGTTCTCGGTTATGACCACGACGTCGCTCTCTTTTCTTTTCACTACCCCCTTGTAACAGTACCACTTCCACAGCGCTAGCGTACTTCCTTTACCTTAACCTAATATCCTGTCCACTGTCCCATCGACCACATGTAACATTCAATATAGAAATAAACAAGTTTTTATCCAACCAGTGCTTTCAGTTCCCATGCAAATTCCGTCCACAAAATAGTAGTGAGTGTTCGAATAAACAATGGCATCGACAGCAACACATTCCGACCGACCCGACGTCCCTACACTTATATGAAGATTCATTCCGATATAATCTTGGTTATACGTGAACTACACATGCAGATTTACTTTCATTAATTTCTAATCCAAGTTTGGGTTCAATGATTTAAATTGTCATTTGCCTGTTCTAATTTTCGTCTGGCTTCACTATTATCTGCAACAGCAAGAATCACAGTGTAATCAGGACAAGTAGTCATGGTGATATTTTTCATTTGTTTTCATCATGCGAAGTGAAGCGCTTCTCAGACAGGTCATGACCCATATGTCGAAACAAGAAGTAATCAGAAGGTCTGGAGTGTGGGGAGAACTTCCCATTTTATTGTTTTCAAGTATGATTTCAACCAGTTTAACCACACATACTGAAAAGCTAAGCTTGCCAGTGAGGCTGCAACAAGAATTCAGTTACAAATGTAGCCGATACGATTTAATACACAGTAACACCGTCTGCTGTAAATCTTTTGAAATAAATTTACAGGCCTGATACATTTATTTCTGGCGGACAACTTTCGGATACAACCAACGCAAACTCTTGAGGAAGAATTTGAACAGCCACAGTACAATCGCCGTTAATGAGCGATGAAATCATCCTTCAAATATTTAAACTAACACTTTTTTATCTGTATTAACACCTTTGTGTCTGCCAAATGCATAATTTTATAACTGTAAAGGCCAGACACATTATCACACTATTTAACATGATATAAGGTAACATCATCAAGTTATCATCATAGAATTCCGTGGAAATAGATACAAGGCAAAGAAAGACATAGTTATTAAACCAAGAAAGTAAATTTTCAAACTTCAAATGCTTTAAGCAACGATCAGTCTTCCATATTTTTTATAAGCACTGCATGAGGAACATAATTTCAAATCAAAGCTGCAAATAATGTAACTGTACATAACAGTTACTGTAATCTTCAACCAATATTAATAGTTAATGATTACCAGTTGAACATATATTTCAGTCTACGTTTTTTAGTTACTCCATCATTATATTAAATCCAATCAATTTTTATTAATTCTATTAATTTTAATGGATTCTTTTACAAATAAAAAAACAATTATGTTAACCTAGTTTATTTTTAGTAATATTACATCTAAATACCCGATAAATAGATACCTGAATATAAGATAAAAAGCGAAAATATTTGCCATACAACTAGGTTAAACCAGAATTTACAAACATCACCTACAAAGGTAAACATCAGAGTAGGCAGCTGTTTTCAATAAAATTTAGATACAATTCATGACCTATATATCATCGCATATGTATATACATTCCTAGAAATAAAATATTGATTAAATAGATTATTTATATAGTAATATATAACTAGCGATCTGCCAGTGGTCGAAATTCATTCGAAAGTTCGTTGAATTTTTTAAAATATATTTTAGTCTCCTTTTTACCAACAAAGATTTATCTGGACTGGGCCTACTGTTTAACGTGAGCTCCGAATCAGTGTCCTCGGCATTAAGCCTACGGACTGGCCAGTCACCAACTTAGAAATCATTTCAGAAGACATCCCGTCTTACCCAGCTTGGTTACTGGCGTGACCGGGATCATTTTTCTTGCCGGATTTTGCACTCTTGCCTAAGGACAATCACAAATATTAAACAATCACAGACATAAATTTACGACCAGGCCCCAGTCGGATTCGAACTCGCGACTAAAGCAACAGTGGGAGGACCGTCCTGTCGCCTTTACCAATGCGCCAACCAAGCCGGCAGTCGTTGAATTTATTTTAGTGCGTTAGTTGGGAGCATACTTGCTAATATGTATTTTGATCAGTGATACCTATTGGTCAATTAATGTTAATTGTTGAACAACCTAATCTAGCTGCTAATCATGGAGTGCTCAAAATTCACTATTTTGTTGGGGAAATCTGCTGGCGAAGCCCAACAAACACTTTTAGAAAACTATGGATGATCCTACTCCCCCCTATTCCAACTGTTGGTTTAGATTTCGATTTAAATATGGTGATTTAAATTGATTTGGATGACAACGAACGGTCAGGAAGACCAAAAAAATTGACAATAATGAAATGCAAGACGTATTGGACGAAAACCCGACTTAAACTCTCACAGAAGCTCTCAGAGAGCTAGCAATTGATGAATCAGCTGTTTCCTGACGATCCCTGACGAATTTACTGAAAATTCCATGCTACCAGACGAAAAAGAAGAATCTTCCGTGACCTGTTGGAGCTGGTGATTAACTGGCTGGCGTCCTGTCGCCTTTACCACTACGCCAACCAACCCGCCAGGTGTTAATATTAGTTTGTCTATCCCCTGCATACTTTATTATGTTCTCTTTTCCATCACTAAGTATAATTTAAAATATATGCTACAGTCCTAATTAAATGGATAATATTAAAATTAGAAAAAACTCTCCAGCAAACTCGTCTCAATTGTTCTTAATTGAGTATTAAATTGAATAAGTAAAGATTTGTGCTATCTTAATGGAAGACAAAGTATTTCTTATTAATTAATTTTAATGCTTTTGTAATCGCCTGCTTTAGTCCAGCTAGATGTTGACCTTAGCTGGTCGAACCAGCGATTTTGGTTAAGATCATGATGAATAATTTCTTGCCAAACCGACCAAACGTCATACACGTCACTTATCTGGCATTAACGCCTGCTTTGAAACCGTTTGTGGGCCTTCCTTAGCGCATCCTTGTTATGCGTGATCTACTTTTCATAGACAGTAACTGATCGATATTGTTAGTCTTACCGATAAGCATATAATTTATTATCAAACTAGTAATAATAAATATCTCGCTTCATAGAGAAATATTTGGATTTGTACAATAAAATTGGATCCTCTAAAATAAATACTGCGATTCGAAATAAACACTATGGACATAATCAGGTCCGTATCGTCGAAAACTGTGTTTATGACACGGGATCGGTTTGAATTGACACAGCAAACAATGTATCTGTTAAGTTGAAGGTAAACAGTTCGTCTTGCCAAGCGGTTTCCAAGCCGTCGCGCTTTCCGAAATATAAATTACCCGAACGTTTGATTTTAAATTTAACGCGAAAATGTGTTGCATTTTCGTCAAGAAAGAGAAAAAAGGGAGAAATATTATTAAAAGTGCAACACGAATAACTGTATATCTATGGTAAATTATAACAGGTCCTAGCGGAAGAGTTCACATAATTTTGTCTTAAAATAACATGTTAAAAAATTGTAAGAGATAGCAGAGCTAGAGTTGGCAATACGATTAAAGCAACTGCACTTAACAGTAATAAAGTCAATGAAACAAACAGTAAGAATTAGTGGCAGCTTGTCGCCCTCCAAACTGTAAACATAATAACAGCCATCTCAAAGGGACGCCTGGTATAAGCTCAAAAATTCGGTTTTACCACATTGCTAGTTCTTGTAAATTATACGTATATTTTAAGAATAGAATATATTTGATTGAATTCATAAACTAACCCAAAATATCCCTTTAAATTGAAATTAAAAATTTGATAAGTTTATACGGGTCATCGAAAAAATGTTAAGACCCGTTTAGGTTCTGTGACGAAATCTTTATGCTTTTGGATGTGCTGAATATGAAAATGAGTTATTTTTTCTCATAGAGAGAATTTGGGTAACTAAAAAGTAACTATATCAACTTTGTAAATTCTCAATGCTTTCTGAAAACTCCTGTAGTAACAAAAAGAGCAAAATAGAATAAAAAGGAGCAAAACTACAGCTAAGAGTTTTACCTTCTGGGGTCAAAATAACAGCAAAATTCAAACATAAAGTCGGCTTATTGCCAAGCTGACGTCCTGTGTTATCCACATATCAAAATAAACTTTCCAAATTATAAAAAAAACACAAAACTAATTCGGAATTCTTCTTATGGATACAAATATACTGTAGAATACAAATACTGAAAATAATAACTCCAAATTATAGAAAAAAAATCAAAATTAATTCATAGCCGTTATACTAAAATTAGTATAAATATATATTTTATTTCATTAATTGTTTTGGCATCCAATGCTGGAAAGCGATCCAAAAAATATGCCAGCGCTGGATAAACAAAACCACTCAATAAATTCGCTTTCTATTTTTTAAATACCTATTGAAATATTAGAAAAAACTCAGCTTTCCAGTAGAAAATAACGTATATCTAGAGAATAAATATGCCTCGAATATATGGGTCCTTATAATCGACCTATCGATCAAGGTTAGTGTACGTCGAATAGTTTATACGAAAAGATTCAGTAAAATTTATCAGATTTATATTAATTTTAACATTTATTTGAAAATCTGTATGTGTTAGACTTTTGAATAATAAACTTCGAACATATATAATAAACAGTGTTCAGCTAATATTATAATTTACTTTAACACCAAAGTAAATCAAATAAAATAATACTGTTACTATTATATGTAATATTATTATAAAATGTACTAACTAACAATATAAAAAACCTATAAAGTTAGTAATAAATTGGTAAATGAATTTAAGATATTTTAAGTATTGCTCTCACAAATGTAGCCTAGGTTCTTACAAAATTTGTTATAATACTTCAACAACATATACTTCAAAAATTATTATATGGCGATTTTGGTAGTTGTAAATGTTAAACTAAAAAAATATATTTGTAGGCATATGATATATATGTAGTTAACAGAAACAATATGTATGTAACAAGTAACCTCAAATCCATAACAATGCTTTTAAAAACTGATTTTATAGATGCTTAATATTTTTTAGAGATTACTAATACATTTACATTATACTACGTATTATTGAAATAATCACAAGCGTCATTGAAAAAAGGTAGGAAGATAAAAAAAGTTTACCCATCCAGATTATTAGACGTAGTTCAAGCCTTCGGCAACCTTTAACATAAATGACTATTCTTGTCTATTCTTTATTATTTTACACATTCCTTGTACCACCAATGGAAAAGGTCACCATGGCACTTTTCTGAATATATTACGATATATTGAATATATTTGAAGAAGCAACCAGAAAACTACAATAATGAGTAACAATATAAATAACTAGCCCTGACATGGAGAGATAAGAGCTGACTAAAGCAGAACAGTGCATATTAATTAGATAGCGCAAGCAGATCATCTCATATAGCAAAAAAAACGTATATGGTGATGAATCTTGATATAAAACCTCTCTGTAAGAACTACATTAAACACAAAAAGGCTGGATTTCAAACGTAAGAAAATTTATTGGTAATTTGAAGTCTCAATTATACGTAAATATAATTACTTACTTCAATAAGAATTGGAAGTAAGTACAAATATAATATATTTTTCAGAGGAAGTAAATTGAGAACTTGGAGATTTTAAATAGCAAACAATCTAGGAGACTGGTTGAAGGAGACTAAACAATTATTAGAAATCGTGGTAAGAACTCCGATGACATCAGAGGCCGAAAGGTGTCTCTAAACACTAAAATGCATCAAAACGTTTCTCAGAAATTCAATGACTAAAGATCGTTTAACAGCTCTTTCCAATGTATCCATTCTTTCCAAAATAGATAATTTTAATGGCAAAGTGATTATAACATTTGAGAACAGAAAAGAACGTAGGATGGACCTGATTTATAAAAAATAAGTAAATTCTGCAAACATTGCCGAACACCTTAACTTTTCTTATCAGGAGCCGCCACTGTATAGAAATGATGGACAACTCTACAAACTCAGGTAAAAATAACTGATATTATCAAAACTCACACGAAACAAAATATCAGTTTACATCAACTTGTGATATAATTCGACTTGATTGTAATTTAGTTTTGAATATAATTCGGAAGACGAACTCGAATCTAATCTGGGAATGTTTATCTCCCTGATGGCTAGTAAAAGGTAACTGAGAAGTTAAACCTAAAAAGAATAAAGACTCACGGATAATTCACTTTAATTAAAGTATTTAATAAAGAACCGCACAAATCTTGTCGAATCCGCACATCTTCGATTAATTATTCTTCCATTTTTAAATACTCATCGTGACATTGGGCGAAAAAACTGAGACAAGAACGCTGCGTTCGCCAGAATCACGTATCGTTCTTTAAACCTCCAAATTTTGCAATGACTAACTAATAAATAAAGGTTTTTCTAAATCTATTTATCTTTATCTCGTACCTATTACAGGCAAAATGGCGAGTAAACGATTGCCAATGTTAATTACACCGTGTCAACTAGTAAAAAGCCAAAAATAAATAGGCAGTCGTAAAACGGTTGGCGTGGAAGTCGTGTATTTAACTAGCTAGAAAATGAGCATCAATCAATCAAAACAACGTAGAAAATGCGAAACATTTATGAAATATAATACCAAATGCACTAGATTTATCGTATCTTGCTTACGTTTTACGACTTGAGTTGTATACTATGTCAATTATGTATTGATTGAAGCTTAATTGATTTAAAAAAATACAAGTTTTATTTTCAAATAATATTTTCAATTTTATTTTAATGTATTTTTAAAGTATATCTTTTATCAACGAGGGTTTATCTGGACAGAACCTACACTTTAACGTGAGCTTCCAACCAAACTCCTCGGCGCTAAGCGACCGGCGAGTGGAGATCACCCCAAAGGACGTCCGGTCTTACCCAGCCTGGTTACTAGCGTGACTGGGATAATTTTCCTTGTCGGATTTTACACACTTACCTAGGACAATCACAAATAATAAACAATCACAAACATAAATTTACGACCATCCCCAAGCAACATTCGAAGTCGTGACTATCGCAACAGTAGAACCATCCTGTTGCCTTTACCACCGCACCAACCAAGCCAACTTAATATATCTTAAATGTGTGCAATCAAAGAACGCAATATGCTTATAGTACGTTAGTGGATAACAGCAAGAACTATTTTATAATATATTGTGGCGCCTTATTGTGGCTACAACTATAAACTATAACTGTTTTTAACTGTTAATATTTTGAATCCTAAATAAAGGGTACTTTCCATCAATCTAGCTTTACTTTACTTCTTTTGGGATTCTCACTTGATACGCATTTCACGTTTACCATAATTAGTGCTAGTGTTGCTTCATGCTGACAAGACCAGCTTAGTTGGGTAGAATAGTAGGGATATATCGACAAATAAAAAATATCGAACTTAAAAAAAATAGCTGAAAACAGAAAGATTGTATCGGTCCAAAAATATAGATATTTTTTAAAGACTTCAATAAATATCCATATGTTTAATAAGCCTTTAATATTCTAAAGAATTCGCTATTAAATACTTCTTTTTAAATATATCGATTTTCTTACTACTGAACTATAAACTTATATAGAAATAACATAGAAAAATTATGGGTATTTCTTAAACATCTTAAACAGGAGCCATGTTCTTAACAAAATTCTTAATTTAAGTTTTTGGTACTTATTATTATTTTAAAGTCTTTATTAAAATTAATTAAATTTTGTATCCCTATGGCAGAGTATATCGCATATATATCTATATCGATGTCCTTTTTAAAATAAATCGATATATTTTGTATAGACGCCTTATTGCACTTCAGAGTAACAATTTTAGAAAATGTCTATATTTTTCCTATATATTAACAAACCAATTTTTTAATTAAGGATTTTTTCCTCAAACAAATCTGCAAAAATTGATACGTTTTCTCGAATATCAACAAATCGATAAATATCACAAAAAATGAACTTTTTGGTTGTCAAAATAATAATAATTAAAATATATCGATATTTTCTTCGAATATCCATACATCTCAACAAATCGTAATATCTTACAAATTAATGACCTTTTTCTGGTCAAAATAATAGGCCTAAAAATTTCGCTATTTTCCTCCAATTTCGATACATTTCAGTTGTGGTTACTTGATGTCCTTTTTCTTTGGTCATTATAACATATTCACCTTATAATCTAGACATAGAAATGGTAAGGAATAAAAAAGTTCTGAATCGAATACCATCGATAATATTTCCCATCATAAAGAAATCCGTTTAATTTAACAAAAAAAAAACACTAAATAAGAATAGGTACATTAAAACAGATAGAAAATTCCGATGAACCTCAGGACAAGGTTTAAACACCACATAAATAATCGAGATTTATTTAGATAATTATACTAAGGCATGTCTAAAGCAAAGATGCAATACGTCACCTCTTTTGTATGAAATTTCACTATAACAAATGTTATTACATTTTTATAATGGACATTGTAAAAAAAGTTAAAATTAAAGTTGTAAAATATAAGCAATGTTTTGATAATATATGATATGTTTAAGATTAAATATAGTGCCGTGATAAAATGAAAATATATTTTTAGAAAATTGCTTTGAAACAAATTTTTCAAGAACATAATATATTTTTTAACAACGTAACAGGTCAATTGAAAAGTCCCCGGCCTACCATAGTAAAACACATTTTTGGCAAAATTAGTTTTTTTTATTCAACATAATTCCCTTCAAGGGTGATACACTGATTATAATGACTCTCCAACTTTTCGATACCATTTTTGTAGTACGATTTGTCCTTTGCTTCAAACTAGGCCTCAGTTACGGAAATATATTCCCAGCGAACATTATTTTGAGATCTGAGAACAGGCAATAGTTGCTGGGGGGCAGATCTGGAGAGTACGGTGGATGAAGAAGCAATTCGAAGCCCAATTCATGGATTTTTGACACGGCGCATTGTCTTGGTGAAGCAGCACTTTCTGTTCCTTTAAATGCGACGGTTTTTCGGCGATTTCGTCCTTCAAACGGTCCAATAACGCTATGTAATAGTCGCTGTTGATGGTCCTTCCTTTTTCAAGGTAGTGAATGAAAATTATTCCATGCGCATGCCAAAACATAGACGCCGTAACCTTGCCAGTCGACTCTTGCCTTTTTCCACGCTTTGGAGCGGGTTCATCGTGTGCAGTCCACTCGGATGACTGTTGATTGGACTTCAAACACTGGTTGTTGGCTAAAAGTGAGCTTGTGCGGCACCAACTTTGCACAGAGCTTTCTCATACTCAAATATTCGTAAATGATATGATGTACACGTTCAGTTGATCTATTTAGAGTATCTGCTATTTCATTAAATTTCAATTTACGGTAATTCAAAATCATTTTAAAGGATTTTTTTAATGTTTTCGTGAGTAACAACCTCTTTAGGGTATCCACTGCGTTCACCGTCTTCAGTTCTCATTTCACCACGTCTAAACTTGGCATATGAATCCTTGATGGTTGATTTTCCTGGGGCGGCGTCCGGAAACTCGGCATCAAGCCAAGTTTTTGCTTCAACTGTATTTCTTTCCTTCAAAAAGCAATATTTTATCAACACGCGAAATTCCTTTTTATTCATTTTTTTCACAATAACACAAGTTGCTTCACTCAAAATGCTATAATTCCCAAACTAATGATACGACAGCTTGTCACACATCTTTTGGGCAGCTTATGCATGCATCTTTTAAGGGTAGGACTTTTCAATTGACCTGTTATTACCTGCATTTATTAACTTTCTTGTCAAGGGTTATAGAAAGTACGATAGTGTTTTTACTTAATATTCTTAATATTTACTTCAACTCCATAAAAGTTCCAGTAATCTTTTTAAAATTATTGATTCAGAACAGGCATTATCCACAAATCGATTGTGGTAAATTTGTCCATTTTGTTATTTGGCTTGATAAATCCCAGTTCACTTATTTTTTCACTTATCCTTTCTTTCCGTTGGTTGCAGAAAACCAACATTTTTTTACGATGTGAAATGTAATATAAACAATCCAAATAAAGTTGAAGCCCACTATAAAGTTGATATATTAGATTGCGGAATTGATGGTTAGGAAATAGTAAGTGACGTCAATGTTTCGTAGCGCTTCTGATAGGTGTTTATCTGAAAATGGCAAATTCTGAAATTTTGTCTTTTATTTCTGGTAAAATCTTAGTAATGCCACTAACGTCTATAGTATATTATTACTAATGAATGGAGATTAATAATGAATGGAGCTAAGTCAGCATCATCACTCATCCAGACAAATGAATATATAGTCAATTCAAAATAGCAGTGACACGAGTGTCAATATATGTCTATCCAAAGTTGTAAATTCGTTTTACAGCCAGACAATATTATCCTTGTCATTTTATTCTATTTAAAAAGTGATAGAATGCTCTTAGAAAAGTTCGAACATGTAACGGATGAGCCTGCAAAAGTTGTCCGTTAGCCAGACATCTGAAAACTCTTCAAAATATTACAATTACAGATTATGAACCGGCAAACTTTGTTTTAACGCTTTGTTTTAATAAATTTGAAATCGCCCCGGTTTTTATTGAAAATATTTTTGCGCCTTGCAGCTACACTGTATATTAGTACGGAAACTCGCCAAATTCGCCAAAAAGAAACCGTGTTATGCGAAACAGGTGACGAATCAAGATTAATCTTGGTGTTTCAGACATCAAATATTCGAAATATATAAAACAGTAAGTAGTTTTTTCAATCGAAACATAATATAATACAATTACTTCAGAGAAAATTGTTAGTTTGGAAAGTATCCACAAAAATCCAAAAGATATACAGCTATTTGAGAGATGTAGAACATCTGTTCATACATTGTTGGATAATCTAGAATTTAAGTGGTGTAAAGATAACCCACGAAGGGGTTTAATGGATCTTCCAGAGATTGCTTTTAAAAGAATACAATTTTTAAAAACATAACAAAATCAAGGAATAATTATATCAAATTATATATTTAAAAGAGACATGAATATTTCAGAATGGTCATGGCAAGATAATAATAAATATAGTGTAAATACAACAAAGGTTCATGGAAAAAGGTAAACGTTGGAATAACTATCGATTAGGTTTTGTTAGTCATAACATTTATTCATTACAGACATATAGTTCTTCATGTTGGAAACAGGAATGGTTTTATTCCTGGTGCAGAATTAGTGTTTCTGTAAGTCCAGGGTTGACTACCATGAAGAAATGAACCATAACTTGTCTTTGCAGTAGTTTGAAAATCAGCTTTTAAAGAAGTTGGAGGAACCATCAGTTATTGTTATGTACAATGCACCATATCATAGTATACTGGTGGAGAAAATCCCAACAAGTTCATCAACAAAGGCTGCAATTAAGGAATGGCTTAAAGTGCATAAAATAAGTTTCGAGGAAATCATGTTAAAGAATGAACTATTTCAAATTGTTACTCGGAAAATCTAAATGAAATATTTAATTGCATTTTATGTAATTCACTTCTTTAGAATTAAGCTTGAGAAAAGATACATAGTAGATCAGATTACTGAATGTTATGGCCATATAGTAAAACATAAATATGCTCTCTAATGAAAGTAAAATACATTACTCAGATATACAATTGTTATTTAAGTGGATTAGACCTTCGGGGGATACCACTACATACAAAAACACGCCTAGAATCCTACCGTTACTAGTGTGGAAAAAAGCTCAATGTATATGTAATAAAACAACTCTAACCTATTAATTATTGTGGCCGTAAAATTGTAATTTTAAGTTATTCGATAATAAATGCATTTGATGTACTATAATGTTAAAATAAATTATATTTAATAGAATATTTGTTCAATTATTTTATTTATATTAAAATTTTGTTATAAGTCAGAGCCCAAATGTACTAAAACTCAGAGTAGCTGCGGCAACATACCCCAACATTCTTCAACAAGTCTCCCGTGTCACTGTTATGTCACTACTATAGTTATGAGACCAAGCTCCATTTAGCTCTATATGTTGAAAGCAGCACGTTTCATTTGAAATATCACAAATAATATATTAATACTTCATAATATTTTGCACTTGATAATGGATTCAATCGATTATGATTCAGTTGCGTTTATTTTATTTTGACTTTCTTGTTTTTTTTTCGCTTTGTTTCGTTTCAATCAAAAACAGAACCCGTTGTCTCCGCACCAGAGCTCATATAAAACCCTAACCACTAAAACTATAAAAAGACACTGAATTTAAAACATTAATTAATATTTTACGACACGTGTAGAGATAAAAGTTTTTTACGGCACATAACAAAGGCATCGCGCATAAAATAAATAAAGGCTTATTGTAGATTGCGGATTTATAACGTGAAATTTAATGTTTGCCGGTCATATTTACTTTGCGACGGCTAATATAAAACCATAAAACGTTATAAAAATATCAATAATAATTATATTTTAGTAGAAATAAACGTTAAGAATAATAAGACCGTTATGTCAAGTTGGTCTATAAAAACCCGTATGTTTGCGGATTTACTGACTAGATTGAAGTTCAAAAGATATTGCCGCTTTATCAGAAATTATTTTGAACGATAGCCTATTCAAAGTTTTTTTAGTAATGCGTCGTGGATATTTATGACGTCGAAACATTACAATGTTGCCGCATCAACTCTGTGTTTTAATTCAGTTTGGCATTGACATACCAAAATTTCTAATCTAAATAAAATAATTCAAGAAAAATGTTACCAAATATAATTTATTTTAACATTATACCATATCTAAAAACTACAGTTAATTATAAAGTCACAATAATTTATAGGTAAGAGTTAAAACTTCTTATCACTATTGCTTTCAAGAATTTTAGATACGTCTGACAGCTGGTCGCCGTCCGGTTGTCAGATGTACGCTAAATTATTCAAAATATTATAAGTTATAAACCGGCAAACATTGTTTTAGCCCTTTATTTTGGTCAATTTTAAAATCCGTAATATATTATATTACTTTGTTTGAAAATGCCGAAAACAATAGATATTCAGGGTCACAAATTGATTGCGGTTTTAATAGGTTATTTCGAAAAGGAACGAGATAACGGAGGCCCCCCTTTGCCGGTAAATTCCGTTAGAGGTAATTATTGATGATATTAAATAATATAAGTCCCTACAATTTTATTGAAAATGTTTTTAGCTGGATGCTGCCGTGCTAACTATTACTGTGGGTATTGTGAATAACATCGCTTACAAAATGAAGAATAATACATTAGATTCACCCAAGAAAACCCGTCTACAAACAAAGTGGATGACGAATCTTTACCAATTTGATATTGGCTCTATTCGAGATCAAATATATGAAATGTATAAGAACACTAAGTACACAAACTATTTTATCGATAAAAACATAATTTAATAAAATTATTTTAGAGAAAATTGTCTATGGAAAGAATAAATAAGAATTAGGGGCATGCAGCTTTTTGAAGGATGTAAGACATCCTTTCATACACTCTTATAGGGCATAGGGCTTAAATGGTGTAGAGATAACCATCGGAGAGGTTTAATTGAACTTCTAGGCGTTACCTTAAAAAGAATTTAATTAAAGGCATAAAATAATATAAGAAACTTGAATATTTCAAAATGGTTCATTGCATTTTTGGCAAGACAGTAACAAATAAAGTGTAAAGACAATAAAAATTGATGGAAAAAGGTAAAAGTTACAATAGCATTCAATTGGGTTTTGTTGGTCATTATATTTACTAACAGTTAATTGCAGAAGGATATTCCATCAAAAACTGTTGGATCGGATATGTGGAAGGAAGCATTGTCAATCATAACACCTTCTGTTTAGATGAACTCAAGACATACAAAGGAAGTAATTGATAAATGGTGGAATCGTGAACATGTTCGAGACAGATTATAAATTAACAGTTTAGTGGTTGAATTGGACAGTGAGTCGTAAAGTGAAAGCGACTAAATGAAACTTTCAGGATATGTGATAATGCTGGAAATTCCTGAGACAGAGTGAAGGTATGCACATAATTAATTGAATATAATTGTAGAAAACGGTACGAGGTATGAAAGATTTGTGTGCACAGATATGATTTTAATTGTTCAAAATTAAACAAAAGCATTAGGTTAGAACATATGAGGAGAGAATGAAAACTAACAGTTTTGTAGATATGGTAAATGCATTAGACAGAATTCAGTGATTAATTTTATCAAGAATAATGTACACAGGTAGTACCAGAAGAAATAAAAATACAGTGATACCAAGATGACTTGCCAAGTAGACACACTATCGAAGGAAAAAAGAACTAAACGTAAGAAGTAAATATGCTCTCGAATGAAAGGAAAATACGTTTCTCAGATATACAATTGTTAATTAGGTAGATTAGGCCTTTAGGGGGATAACACTACACAAAAACGCCCCTAGAAGATCTAACTCATGGATGTTGTGGAAGAGCTCAATGTAAACAAAACAAATCTAACCTACAAACTATTATACCTGTGTTCTTAAATATAGTTTTAAACCCTTCGATAATATATGCCAAAGGCATAGGACGCCTATACATAGTAGAAATGACAATGAAATAGGCGAGTATTAGAAACCCGGATACTGCCGCATATAAATGAATGGTTCCCTGACGACGACAACTATATTTTTATGCATGATTCGACACCGTATCACAAAGTCAGAAGTGTTGCATATTTGCCGGAAAAAATCACTGTTTTACCCTGGCCAGGAAATTCACCAGACCTGAATCCCATAGAAAATATGAGGGAACTCACTAACTGGACTATTGCTAAAGAATTTATTACCGCAACCCCAAAACTTCGGAAGATGCGAAAACATACATTGAGAGCATGCCCTGATGCATAGAAGCCCTTATTACACTAAAAGGTGGCATCGGTAAATGTTAAAATTAATTGTATTATTTTTTTTAATAATACTAAAATTACTAGAACGAAGATTAAAAACTTTTTAGGAAACCACGCATTCACCTACACTAACTTCAAAGGTTGGCAAAGCAGGGCAACCATGCGGTTCCCGGCTATACAAGACCACCACGACGACGTCTCGCTCTCTTTTCTTTTCTCTACACCCTTGTAACAGTACCACTTCCACAGCGCTATCGTACATCCTCTACCTAACCTAATATCCTGTCAATTATCCCGTTGACCAAATGTATCAATAATAATCGCAATAACCAAGTATTTCTTTAACCAGTGTTTTCAGTTCCCCTGCAAATTCCTTCAAAAAATAGTAGTGCGTGTTCGGACAAACCATCGCATCGACAACAACACATTTCGACCGACCCGCCGACCGACCTAACGAACATTCCTATAATTGGTGACCCCGACGTGATCAAGGTGCCTAACAGGTAAACCAGCTCAACATAAGTCACTTGACAGGTGCTTGACCCGTGCATGGAAGGATAGCACGAGGAATGGAACCCGTCAACATCACATGGTCGACGTTATACCACGAGCCTGATGGACGAAAACCACAGAAGCCCATCATGTATACCATCAACACATGAACACCCTTGCATCATGAAACGGGACGCGCAAGGCATCACACTTATAGATACCCTAAAACAAATCGGAGCGCCCCAAGACGATTGACGTCCTGCTACGACTTCGATGGCAGCTGATCCCGTAAAACTCCTCGCTCAGATTGGGATCCCCATCTCATAAACAGTCCCTAGGCGATACATAGCGTAATTGTGGGTGCACTCCGAAACCTGCACCACATAGAGGTACGTTCCACGGCAGCTCCATTAGGAGGGGAGTGATGTAACAACCGCTACGACCCTTTAGGAAACCACGCATTCACCTACACCAACTTCAAAGGTTGGCAACGCAGGGCAACCTTGCGGTTCCCCGCTATAAAAGACCACCACGACGATGTCTCGCTCTCTTTTCCTTTCTCTACCCCCTTGTAACATTACCACTTCCACAGCGCTACCGTACTTCCTTCGCCTTAACCCAATATCCTGTCAATTCTCCCGTCGACCGCATGTATCAATTTAATATCGCAATAAACAAGAATTTCTTCAATCAGTGTTTTTAGTTCTCGTGCAAATTGCTTCCAAAAATCGTAGTGAATGTTCGGACAAACAATCGCATCGAGAGCCACACATTTCGACCGACCGCCTTGACAAACATTCCTACAAACTGCTTTGTATATTTGTTCCTGTACTTTTTATGATCTCAATAGATTACAGATGAAAATAAAAATATATAAGAGAGCCCCAACTAACCATTTGTCATGAAAATCCAATCAAATCAGAAAATTAAGTAATCTCAATATTGACCCAAACAATTTGACCTCCACTGTACCCAGTGATTCATTTGAAATGTACGAACAAATAGTCATTACATTTCAATTATGCAATGTTTTGATTTCAGCTCACTTATTATGATATAATAGCAAAACCAAACCAAATCGACTACTAATTGCAACTGTATCAAACTTCAACACAACTTCTAGTCGAGGCCCGTTTCTCTTCACCCTCCATACTCCCTGTAGCGCCAGACTAGCGAGCGGTGCTCATACCTTTGTTGTTGCGTAAACCCTTTTAATTACGTAACTTAACCAGAAACCACCCCTCCACCTCTCGTCTCCCTCACCGCGCCATCAGCCGCGCCACCCAAGGCAAAATAAATCTTTAATAATTCAATTGAAACATTTTAGGGGACGCGCTCTGTTTATGTAATGCGGTTTATGGAACACCATTCGAATTAGCTCGAGTTAAGGTAAATGGATAGTTTCGCCGCGATGTCGCTGATGTTCCATTTGACGGCTCACCTCGCGATAGTGGTGGTCCACAGTTTTAGTATTTAGCCAAAAGATATCCCCACTTCCCCGTAGCAGATCGTTAACTTATCCTAAATGCAATGTAACCTCGATATAACGAAACTGTTGAGTCGTTAAGGAGAGAAAATAATGTTGCAAAGGAAATACAATTTAATTTCTCTCTTCTTTGCGTAAATTAATGCACAAAAACGAGTTTGTTTATGTCTAGGTCACTATTTATTTCGGGAATTGGCAACACTGTTGTCATGTGAGTCCATCTGACGGTTCCATCGTAAAGTTTGACATTTTTGATATACGTACTCAGAACATTTTGTCGCACGGACGCTATCTGTTTATTTTATATTTAGTTGAAAGTTTCGTGTCGGCAAAAAATGGAACTGAATCGTGAACACTTTCGTGCGATGATTATTTACCATTTTCGACGTGGATCACAACAAGAGTGCATCAATCAACTTATCAATTTGAATTTTAGCGATGAAGCTCCATCAAAAACCACCGTGTATCGCTGGTTTAGTGAATTCAACCGTGATCATAGTTCGCTATCCGACGAGTATCGTGAAGATCATTAAAAATTGGCTGTTGGGCCGGAAAACATCGTTGCTGCCAGCATATATGCGATTTTACATGAACACTTAGCTGTGCGAAAGTTATGTTCGCGTTGGATCTCACACAATTTGACAATCGCTCAAAAAAAGGCTCGTGTCGATTGGTGCAAAGAAATGCTTCGGAAAGTCAATCGCGGTGCTTCGAAAGACGTTTTTAAAATCGTGACAGGTGATGAATCATGGATATATCCGTATGAGCCCGAAAAAGCAGCAGTCGACTGTATGGGTGTTCCAATATGAATCAAATCCAACAAAAGTTATTCGCGCACGAAACACTTCAAAGAAAATGGTGGCCTGTTTCTTCGGGAAAACTGGTCGTATTGCAACAGTACCGAATTCGATTGGTGCAAAGAAATGCTTCGGAAAGTCAATCGCGGTGCTTCGAAAGACGTCTTTAAAATCGTGACAGGTGACGAATCATGGATATATCCGTATGAGCCCGAAAGTAAGCAGCGGTCGACTGTATGGGTGTTCCAAGATGAACCAAATGCAACAAAAGTTATTCGCACGAAGCACTTCAAAGAAAATGGTGGCCTGTTTCTTCGGGAAAACTGGTCATATTGCAACAGTGCCTCTAGAAGATCGTAGAAGAGTAAATTCTGATTGGCACATAACCGTTTGTTTGCCAGAAGTCTTCGGTGAGATAAGGAAAACAAACAAGAGACGCCGGATTGTTCTTCATCATGATAATGCGAGCTATGCATTATTCGCCGCTTAACTATTTGTTTTTTTCCTATTCCCGAAATATATATAGTGACCCTCGTACAATAAAAGATATCAAATCGATACGTAATGGTGAATATAATTTATGAATTGGATTGAAATGATTTACTAAATCGTCTGTCTGCTTTAGGATAACACTGATCACTAACACTGTCATCAGACCCGACTGATGATACACCCGACATACAAGAATTTTATTTTTCCTGATTTTTGACTTCCATTCTGGATACTTGTTCTTCCTTCTTAATTCTGATTAAATCTTGATCCCCTTGACTGTTTCTTAATTCTTGTTCTTTGACTAATTAATCTTTCATTATGCTTGATATACTTAACTGAATGGAAATGCATAACATATGGCCATATAAGTTAAATTTTGGGGTCAGCAGAACTTATTCTTCAAAGACTATTAGAAGTAGAAACATTATTTTCAAATTAAACATATGTTCTTGTTTTAGACAACTTTGCGTTTATATTCTTTTACAGGATATTACCAACAGCGAAAAATGTTTATCAACACAGAAAAAATGAACAAACAGTAAAAGCTATACATTATTAGAAAAATATTATACTCACAAGTTATTTTAAGCCACATTATTTTCAGAAGACAGACTAAGCTAAATAAGATATTCACAGTTAAAATATTTCGTGTTTAATTAGGTTTTATCTGGTTGATATCATTTAATTTGTTTCATTAAAATATGTAACAAGATGTAGTATTTTTCGATATATTATAACTTAAAGCTTGAAATTCCATAATTATATAATCATTATATATATATATATATATATATATATATATATATATATATATATATATATATATATATATATATATACGTGTGTGTGTACGCATGTATTCCACATAAAATATAAACTACTCTTACCAGCGTTCGTATTTTAGTAATTTCCTTTCCAAACCTGCTGATGATTAAACATACCCACAATTCTGAAAATCCCGACTAATTTATGCGAATCCGCACTTTCACCAGCATTCCATCATTTTAGACCAACGGGATCGGCCTTAAAAGAACTCATCGCACGTAGAATGTGAATGTTTTAATTGAAATTTATAAGCAGTGTACGATTCTTGGTGTTATAGGTATATAATAATTTATTGAAAAGGACGAATGGTCATGTTAGGTAATGAAACTTAAATGACTTAAAACATCGTACCTTAAGACTAAACATCTGCCAATAATGTGTGTGTTTATCTACTACGACAATTCAAGTGCAAAAATGCGTAGCTTAGTTCAGGAGAACCGTCCAAATTGACGCCGAAGCGGGGTCTCAAACTGCCAAAACAGATATATGGCGACGTTAATTGAACAAAATCTACTCGTTTTTGCAAAAAATGCCCGCAAGAGAGAGTAACGAGGCAACGTAATACTTTCGCATAACAACGCTCGACTACACGCGAGAGAATTATGAAGGATACACTTTTGCAGCTCGAATTGGTACTTTTGCTGCACTCAACTTACTCACCAGACATAGCGCCATCTAATTATGCGATTATCACTTGTTCAGATTGATGGAGAAGGGCTTGGATCGTTGTCAAACCAATAACGGTCTTTCAACACGGCATCGCTATGCTAAATACAAGAAATAGTCTTAGATGATGATGAAATTTAAGCATTTTGATTAAAATGTATTGTACTATTTTTTCTCAATAAATGCCTTTTTAAGTGAAAACACGATCAGTATACACGCAAGCTCCTAATTGTTTGCACTGTATAATACATCAATTTAATAATGGAAAGTATTTTGCTTATTATATCATCAATATTTCTCAATAAATACCTTTTTAACATGAAAAATTATCAGAATATACAATTCATTAGAGGACATTATAACCAACCTAATGCAACTATCTGTCCTCAATTTCACATTGATCTCTTAATATTTGTTATCCAAAACAAAATTTACCAGTTCTTGTACTCTATATAATCGTCAGTCTGGATTTTTATTGAAGCTTCAATATGGAGCTATCGATGTAGAGCGACGCCAAAGCCACAGGCTTTTCCATTACAAAGAACATTATTAATATATGACGATCAATCTAATAAACTCTAGTATGTGCAGTTTGATTAAATTCGTAACAATATTTGAACAAGAGGGAAAAGCGAACAGTTTCATTATAAAAGTATACATTATTCAGATAAATATCGAAAACGCGTTCGATCATTTGCTTAATTAAATTTCTACGTAATTGCCTTTCGTTTTTGGTTGGAAAAATACGATATAACAGGTCAATTGAAAGTCCCCGGCCTACCAAAAGACTTTTTTTGGCAAAATTAGTTTTTTTTATTCAACATAATTCCCTTCAAGGGTGATACACTGTTTATAGCGACCCTCCAACTTTTCGATACCATTTTTGTAGTACGATTTGCCCTTTGCTTCAAAATAGGCCTCAGTTTCGGCGATCACCTCTTCATTCGACGAAAATTTCTGCCCACCGAGCATTCTTTTGAGATCTGAGAAGCGGAAATATTCACTGGCAGCGAGATCTGGAGAATGTGGTGGATGAGGATGCAATTCGAAGCCCAATTCATGGATTTTTGCCATCGTTTTCACTGACTTGTGACACGGTGCATTGTCTTGGTGAAGCAGCACTTTCTTTTTATTCAAATGCGGCCGTTTTTCAGCGATTTCGTCCTTCAAATGCTCCAATAACGCTATGTAATAGTCGCCGTTGATGATCCTTCTTTTCTCAAGGTAGTCAATGAAAATCATTCCATGCGCATTCCAAAATATAGACGCGATAACCTCGCCAGTCGACCGTTGAGTTTTCCCACGCTTTGGAGCGGGTTCATCGTGTGCAGTCCACTTGGATGACTATCGATTGGATTTCGGAGTAAAATGATGGAGCTATGTTTCATCCACTATCACATATCGACGCAAAAACTCGGGTTTAATACGCTTGATCATCTTCAAACTCTGCTCCGAATCATCAACTCGTCATTATTTTTGGTCAAAGGCGAGCTCGCACGGCACCCGCTTTTCATAGAACTTCCTCACAGCCAAATATTCGTGAATGATATGATGTACACGTTAAGTGCACTTTAGAGTGTCTGTTATTTCATTCAATTTCAATTTACGATCATTCAACATCATTTTGTGGATTTTTTTATCAAGCCAAGTTTTTCCTTCAACTGTATTTTTCCCTTGCAAAAGTAATATTTTATCAACAAACAAAATTCCTTTTTATCCATCTTTTTCACAATAACAAAAGTTGCTTCACTCAAAATGCTATAATTCACAAACTAATGATCCGACAGCTGTCAAATTTATAGACGCATCTTTTGAAGGTCAAGGCTAAATAAAAAACATATGGATTTAATTCTAGTAGCGCCATCTCTGTGTCAGGCCGGGGACAATGACAATTGTCGCCGTCCTGTCCCCTGAATTGGACAATTCAATTGACCTGTTATACTATGAGAACCCTATTACGGATTCTCCAATGATTTTTTTATTTATTGTAACTTTCAGTTTTTTTTAATTATTTTTTATAATTTTAATACTTTTTTAAACATTCAGCTTATTCACCAGATTTATATCCCTCTGACTATTGACTCTCTAATTAGATTTTAAAAAACTACTCATCCAAACTAAAGAGTTAAAAGACTTGCATTGTTGAATGCCTAATCGTCTCCCCTGTTAAATACAGATAATAAATAATAATGTCTATTTTGTATGACCGACTAGACTTTTTATTCCGAATAATTGTTGTTTGATGTCGTTTTCATCAATGATATTAACTGGAACAAAAGTATATAATTCAGACAAAATAAAATTGCCAGTCATAATTATCGCAATTACCTTTTTAAAAATCAATATGAATATTGGAAAATGAACGGTCATTACGTCCACATAGAAAGGGGCATTGGACGATATTAAAGCTTTGTGTGTACCATTATTAATATCTCGTTACGACCGATGTTCTTTTTTTTTGCGAAGAGTGTAATATAATATGCACAAAGTTTCTACACAATAGATTTTTTTTATAATTCGACGTAGCTGAAGCTACAGTAAAAGATATAAAACTCTATTTGTTAAAAGGGTAAATTTTCAACTTCATAATGTTTAATTCAACCACAAAATATTGATGGTTGGTGTCAATTCAATGTTGCATGACAGTTAGTTTTAACATATCAATATAAGCACGACAATACAACTCAAATTTCGAACACAAAAACTCAGAAAACAACTTAAAAAGCTCCCCTACAAGCATCTCGCCGAACTAACTAATATCATCAACTCCAGTCTGATGCTGCAACACTTCCCATCTACCTGGAAACACGAACTAATCGCGATTATCCTCAAAACAAGAATCCAAGTCATCACCTTCTGACTGCGAATCTATCAGTGTCAAGTCTTTCAATACCAAGCTTACTGGAAGAGCAATTCTCTATGCTCCCAATGATTTTACGAAGGCAAACATGACTTTAACATAGTTTTCAGCTGATACTTTTTTTATTGTAGTTTATTATTATTGTTCTTTTGATCAGTTTGAAAAAATATCATTCTAGATAAGCAATCCGTTCAGCCATTCATCAGGCTCATCGGCTGTCCGCAAAAATCTACTGAGCTTTTAACCAACGTGAAAGATTTGAAGCGATCCCCTTGGAAATAAATCCTTTGGCAAGGTTTGGCATGAAGGCTTAGTGGCAAAATGCTTTCGGCTAGGTCGATCCGCTGACCCAAACACTCTTATCAAATCATTTATGTCAGGACGATCGTTCCAGGTGAAGATTAAAAATACTCGTCCCAGTTGGAAAACCATCAACGCTTTATTTAATTTTTGAGAGACCCACTTTTCAATCCACATGCATTGAAAGACCATTACTTAGACCAACGCTGTTTCGTTGATGCAAATCATACCTTAGCAACAGCATTCGTAAGTTACTTGAAAGATGGCATAAAGTCATAGAACACAACAGGCAATATTTCCACACTATATGCATTATGTACTTTTACATAAAACAAACTTGGTAAAAAACCCTACAAAAATTAAATCATACACCTAATAGTCAGTATAATAATTACTGATAATACATTCACCATTTAAACATCTGTAATATATACGTTAACGGAAAGGAAATAATTGAAATGAGGAATTTTCAAAAATTTATGGTCTCATTCATAGCAAAGTTTTCAATATTCAAATCGCATTTTTGTCAAGGCAAATGAAAAGCAATTACTGGCACGTTTAAATGATTCAACACATTTTCGATTCGTACTTGAATAATGTATGCTGTCATAATGAAACTGTTCGTTTTCGATACTTGTTCGAATATCGGTAGGAATTTAATCAACTGATCATAAGCGATTTTATTACTATAGATCGATCGTACTTTATATAGCTATGTGTGTTAATTTTCGTCTAATTATGTTCAGCCAATAGACACTGCATTTATTTAAATTAAATTTATTTAATTATATATATATATATATATTTTTTTTTTCTCTTATTACTTAAAAACAAAACTAACTGTATGGAAAACAAGTACACAATAAGTGTAAAAAAACATATTCTACTGTCAGTTAAACTAGAATAAAATGGTAAGAAATATATTGTCTGATATTACCACGAATTTACAAACTATAGTAGACAATATATTATACATCTTGATAACGTAAGTTTACTGCTGTTTTAAATAGGGTATACTCTTAACTTTAGTCTAAATAGTTTATTTTAATTTTACGGAAGTACATACGATATATTTATCCCGCACTTGTCGTGATTGTATATTGATGCGAGTACAAAAGAACAATAATATTAAACTACAATAAAAAAAGTATCAGCTGAAAACTATGTTAAAATAATGTACAATTTAGCATATGATAATAAACTAGTTTCTGCAATAAATATAGAAATAATCAATAATCATTAGCAAATTAATTATAGTTTATTTAACAACCATGATAATAACAACTATAATTGTGAATAATAGCATATATTAAAATATATACAAAGTATTAAAATGTTAGATTAATTAACCTACGAAATTGTAGAGGAAGTTTATTACTATAATAACAGTATCAATTACAATAGCAACTCAACTAGCTACGTGTTGTAACAGGTAAAAGGGTAAGTAATAAAACAAACCTCAACCGACCAATTTGGTGGGATAAAAGCAGGAGTCGGATGATGTTTAGGACGTCTCAATATATTAACATCCCATTTTTTACTAGCTAATATAATTTATCTGTTATGATGCGAAGATAAAGTCGTATAATAAATTATAAATTTACTCACAAAAAAGAATAAATAATATACTACAATGGACAAACATAATAAAACGTAGTATTGGTCATAGTGATTTCAGCCACCATATTCGCCTGATTCAGCTTCATCAAACTAATAATCTCTTAAAATAAAAGGATTACGAAATTTAACAATATCGTTCAGGCAATTTACAGATTCCATCTCGAAAACAAAAATGATTTTGTAGCATGTGGCCGAGCGATATGATGCTGAAGAATAACATTGTTGTGTTTTTGCATCCATTTTAGTCGATAACAATCCCCTCTGATAGATTCATTAGGTTTGACCAGCTCATATTATTCCACACCAATTTGATCCCACCACATACAGAGCATTAGCTTGGAGCCATGGATGTTCAGCTTTGCCGATGATGTTGATACATGAGCAGGTGGTCCCCATAAAAAACCCTTTCCGATTTTGTCGCTGAAGGAGCACTTTACAGTTGACAAACGCCTTTCAATATATTCAATTTTTTTGGCGGTCGAGAACGCTCTTTGTCTTCGTCGATGTTAAAATCACCACTTTTAAAACATCGAAGCCAATATTCACATGTTGAAATCGATGAAGCATGGTTGACAATTTCAACGCATCGAAAAAATATTTTGTTTACAATTGACTGTAACAGTGACATGACACATACTAAAAAGTAAAGCTTGAAAACATGAAGTTGATGACAAATCAATCCGATACGATTTAATACACAGTAACACCACCTATTACAAATCCTTTAAAATCAATTTATAGGTCTATATTTTATCCTAATCCGACAAAGTTCTACTTAATAAGAATGGAGACAATGTCGTCTGTATCAGTGCTAATCTAACAAATTATCCTATTCATATCAACTCTACAACAGAATTAAATCATAAATAAACAAGCATGCCGGCACGAAAATACACCTTATCATGTTTATTAATAGATCTGAATGTTTTTTTACTAAACTAAATAAAAATATCTGTAAGGCTTTCGAAGATAGTGATCCTACAAATTAAAAGTTGTCAATAGAGTGTTAACATATTAATAAAACCTAATATATGTAGAGTCAAATCAAAATAGCAATGACATGAGTGTCAATATATGTCTGCCTAAAGTTGTAAATTCGTTTTGCAGTCAGACAATTTTATCCTTGTCATTTTATTTTATTTAAAAAGAGATAGTATCCACGAAAATCCAAAAAATATACAGCTATTTGAGAGATGTAGAACATCCGTCCAGATATTGTTGGATAATCTAGAATTTAAGTGGTGTAAAGATAACCCACGAAGGGGTTTAGTGGAACTTCCAGAGATTGCTTTTAAAAGAAAACTAATTTTAAAAATGTATAACAAAATCAAGGAAGAATTATATCAATTTATGTATTTAAAAAAGCCATGAATATTTCAGAATGGTACATTTAGTTGCTCATGGCAAGATAATGATAAATATAGTATAAAGACAACAAAGGTTCATGGAAAATGGTAAACGTTGGAATAACTATCGATTAGGTTTTTTTAGTTCTTCATGCTGGAAACAGGAATGGTTTTATTCCTGGTGCAAAATTAGTATTTTTCTAAGTCCAAGTGTGACTACCATGAAGAAATGAACCATAACTTATCTTTGCAGTAGTTTGAAAATCAGCTTTTAAAGAAGTTGGAGGAACCATCAGTAATTGTTATGTACAATGTACCATATCTATCATCAACAAAGGCTGCAATTAAGGAATGGTTTAAAGTACATAAAATAAGTTTCGAGGAAATCATGTTAAAGAATTAACTATTTCAAATTATTACTAGGTAAATATAAATGAAATATTTAACTGCATTTTATGTAATTTACTTTATTAGAATTAAGCCTGAGAAAAGATACATAGTAGATCAAATTACTGAATGTTATGGCCACAGAGTATAATGTCTCCCTCCCTATCACTGCATTTTTAATTTAATTGAGTTGACATGGGTTATTGCAAAGAATTATTACAATAGATGTACAGGTCGAGGAGGATATTCAAACCAGAACTATCTGGATTTATGGAATGAAGCATTGTCGAAATTAACACCTTCCGTTTGTATGAGCTCGATCAGACACATTGAAGAAGAAATAGACAATGGTAGAATCTTGAAGTTTCTAATAGATTGAAAATAAACAGCTTGGTTATTAATTTGACTAGTATTTCTGAAAGTGACTGTGATTGAATAAAACTTTATGAATGTTGGCTTATGATTCAATGCTGACGATTACCAAGACAGGGTGATGAAAGCGGAAACAACTAAGGGTTAGTATAGAATTAATATATTTTAATTATAGGGAATTGTATTATAGAATGTGAAATCCTTGTGAGCATGTGTGCTATTGTTCAGAATATACATGAACGTTTGATTAACATGTATGAGTAGAGAAATAACACTGTTTTGCAGATATAGCAAATGCATTAAGGAGGATGCAGTGCTTAAATGTAGTTTTATCAAGAAAGATGTATACAGATAGTAACAGGACAAACTAAAGAGAACTGTAGTAATATCATAATGACTTTACAAGGATCGAAAGAAACAAGAACTAAGCGTAAACCATAAATATGCTCTCTAATGAAAATAAAATACATTATTCAGATATAGAACTGTTAATTAAGTGGATTAGGCCCTTCGGGGGATATCACTATATATAAAAACGCGTCTAGAACCCTAACACTGCCGGTATTAGTGTGGAAAAAAGCTCAATGTTTATATAATAAAACAACTCTAACCTATAAATTATTGTGGCTGTAAAATTAATTATAATTTTAAGCTCTTCGATAATAAATGCATTTGGTGTACTACAATGTTAAAATAAATTGTATTTAATCGAATATTTGTTCAATTATTTTATTTATGCTAAAATTTTGTTATATGTCAGAGCCTAAATGTACTAAAACTCAGAGTAGCTGCGGCAACATTGCAACGTTTCCCATGTCACTGCTATTTTAAATTGACTATATATACAAGTAAAAAACAAAAACCAGATACATATGAAAGCAATGGTGTTTCTAATTTGAATGTGTTATACTAAATACACATTTAGTGTGAGTTTGTATATTATTAAAATGGGATTATATATAAGTTGTTATCAAATTAATTAAATATTTTTGTTTAGAACTCTGCACATTTGATAAATCTATATATACGTACTATAGGGTGGGTCAAAAGTATCGCTACCATTTTGATTGCGCGCCATATTGGTTATGTGATGTTTAGCTCAGTTTCGCTTTAACCATTGTGTTGGGTAGACGTCCAAATTCTATTACGGATAAATATACGCCACAAGAACGAGCAGAAATAGTGATAATATTTATTGAATATAATCATTCCATATTGCCACTCAGCGGAAAATGCGTCATTGCTAGCGGGGTATTTTGCCCCACCCTATATATACAAAGTTTCGACAGAATCTCATCTACCATCTTCAGACCCAACCACCTTTTGCTCCAGCGCAAAATATTACTGAATAATAAGACAAATATTATTTCTAATAATAGTCTTTTGATAAAAGAACCAAAGCACCATAAAATTATTATATCATAAAACATTTTATAGCAGATTGTATGGATCTTATCGGAAAAATGGCTAAATTTGTCGTGTCCTAAATTTTTTGAAAATTAAAAACATTAATGCTTTAATATAAATGTTAATTGGATTTTTAACACTGCATATACGTAACTGTTAATTAGTTTATAATACACGTAATCTAAAATAAAATGAATAAAAATAACCGGAATCATATTGTAACAATTTGGTTTGCGTGAATTTTCGTAGTCACGCTTCTAAACACAAAACCTCGTTTAAAATGTTCTAATTATCTTAATTGTTATTTCATGTTACATATACAAAATATTGTCACTTCCAATATTGCAGTTTAATAACGTATTTTAGTATCTTCTATATAATAACACACCAAGCCAGAACTCAGAAAGAAGAAATTTAATATGGAAAAGAAATGAACAAAGCTAATATTATACTACAAAACCATGGAATAAAACAAAACACTCATAGACAGGAAACCACTCACAGTTGTCAATTGGGCTTCTCGCATCAAGCCTATTGTAGAGACACGTTGGTATAAGCTGGTGGTCCTGTCAGCTCTCCCTTTTATGCCATAGATTCACTGTTTCTGCTTGACTTACGTCGAGTTTCCTCTTGTAATTTTTAAAATATGGCACCATTCTAACCCAAATTTAAGCAATCCAATTCAATATAAAAAATGAGACTGCACCGATTTGAACTATTCTGTTTAATTATTACTTTAAGCAATATTGCTTTAATTTATTTGTTCTTATTTTGATTATCCCAGTATTGTTGGAATTATAAAAGAACAATGGCAAGTTCGAACACAAAAATATTATAAATAATATGGCCAGAAGATTCGAAGATTTAACAACATTGTAGTTAAATACATTGACGTGGTTTCATAAATCCAAAATGAAAGCGAATGTTGGAAAGATTAGTAATAACAACAAAATGTTATAGTACTTTAATTCCTATTTTGTAAAGTATTGGTTTACATTGTTGGAACTTTGTCACACAAACTAATATGAAAACAAGATGATAAAAGCAAACGAAGAGTGGAAGTCAACATTTTACATAATTTTTTTGAATATATTTTAAAGTATCCTTATCACCAACGAGAGTTTATCTGGACTGGGCCTACCGTTTAACGTCGGCTCCGAACCACGATCCTCGGCATTAAGCTTACCGACTAGCCAGTGACCAACTTACGGACCATCCCAAAAGATACGGCCTGATTACTGGCGTATTTGGTATTGTTATTCCTTATCGGATAGTAGGAGAACCGTCCTGTCGCCACCAAGCCGGTTCATAATATTATTCAATTGTAAGAATAGTTTTGTTTATGTTTTTAATAAATTATCCAAGTATAGTTTAAATAATTGCTATGATAACAAAACATTAATTAGTTGATAAATTAGCATAAAACGCCCGTAATATAATAAGTTATTCATACAGCACATTTATGTATTGCGTCTACCTTCCAATATATTATTTAAATTATTAATAATAGTTTAAACTATATCAGGTGCACATATATTAGTTATATTGTAACGTAAATTTGGCGTGAAATACAAAAAACATAGTGGAAAACCAGAAGATTTAATGACAAGAGAAACTGTGTTATTAACTTCATTTATTTCTCGCTCACGAACTTGACTATACCTACACACTTCTTAGAGGTGTAGGTTTTCTTTTACTCGTATATTGCAGATACGTTCGATGACAACATATAATGGTCAATATAGTTGTAATAAATATAGCCATGTGATGTTAAGTATGTTCTTGATAAATCTGTAACCTAAAAAAATGTTGATTTTAATGTCAATGGTGAACCCGAAGGAACAAATAAGTTCAAAGACAATGAATTGGTACACTTGTAACGACCTTGAGGCATGTCAAATTTTACATCGTGGAATAACGGCCGACAAAGTACCCAGAAATATAATTCCAGATATTGAACACGGGCGGGGTGCCAGCAGCGACAAGTAGAACACGATAACGAATAGCTGGCAACCTCGAGACGTACCTGGGATTTTATAGAAGGGTATTTCGATCATTCAGTAACCAACCATCGTTTGGTTCAGACGTTCCACCATCGACTGCCCAAGCCTCGTCACCAGGTGACACCGCTGCCATCCGTTTTATCTATTTTGTATTTTCTACATTTTTTTATATTGCCAATAAATAAGGGTAACATAATATAAACACCACTGTTTCATTTCGTTTTACCTCCATTCACCGAGCCATATAACTTACCCCAAACACTTATTGAAGAAAATGAGTTCAACCTCTCAAAGAACTTACAAAAAACTTTGCAGTTGATGAATAAAGTACTTCCAAGTATATTCTTGATTTTTGTTCCAGATATATGATGAAAAAATTTACGAAAATGAGGTAAAATGGTTACCATATGAATTGACAGAAAATCTATTTCGAGCCACTTCAACAACATAATTTCATTGCTTGCCAAGTAAAAAAAGAATTTTCTGTAGCGTATTGTAACTGGCGATAAAAAGTGATTGAACTACGAAAATCGCACCAAACCCATGGGTTAGCCAAAGATAATATAGACAAATATATGTATTACTACTTTTTAATAACTTAGCTGAATATGACGGCCTTGTAATAAATATAACCACCTGAGTTAAAGAAGATTTTTGATGAAGCAGTATCACATCAATAACCTACAGTAAAAATTGTTCAAAAATATATTAAAAAATGGGTACTACGAATTACCCCTCTGCGTCGAATCCGAGGTTTTTTCAAAGAAAGATCAATCTAGAATATATGAACCGTTGAGTAAATAACCGATTCTTCCCATAAAATAAACTTTTAAACTATTTATGTACAAAGATGTTCACGTTTTAAGTCATTCAATCAAGCGGATCCAACTTATTTATCAACAAAAGAAACAGATTATCAAGAAAAAGACAGGTTCACAACGATTGGCAATTGTTTCGCAGTTACTCTAGAAATATTCCTTAGTGTAGATAAGAGTCCTAGTAAAAGTATCGCAGTTATAGCTGTAAGGCCTCAAAAGCTGGATTGAAGGTGTTCAAAGACCTCTAGCCATCAAAAATACAATTAAAGAACATCCACGCCTTGACTATTGAAATTTGGACAAAAGCTTGCAGTTCAGAATAAAATAATACAAGAATAACTAAATTAATTGCCTTGTTAATTTAGACTGGTTTATGAAGGTAAAAAGGTACGTTCATCTATATACCTAGATGTAGCACAAGGCTTCTTTCTATAAGGTATAGCATAATGGTTTTGTTCACAAGGTATAAAAATGTTAATAAAACAACACGCTGAGCTATTAAAAGCTTACATTATAGCCAAAATATTCATATCAAACAAAAGCAAGCCTACTGTACAATAGAAGAAGCTAAAATAAGTTACCACAAGGAAGTATATTGACTCTGCATGTGCAATATTGCTGAAAATACTGCGATTCTTGCTGTCGGAGACAATAGCGAAGACGCCATAAATTATTATTAGATATAGCTAACAACGCTCGGAATGAATCTTGATGCAAAACTTCACTGGAAGGAACATGTAAAAAAGAAAAGAAAAGAACTTGAGTTCAAAAATAGGAGAACGTATTAGTTAATTGGAAGAAAGTCACAATTACAATCACATAGTAAATTGCTACTATATAAGCAAGTACTGAAGCCTATACGGATATACGGAATTCAATTATGGGGATGTCCCACGAAAACTAATGTAAATACAGTGCAATGCAAGTTTTCCAGAATAAAGTTTTGAGAAATATTGTAGGTGCATACTGGAGGACTGGTAACTTACACCGAGACCTTCAGACACCGACTGTCACTCAGAAAAACAAGAGAACCGCAAGGAGAGTACATTCTAGTACCAACATCGAAGTATTACAACTCTTGGATAACATCAGAACAGCACACAGACTGAAAAGAATCAAATAATTTGATATTGTCTAGTGTAGTACAATGAGATGCATTTAATAGAAAAACAGCAATGTTAATACATTATTACAGTAGAGACTAAGTTAAGGCTGATGGGTCCTCATAATCTAGGTATATATCTAAGCTATTGTGAAGACAAATACTAGGTTAGTCGGATATGACTAGTAACAATGTGATAAATAAATTAAAAAAAACCTAAGCCAATTTCATTTTATAACATACATATGAAGCAAATATAAGAACAAATATATAGTCAAATATATATGTCAACAAATCGACAATCGTTGAGGAATGAACTTCATGAAGCTGGTGCATCATTTATGTAAAAATGCTCATGAAAAACATCAACAACAAAGTGTTTATGTAGAGGTTACTTGCACAAACTCCTATCCTATGTACTTTATGATTCAATGCAAAATATTATTTTAAGAAATCTGTGATTTCCATTAAATTCAAATTTTGTTTACGTTTTACTACATCTCATGTATTAAAAACCACCTTATAGCATTCCAGAACGTGCTAAATGAAGCTAAATGTTTTATTTTACTCATGTAAATAATAACAAACGTCTGCAATACAACAAACGTATACGTAAACATTAAAATCCTCGAGCGATGACACTGAAACAATTGTGATGTTACGCCACACTCTACCAGCAACACAACTGCATCTTTCGTTTTGCAGCGGCCTTCACCTACCTTAAGACACAGAAACGCCGCGAATTGTCTGGTAGCAGGTGTCCGTTATGGATCCAAAAAAAGAAGAGAAACTGCACCGTCACCACACCAACAAATAAAACAATTTATTACGAACGAAACACTCTTGACACTCGCTCAATGGATATTCGGAAGAGGGAGAGAGGCAAAGATCCACAAACACAGAAAGTAACCGCGCTGACAATAACAAGGTATCGTTACCGTGGCGACGGAAACTATCAAAAAAACACACGAACACAAAAAAACGAACGCGCGTTATTGCGAATAATCTAGTCGGCGGACTGAAGATGTTCGTTTAGAAAATTTCGATGTGTGGCGCGCCATCCCGGCTGAGTAAACGTTCGTTGCTGCGGCGACGGGCGAGCCGTGTCGAAATCGGTCGGAAAAGAACGAAGCCGATGGAAAAAAACGCGCACGCGAGTCGTTTGACTGTTTACCGTTTGTTTACCTGTGGGGCTGGGTACCTGGCAAGAAAATGCAGGTGAAGGGGAACAGAAAATGCAGTGGGCTGTGGAAGATAGTCGGTCGCGCTCGGAGCGTCGATGTCGCGACGTTTCGATGCCTGGTTCCGGTCGTTGTCGTGCGTTATTACAGAGATACCGAAAAATATACCGATATTTTTTGCGAATATTTGTTTGCCCGATATTTCTTTCAAAGAAGTATCGATAGTGTAAAAATCAGAACAACGTTTTTCAGGAATTGCATAGAGAGTGCAGAGAAATGATTCATTCGCTAATCGTGGAGCATGTGGTATGGAAAGACTAACATATAGTCTACCCAAAGAAGTAGTGAACATACGTCATCAAGATGTTTAATGTATTGCCTGCCGCAATTAGTAAATTTATTTTAGAATCAGACAATATTTTCCTTCTCATTTCATTTTAGTTAAAAAGAGACACGATGCTGTCTGATGAGTTCGAACGTGTAACCGAACCAGCCTGTCAAAGTCGTCCGGTTGTCAAACGTATGCAAAATTCTTGAAAATAGCAAAAACAGATTATAAAGTGGCAAACGTTGTCTTAACGCTCTGCTTGTTTTGATAAATTTCAAATCGCTGCTTATTATTACTCTGATTGGCAATGCCGATGCCAGACTGAACAGTTTGCGACTCTAACCGATTAGACTTCGAACAAGAATGAGATAATGGAGGCTCCCTCTTGCAATAAAATTTGTTAGAGATGTAAGCATGTTTACTGTTAAATATTAAGCTGCTGCGGTTTTTATTGAAAAAAATTTTAGCGTATTGCAGCTGTACTGAATATTGGTATAGGCACGGTCATTAAAATGTCTGAAAAATATTTAAAATATCCTCTTGGATTCAGCGAAAAACCAACGGTCCTCATACGAAGCGGGTGACGAATCAGCATCAAAGATCAGCTTGTTATTAGCTATGAAATGTATAAAAACAGTGAATAATTTATTTAACATTAACATAATTTACTATAATTATTTCAGAGGAATATAACAATTGATTAGGATTTATCAATCATAGCACATATTGTTCTTTCTGCTGGAAACAGGAGTGATCAGACATGTCGAAGAAGAAATTGACGAAAGATTAAATCGTGAACAAAATTTAAGATATATTGGAAAGTAACAGCTTAGTTATTCACCTGAATTAAACTTTCTGAATGTGAAATTGTGACTCAATGCTGACAATTTCCAAGACTGGATGATGAGAGTAGAAACAACTAAAGGCGAGTATGTAATTACTATACGATAACTGTAGGAAATTGTATTGTAGAATGTGAAGGATTTATGTCCATCGATATATGCGGAATTATTCAGAATTATACATGAGCATTAGGTTATAACGTATGGGGAGACGATTATTTTATCAAGAATGGTGTACACAGGTAGTACACAAGAAAGTAGACAAGGAAGTACATCATCGAAGGAAACAAGAACTAAACAGAAAAAGGTAAGTATGTTCTCTATTGAAAGTAAAATATAATACTTGGATATACAATTGTTAATTAAGTGGATTAAGCCTCCAGGGAATACCACTACGTAAAAAACACGCCTAGAACTCTACCTCATGGGTGGCGAGGAAAAGAGTTCAATCTAAATATAACACAACTCTAATCTATAAACTATTATGGCTATATAGTTACTGTAAATAAATATATAAAATAAAAATTATATTATTATATATTTAATTATATTATATAAATATAAATTATTCGATGATATATGCTTTAAATGTACTATAACGTTAAAATAAATTATATTTGATAACATTTTTGTTCAATTATTTAATTTAGATTTTTCTTGTATGTCAAAGAACTGAACTAAAAATCAGAGTTGATGCGGCAATATTGCACCGTTTTGACATCATCAACTGTGATGACGTAAGTTCACAGATATTTTGGAGAGATTCTTGTTTCCTTCGATGATGTACTTCCTTGTCTACTTTCTTGTGTACTACCTGTGTGACTATAGATTTAAGTTACTGTAAAAATAAATTGTAGGTTAGTCGATAACAACTAACTAACAGGTTAATTCAAAAGTCCCCGGCCTGACACATAGATGGCCCTACTAGAATTAACTCTATTTGATTTTTAGTTAGCCCTAACCCCCAAAAGATGCGTGCATAAATTTGAGAGCTGTCGGATCATTAGTTTGTGAATTATAGCATTTTGAGTGAAGCAAGTTTTGTAATCGTGAAAAAATGGATAAAAAGGAATTTCGTGTGTTGATAAGATATTGTTTTTTGAAGGAAAATAATACAGTTGAAGCAAATACTTGGCTTGATGCCGAGTTTCCAGATACTGCCCCAGGAAAATCAATCATCAAGGACGCTTAGTTTAGACGTGGTGAAATGAGCACCAAAGACGGTGAACGCAGTGGACGCCCGAAAGAGTTCTTTACCGACGAAAACATTTAAAAAATCCACAAAATGATTTTGAATGACCGTAAATTGAAAATGAATGAAAAAGCGGGCACTCTAAAGATATCAACTGAACGTGTACATCATATAATTCACGAATATTTGAGTACGAGAAAGTTCTGTGCAAAGTGGGTGCCGCACGAGCTCACTTTTGAACAAAAACCAGTATTTGAAGATGATCAAGCGTAATACACCATTTTGATTTTTTGCGTCAATATGTGAAAAAGGAAGAACCATCAACAGCGACTATTGCATAGCGTTATTGGACTGTTTGAAGAACGAAATCGCCGAAAAACGGCCGCATTTGAAGAAAAAGTAAGTGCTGCTTACCCAAGAAAATGCACCATATTACAAGTCAGTGAAAACGATGGCAAAAATTCATGAATTGGACTTCGAATTGCTTCCTCATCCACCGTATTCTCCAGACCTGACCCCCAACGACTATTTCCTGTTCTCAGATCTCAAAAGAATGCTCGCTGGGAAGAAATTTTTGTCGAATGAAGAGGTTCCATCGTCGAAACTGAGGCCTATTTTGAAACAAAGGACATATCGGACCACAAAAATGGTATCGAAAAATTGGAAGGTCGTTATAATCAGTGTATCACCCTTGAAGGTAATTATGTTGTATTAAAAAAAACAATTTTGCCAAAAAAATGTGTTTTACTATGGTAGGCCGGGGACTTCTCAATTGACCTCTTATGTAAATAAATATGTTTTTATCCCCAAAAATTCCCTTCTAGAACATTCCCTTAATAAAAAAGGTATGTCAAACCGTATCCCCTTGCCACACTCTGTACACACGGACACCCATATTTTCAGTAATAAAATCCGCATTATTTATCCAACACTATTCCGTGCAGAGTTTCCAGTTAATTATAAAGCCCGTATGCCCACCGACATAGTCGCAAAAAGCCCCTGAATCAATAGCGTAAAATTTGCTGATAAATTATTAAATAACCCGCATTGTTTACCGGTCAGTTCTGAAAAGGGCCAACGTTCAGTTTGCGTGCGGTACGAACACAATAAAAACGAGAGACCGCTGCGCGTTTTGTATGTGCTTTGTTGGCGATGAAATAAAATGGCGGCCGGAGACTAATTAAGTAGTCAAAACTATTTAATTTTCTCTTTGTGCCGTTCGTGTTGTCGGGCCAATTTTCTCAGTTGACCGAAAAATTCTCGCGCCTTCTATTATGCGTTTGTTTTACTCGGAGAACGCGGCAATATTACTTTCGTCTAACAATTCGAAGTCGAGTAGTTCATTTACATATAAATTATGTAGCCTAATCAAACATAAGTAGGAATAGAAAGTCTCTGAGTCTTCGTTGGTTTACATTTTCCATCACAATACCATTTCCATTAAACACCTGAGGACGCAGCTCAAAAAAAAATTATGGCAAACATTCAAAATATAGCTCTTCGCCAGATTAAAATCCCAGTGACCTCTCGCTCTTCCAACACGTTGAAAGATTTTGTAGTGGAATAACTGTCTATATGGCTTGCAGAGCCAACTGTGAAATAATAACAATTATCTGGCAACCCCGAGACATTTATCTGGGATGTAACACTTTCATTTCGTTTTACCTCCATTCACCGAGCCATATAATTTACCTTACAATTGGTGACCCTGACGTGGTCGAAGTGCTTAACAGATGAACCAGCTCAACATAAGCCACTCGACAAGTGCTCGACACGTGCATGGAAGGATAGCACGAGGAACGGAAGCCATCAACATCATATGGTCGACGTTATCCAACGAGACTACGTCATGGTTGAAGACAACAGAAGACCATCATGTATAACATCAACGCATGAACACCCTGCCTTATAGGTACCCTCAAACAAATCAGAACGCCCCAAGACGAACGACGTCCTGCTACAGTTTGGATCCCCATCTCATAAGCAGTCGCTCCCAATTGTTTGCGTGATTTCGAGTGCACTCAGGAACCTGCACCACGTGGATGTACGTTCCACGGCAGCTCCACTAGGAGGGGAATAATGTAGCAACCGCTATGACCCTCTAGGCCACCACATATTCACCTACACCAACTTCAAAGGTTGGCAACGTTGGTGAATTGGTGCCATGCGGTTCCCGGCTATAAAAGACCACCACAACGGCGTCTCTATCTCTTTTCTCTACCCCTTGTACAGTACCACTTCCATAGCGCTTCCGTACTTCCTTTACCTAACTTAATATCCTGTCCATTATCCCATCGAACACACATGTATCATTTAATATATGAAATAAACAAGTTTTTATTCAACCAGTGTTTTCACACTTGCCGACAGACAGTCTACACTAAAATATTAAAGTAGATGTCCAATTTTTATCACTTAATATAATTTTTGCTACTATTTTTAATGTGCAAACCCCCTTAATGAATTGACTACTGAACTGACTGTCTAGCTTTTGGTTGACGTATTGTATATTTACTAAACTTTTAAACATTTAACAACTTAATTATGATTGTTATAGAGTTATCACTGCATCACAAGATCTAATTATTCCAGAGTTTTTGTTGTTTTTACTCGAGCAACAGTATTGTTGTATGCTATATTGTATATCTCGTTACTGCATTTTATAATCAGGCCCATATCAGTCGCACTATATAACATAAATTTGTTTTACTTTAAATATTTATAAAAAAAATATTTAAAAAAAATTACACCAAACAGATATAATCCCTTAATGCACTGATATATACATTATACCGTATTTATTCTGTATCAATAATAAAATATAATTTAAAGGCAGATTATTTTAAATGTCATGATACAGGCACAACCGAGGAATTAATTAGTTTTTCAGCCAATTGGTTTCATAGCGATATTCTATAAATATTTTGTAATTTTATTATTTGACGGCCATCAAAAGCATATAGTTTTAAATGTATTCAAAGAATAAAGTTATTCGGGGTATTTCGATGTATAATATATTAATTAAATATTTTGGATTTTATATTCGGTTTAATAGGACTGGTTTCAGTCTCGATTTTATTAATTTATAGAAAATAATTACAAAAATGATTATTGAGATAATAATTTGGGATAAGATATATTTAAAGATTACACTATTTTTTATTGTTATGTGACTTTGTTATTTTCGATTTTCAACGTTGTACAACATTGTGCTTTTGAAAACGATGAAACAACCTGTGCCTTAACATAACTAATATAATGGACAATATTTTCACGATGTAATTCTTTTCTTTGCATGAAATAAAATTGCTGAAAATCTGTAAAAATATTTACGAAATATCTTTTAAAGAGTTGTATTATTCCTGGATGATAAGGAAACACCGTATATTTATCAGCTTCCAAGTGTGGAAGCTTCCAAACTATGGGACAATTTATTCTTGGAACCCTCTATCAATTATTTTAGTTATTTGTTTTATGGATATAAGTTTTAGGAAATAATTTTTAGTTCATTTAATGATTATAAAAGGATTACTTTATATAGTAAGTGCCTGATTGTGTTCGTTATTGTTTTAATTAATATACAAATATTCTGATAGACAAAATTGAAATATAGACGATTTTTGAGAATTATAGGCCATGAAAAAGCATGGCTTTTATCGCTTGATCACTCAGTTATATTAGGTAGTTGATTAAATAGAATAGACTGATTGACCAGGGCTCCTGGAGTGAAGATGCAAGCGGCAATGACTGTGAAACGTCGGCTATATTTAGTTCAAATCCAAGATAGAATCGAAATTGTATAAATTATGTCACTCTAGCTGTGTTTAACACATCGTATAATCAATCCTCTTGCTTTACACTTCATGTATGTTACAATGTCTTGTGATTATAACACATTGGCTGAAAAGTCCTGGGTCTAGCACATAGATAGCGCTAATTTTATTGCATTAACCACTATTTAAGTCAGTACTAATCTTCAACAGAAAGCTGTCAAAATTTCATGATATTCTACTCACAAGTTTGTGCCTATCTCTGGTGGAATAATGTTTATACATGTCACTACTATATTTTTTATTAACTTCACCCCACTACACAATACTAAACAAGATCAGATGGTTGATTCTTTTGAGTATGTATCCAAAAGTTGTAATACTTCAATATTGTCATGAGAATGGAGTCTTTCCTCAGGCCCCCTTACAATTCTGTTGATTTCTTGACTGACTGTGGGTATCTGAAGGTCTCGATGTAGATAGTCAGTCCTGTAGTATTTGGGTGCTTTCACAATACTTCAAAGGCTTTGTTCTGAAAAATTTTTATTTTGTTTATGTTACTCTTTGCAGAACGTCCCCATAATTAACCTCCGTATGTCCTTATAGGTTTCAGTATTTGCTTATATAATGGCAATTTATTATCTACTGATAATTATGATTTTCTTCCAATTAGCCAATACATTTTCCTATATTTCAATTCTAGTTCTTTTCTTTTCTTCCCATGTTCCTCCCATCGAAGTTTTCCACCAAGATTCATTCCGAGATATTTAGCGTTGTTGCTATATGATTGTCCGTGAATTGCACATGCAAAGATTTATTTTCGTTAATTTTTAACTTCCAAGCTTGTGGCTAATTTTTTCTATTGCCACTTGCCTGTTGTAATATTTGTGTGGCTTCTTCACTATGGTCTCCGACAGCTATAATCGCAGCATCATCAGCAAATTTAGCCATCATAATATTATCCATTTGTGGTATATCACAAGTGTAGAGTAGCTAAAGCATTGCTCCTAGGACACTTTCTTGTGGTACACCTGCTTTAACTTCTTTTATTGTAGAGTAAGCTTCTTCTTGTTTGACTCTAAACATTCTGGTTGTAATGTGTGATTTTAATAGTTCGGTGTGTTGTTTTGGTAGCATTTTCTGTAGTTTATGAACAAGCCCTTCATGCCAAACCTCATTGAAGGCTTGTGCTACATCTAAGAATATAGTTGAGCATACTTTTTTACTTTGGTAGGCTTTTTCAATAACATCGGTTATTCTGTGGACCTGGGCAATTATTTAATACTTGTAAATAAACCCAAACTGGTGTGTCCATTTTTGGGGGCCAATTGGGAACAAAAAAACGCGTTTTCATTGTTACGCCCGAGACTTTTCAGCTCATGTGTTAATACAAGCATTTTTCTGAAATAATTCAAAGCAATCCTATGCCGGCTTGGTTGGTGCAGTGGTAAAGGTGAGAGGATGATCCTCCTACTGTTGCGATAGTCGCGTGTTCGAATCCTTCTGGGGCATGGTCGTAAATTTTTGTTTGTGATTGTAAGTTAAAATGATGCCAGTCACGCCAGTAACCAGGCTGGGTAAGACCGAATGTCTTCTCGGGTTATTTATGTTGGTAATTCGCCAGTCGGTAGGTTTAAAGCCGAGGACCGTGGTTCAGAGCTCACGTTAAACTGTAGGTTCAGTCCAGATAAACCCCTAGTTGGTAAAAGGAAACTTTAAAATATACAAAAAAAGTAGTTTATCGACAACAATCGCGGATCAGTTGGAGTTATATTCTTGAATTAAAAAACGAGAACTCGCGTAATAAATTACCTCCCTTCTACGCCCCCTCACCCCCCCTCTTTTTAAACCATTACCCATTTACAAGAGACTCGTTAGTATGGCTCAATAAAGAGCACGTTAGACCTGACCGCCCTCCACCCCTCGCAACCGGGAAACTTCGGTAATGATTTACGTCGAAGCTCTTTCATATTATGAAAGGAGAAAGAAGCGACCGAACAAGCGCGGATTTTTTCCTTGCTGCGGGGTTCCCCGCCCGATCCTACCGAATACCCAACAATAAACTATGCTACCAAAAACTTAACTTAATTACCTCATGTTTTAATATTAAAAGCTGGCGGCTAATCTAAGGCAGACACTGTACCTGTAACAATAGAAAAGAGATTAATTTTAAAAAACAAAAGGCCGCTTTCGGCAACGTCCGCGGGCCAGTGGTCGGGAGCTACAGTAAGTTCGTACCAGAAAACTCAAAAATATATTAGTTAACATTTAACATCGATTCACTGGTCAACGGCATATTTGCGCATGGGACATGTGTATCCAATTTTTTTTTGCTTTTATGCCTAGAAATAAAAATAATAACAACGATTATTTCTGAATTTTATTTTATGTTTAGAGAAAAACATCGGTTTAAGATATATTATAGATTATCTTAAAATAGTGTCAATATCAATATTCCTGTCATGTTCAACACCCAACCTCTTGTCAACCCCCAACCCCTCATCATGCTTTCAGTGTACTGGATCAGAATCAAGTAAACTCCATTGTTTTAACCGCGATACAAATAGCTCTGGTACTGATACAGATGAACTGCGTGGTGGATGGCAACCTCCTCAAGCTAAACAAGCTCCTACAGGAGGAGCAAGTACAGGATTTGTTTCTGTATGGGGTATTGGAGCGGAAGTTGATGTTACATTACGATGAGATGTTTTCTTTGTATTATTACCTTTAAGTGGATTTACAATGAAAAAATAGCAATCTATGTGATGGTTACTTGATTCCCTCCAAATTCTCGACACTGCAAACTTCATTGCTCTTTTTCCCTTGGATGGTAGATATTTTCAGAGAGTTGCGTCGACACGGTAGTAGCCTAGTGCTTTTCCTTCATTGAGAGATATTATTTTTCCCAGACCCTTTTTAGGATGGACTCTTTTTAACGGTAGGTTTCAGAGGTTTATTTAAGATATTGATTTATTTCTGCTGTGTGTTCCTGGTCAGACTCCAAGATAGCAAGAAAAGGCACTGGCTTTCTCCTTATTTCATCTTTATAATGTTACTAGTGATCTAGAGACCCCGCTATTTCACAACCTGGTTTAGCTTTCATGGAATTATATACAATATAAATGGTAAATCAACGTCCATTAAAAAGAGAAGTGAAAACTGAAGAAAAAATAATCCTTCACAGTCTGTATATTGGTAGAAAGAGGAAGCGGGAGAGAGATCTCTATTTAGCAGTGATGAAAATGAAGCTAGACAATGATTCAATGAAACAGAAACTGTTAACAAAAAAGGGTACACAGTTTGAAACTAGTTTAGAAGTAACAAAATGAATGTATGAAGTAATATCAAATGACAAACAATTGAAAAATGTGTAAACTGCTTCCATCCTGTGGTATTAACAAAAAAGCCTCGGTCAGATTAAGATACACAAATTGGTGGTCCAAAGATCTAAGAAAGGAAATAAAGCAACAAACGCGAAGAAAATCTGATGAAATTATTTGAATGAAAAGTCAACTAAAAACTACGAAATATTCATGAAAGTAGAGTAAAAAAATAGAAATCATGATACAAGGGGCAAAACAGAAAACATAGAAAAATTTGTATTATATGCTAGAGAGAATTGTCGGGGAACTGAGATTGTATAAATGTATCAGATAAATGCTTCAGAACAGATGAAAAATCATAGCCCAAACAAAATTTTTGTCCATTCGCATCAGCATAGAACCCACTGGATTCTTATATTTTATATTAAAAAACATGATCCGCTGTTCCAAGAATACGCGGGACGACATTGTAACACCCTAAGGTGTAAATTTTAATAAATCCGTCTTAAAAGATATGAAAGGACAATAGGGATATTAAAGAATTAATTTTGAAAAATAATTTAAGCCCTGGTATGATATATGATTTAATTACAAAAAAATGAGTGTACTTTAAGTAGCGATAGAAGGTATAATGAATTTTCGCTTAAGAGTCTTATTTTTAATAATCTTTGGGCGGGATTTTTTGCCTGTGCGTTTCTTCAGGTTGGGTTATAATAGATTTTTTCGTATATATTAAATTTGTTGTTCTCTTAATATAACAATCTCGCAGGAAAATACCGTGAAGCAAGCAAATAAGAAGAAATCAAATAACTTAATTATTTTACTTGCAAAAATCACATATTCAAGGGCCTAATTATGGCACTGCCTGTCTTTTTTGTTCAATATTGGCTTAGTCAAGAGCCACACAATCATTCCAGCGCCGCTCTAACATTTCAACACCCCTTTTGCAGAACAATTTATCTTTTGCCTCAAAATATGCCTGTCACTAATTGATGTCCACTCAGATGACGATCGTTTTCATTCAGTAAAGTGATGGATCTATGTTTCATCATGGATCATGTCACATATCGACGCAAAAATTCCGGTTTGTTAAGTTTAAACATGACCAACCACTGCTCAGAATCATCAACACGTTCTTGTTTTTGGTTAACAGTGAACAAACGCGACACCCACTTTGAACAGAGCTTTTTCATAGTCAAATACCACCTCATTTGGGCGTCCACTACGTTCTGCATCATCGGTATCTCTACGACCACGTTTGAAGTCAGCAAACCAAGGTTTTATTATTGTTTTTGATGGAGCGTAGTCCTTGTAACAGTTTTCAAATCATTGCTCGCTTGAACAGTATTTTGTCCCATCAAGAAACAGTGCAAAATTGAATCGCGAAATTGTTTTTGAACCATTTTTTAAAAATAACAAAAATAGTGTCACTGTTAGCACAATAACTCACAACCTTATGAGTATAATATCATGAAATCTTAAAAGTTTTTGTTTGAAAGGTTATTACTAACTGAAAAGTCTATTAATGCTTTAAACTTTGCACCGTTTATGTGTTAGGGCCGGAACTTTTCAGCCCATATATTAACATTTTGCATCTACAGATTCAGGTGTTTATTTTCCTATTATGGCATCTGGCGCTGTCTGGTCTTCACTGTCGCCGTCTAAAACATTGTTGTTTTTTGTTTTCTTATTTCTGGATTATTTCTCCAATCTTCTCTGTTTTTAGTTTTCTTTTAATTTTCTTCTTGTTTTTTTTTAATTAAGTGCATTCGCTACTGCCGCTTTTCCCCATGTTTTGAATACATGTCCATGGCGAATTAATTCTTGAAAAAACGATGTAAACCTTGAGCTACTTCACGTGTAATTTTTTGGGATATTTTTGGTAGTTTTTGGTATCCGCATAAGATGTGAAGCGCTGTTCAGACATGTTACGACTCGTATGTCTGATGTAGAGAATATAGAGAGTACGGTAACAGATTTCGTTCACTGCTTAGCTCAAACGCATCAATTGTAGTCGATAGCGATCCCTATTGATGGTTTCATTAAGTAATGCTTCAAATCTTCATCTTAATTTTTTTGGCTGTCCATAATATTCTTTGTCCTCGGTGTCAAAATCACTACATTCAAAACGTTAAAGCCAGTATTTACATTTTGAGATCGATGAAGCATGGTTGCCATAACCTTCAAACAACATTCGATGACTTTCAGTCTCTTTTTTCTTTAAACGTAAAACGTAAAATAAAAGTAAAATAAAACTTTCCACAAAATAGGATTTACTCCGTACAAATTCAGATATTTTCAACGCACTGATAAACATTGTTGTTCACACTTCGCTGAAATGAACTGAATAGTGAGGCTTCAACATAAGAGGTCAATTGAAGAGTCCCTGGCCTGACACATAGATGGCCCTACTAGAATTAAATCCATTTGTCTTTAGTTAGCTTTAACCCTGAAAAAATGCATTTAAAAATTTGACAGCTGTCGGATCATTAGTTTGTGAATTATAGCATTTTGAGTAAAGCAACTGTTGTTATTGTGAAAAAAATGGATAAAAAGGAATTTCGCGTGTTTATAAAATACTGCTTTTTGAAGGGAAAAATACAGTTGAATCAAAAACTGGGCTTGATGCCGAGTTTCCGGACACCGCCCCAGGAAAATCAACCATCAAGGATTGGTATGCTAACTTTAGACGTGGTGAAATGAGCACCGAAGAAGGTGAACTCAGGGGACGCCCAAAAGAGGTTGTTACCGACGAAAACATTTATAAAATTCACAAAATGATTGTGAATGACTGTAAATTGAAATTGAATGAAATAGAAGACACTCTAAAGATATCAACTGAACGTGTGCATCATATCATTCACGAATATTTGGGTATGAGAAAGCTCTGTGCAAAGAGGGTGCCGCGCCGCGCGAGCTCACTTTTGGCCAAAAACAACGACGAGTTGATGATTGGGAGTAGTGTTTGAAGATGATCAAGCGTAATTAACCCGAATTTTTGCATCGATATGTGACACTAGATGAAACAAGGCTCCATCATTTCACTCCAAAGTCCAATCGGCAGTCATCCGAGTGGACTGCACACGATAAACCCGCTCCAAAGCGTGAGAAAATGAAAGAGTCGGCTGGGAAGGTTATGTATTTTGCGTCTGTATTTTAGGATACACATGGAATAATTTTCATTGAATGCCTTGAAAAAGGAAGGACCATCAACAGCGACTATCACATAGCATTATTGGACTGTTTAACACATTTTAAGAAAAAGAAAGTGCTGCTTCACCAAGACAATGCACCGTGTCCAAAATCCATGAATTGGGCTTCGAATTGCTTCCTCATCCACCGTATTCTCCAGATCTAGCACCAGCGGCTCTTTCTTATTCTCAAATCTCAAAAAAATGCTCGCTGGGAACAAATTTTCGTCGAATAAAGTCAAAATAAATAAATATTTTGAAGCAAAAGACAAATCGTACTATCAAAATGGTATCGAAAAGTTAGAGGGTCGCTATAATCAGTGTATCACCCTTGACGGGAACTATGTTGAATAAAAAACAAAAAAACAACAAAAAATTTTACAAAAAAAAATGCGTTTTACTATGTTAGACCGGGGACTTTGACCTGACCTGTTAAAGTTGTTTGCAAATGTACCCGATGCGTCTTAATACAGAGTAACACAATATGTTTTTGGTTCTAATAAATGCATCTGTTAATGCACAGATTATTCAACACCAGTGTGTATATTGAGATTACTTAAATCTAACAACACATAAGCTAAAAATCAATAGCCGTGACATCAGACAGTACAGAAAATGACATCAGTTTCGTCGGCTTGATATCCCAAAGCAATGCCTGACGAATTAAAACAAATGAACGTTTTATTAACCTAAACCCACGTTCAATATCGTCAATTTAACGGATGGCTTCTATAAACGCTATTAATTGGGGTAGGTATCTAATCGTTTTATTACGTAATTGTTTTTTATTGTGGCCGAATTCTGATAATCGGCGGTCGATAGATCGTAATTTGTTAAATTAAAAGTTTAACTCGACCAGAACAAATGGATACAAATGTATTTAACACGAAATAAGTGTTTAGTTGATGTTAAAAGCCTAATATGGTTTTCATTTAAAAAAAATCCGCATGACATCCGTGTTACAATTATTTGTTCACTATGTAGTAATTTCTCATTAATATTGTTCTTCCTTAAGCACATGCCTAAGTTTTCAGACTCAAACTTAATTATCGTTTTATGGGTATACTGTCCAGTGGCACTACAAATAACCTTAACACTGCACAGTGCTCACACATACCTTAACCATACTAATTCAAAGGGTTTTTGACTCTTCAACTTAGACTTACCTACTGGTTTTGAGTAATTTTTTGTCGCTATGACGGATGTGACTATATAACAGTATGGTGCTGATATAAAGAAGACGGGGGGCAGACAAATTGTATTAGTATTGTTGGGAACTATCGACTATTTAGTAATTAACTACTTTTTACTATCGACTGTTTTAGTCGTTATTTTTGGTTTGATTGATTTTACTACTTTTTACCAGTGACTGTTTCAGTCGACTGTTTTCAGTAGCTACTTTCGGTCCGACTGATTTTGTTACTATTTACTATCGACTGTTCCAGTCCTGTACTTTTAGTTACTATTTTTGGTTCTACCACTTCCATTTGACTGACTTTAACGTTCTGGTTCTGTCATCCTAGCCCCGACCTTTACAAAAATGTATCCAATTTATGCTTACGTAAATTTATATGTAATATATAGTTTTATGATTTTTTGGTAGTTTTCATGTAAATAACAATATATTGTATATTAATAGAGCAGCATTTTGGAACGATATTTTTTAACATTGTTAATGTAATGGGGTAAGAGGATTAAAATAGTGAATGATAAATAGTAAAATACTTTTTATTGTTTTTAGGGCAATAACAGGTAATATTTCGATATACTCTCACGATTTTTGTTAAAACATATTTCCGTTCAATAATAAATAAAGCATTTATTTTATTTTAAAAAAGCTCTAGTAGTTATTATGCGATAATTTTTAATTAAGTCATGAATTAATTTTTTTTCTACGATTAGGTATATGTTTAATTTTTATTTAGTATTTACGGTTATTGTACATCTTTAGTTTTTAGGTTTTCTTTAAGTTCCATTGTATTGTCTATCTACATTATACTATATTATTTGAAAATAGAAATAAACATATTAAAATACGATAAAATATTTATAGGGTATTATTCCATTCCATAGAAAAATTTCATTCCTTTTTACCGATTCACAGAACATTGATATATAAAAATAATTCTACTTCGTTTAAAATGAAACTATTAATTGCATGTTAATAGTATTCAGTATTTTTTTTCCTTTTCTTTATTTTAAAGTTAGTACTTGAAGGAATATATACATCTCCGTCTCGCTTATACTACCGTTGGAAAATTTAAGCACGTATAAAATTAACTGGTTCAAGCAATTATCTCCGTCCTTTCCTCTCTCACAATTTATACAGGCAAGGGTTCGTACATCTTCTTCTGACGTCACGAATTATACAAAACAGTGAACCGTGCATTTGACTGAAAATACTAATTTCAGTAATTACTATTTTCAGTCGCTAGTTTTTTGACTATCGATTGTTTCGACTGTTTTCAGTCGATAGTCCCCAACGGTAAATGGTATATATAAAATAATAAATTAATAAATAAATAAAATTAATAATACAAACAGGGGGAGCTAAACGTATAAATAGTGTATATATAATTTATAAATTAACACAAATACAAGACTACAAACACAACCATGACGAAGTAAGTAGTACTAAGTGGGTAATGTGTAGTGTAAGTGGTAACAAAATTCTATTAGTTTCTTCTTAACATACTCGAGATACTTTGCTGTGTTCACATACGGAATTCTAAGTTGGAAACTAAAAATGGGATTTATTTATTTAAATACTGCGGTGTATTTTTGCAGTTAGCAAAATCTAACAAGATAAACTTGATTATAATGAAAAAGTTCCGTTCTTTATTCAATATAAAAAATTGGATTACGCCACTTAATATAGTACACTTTCCTTGTTACATTCTAAAGGTGTTTCTGATGTTGGTCAAGAAGTTTAGATATTTTCGAATACGCCTTCGGGAAGATAAATAAATAGTTAAAAATTCTATTTATTTTCAAAGATACAGCATACATGCCTTTCTGACGTCGCGGTCATTTCTATTAGTACTAAACATCCTCACAGATACAACGAATTGACGAAAGTTCCAAATTGCGAGTTTCTGCTGCTCCTAAATTAAAACAGCGTGACCAAATGAAAGAACTTATGGAAATCTTAATTTTGATGTAAAAGTCTAATCAAAATTCAATTTCAGTCATAAGGCCTTCCATATATTGATTATAACGAATTAATATTGTAGCTTTAGGCTTTCACTAATATTTTTCCAATAAGGATGTAATTTAGGTTAAACTACAATCAGTATGATTGTTCACAAACAGTTTTAAGCGCACTTCATTGCAAAATTTGCAGCTCCAGTATTATTACAATTTTCCTGTACCTATATAACCTTAACATGACAAAATGGCGAAGTCTCTCCTTGCTTTCGTTATTATGCTTTCAAACAGTGTTGCCTATAATCAACCCTTTCAACAATAAAAATAATCAAATTTTTATTGGATAGATGGTCGAATACTAAGATGCAAGTTCTCAACGTACCATGAGTTTGAATTCCATTTTAAACATAAAATAAAATATGATCCTGAATTGTATGTATTCCAATACTTCAAATAACCATAGTTTCCTGCTTATTCGCCGTATTTGTCTTCCTCTGATTTTTGGCTCTCCTCAGGTCTCAAGAATTTTTCCATGCAGTTTCCTTCAAATGAGCTAGCAGCGGATGTGTATTTTTTAAAGCCTTTCGTAAAATCATTACATGATATTTGATGATTAGAAGATAGGTGTGCAGCTCTTCGAGATGTTTAGAACATCTGTATGAAAGAACACAAAGGGGTAATATAGGATTTAAATGGTATAAGGATGACCAACGAAGAGGTCGAATGGAACTTCCATACATTATTTTTAAAATCATAAAATCATAAAGACACGCATGTTTCATAATTGGACATTGGATCACTCAAGGCAAGATGATGATAAAAAAAATGTTAAGACATTAAAAGTTGATTCAAAAACGTAATCGTTGGAATAACAATTGATTAGGTGTTTTTAGTCATAACATTTATTAATAATTCATTGCAGATATATTGTCCAACGGTGACCAGCATGGAGATATAGAACAATATAAATATAAATAAGAACTTGGAGGAACTATCAGTTACTGTTATGGATAATATATCATACCACAGTTCACTGATTGTAAAAATCTCAACAGGTGTAACGACAATAGCTGCTATTAAGGAATGACTTGTAGTACATAAAAAATAGATTTTAAAGAAACCATACTAAAAAGTAAACTATTTCAAATTTTTACTCGATAAATATAAACGAAATACTTAGTTGAGTTTTATGTAATTTATATTTTTAGAAATAGACCCCAAAAAAGATATATTATAGATCAGACGTCTTCCTCCCTTCCCCTGCGTATTCAATCCAATTGAATTGAGTTAGTCGAGCAGGAAATACAAGAACTGTCTAGATATGTAGACGGAAGTTTTCATGTATTCGAAAAACTCAGAGTTGGTGCGGCAACATTGTAACGTGTTGACGTCAACAATTTAGATGACGTAAGTTCATTGTTTTATTGAACGAATTGTATTTAACTTTTTTTAAAACATAATGATAAAAGTAAGGGAATACTATTATAATTTGATTTGAACTAATCCAATTTAATAATTAATAAATCTAATTACAAATTCGATATGATTTTTGAAGCCGGCCGATTTATTTTAAATATTTAATGTATCATTGCTTGTTAATAAAATTACTGTTAAATACCGGTTAATTTTGCTGACGCCGAATATAACAATAACGAACCCACCCGCTAATTGCTGATTTTGGCGTTTGGCCGAACGTTCATAATTGTAAATTTCCGCGGCACAAAAAACTTCCCGACATTTGCAATTCTGAAATATGATTTGAATTAATTATTCGGCATAAATATTATTTTGCAATTCTAGGTGATTCCGTACATATGGCGTTTGCTTCATCAACATAATGAAATAAATATTATGCCGGCGAATCTTTTTGCCGTCGTTCCCCCGAAGGGTTCATAAAAATAAATAGAATTTTGAAATTAAATAAATGAACATAAAGAATTTCAGCAGCTTGGCAAGGAAAAAATAAAAAGAATATTAGTTCTCGGATATTAATATTGTGTAAGAAATACTTCTATTTCTTGGTAAATCAAATACAAATGTTCAACACAAAACATTATATTGGTCACTATCTTGATAATATAGGTAATTACAACGGTGATTACAATAACCTTCGTCTACCAACTACGTCAACAAGTACCCTTCGAGAGACTCTAAGAAACTATATCATTTCTAGTTTATTTTCTTTTACCCGATTGACCAGCTAGAACCAAATGTTGGTTTTGTGACATTCAGCTCAATTTCGCTTTAACCATTGGGTTGTGCAGACGTCCTTATTTTATTATGCCGCCGACAGCAGACAGGCCTCATTCTGGAAAACAGTAGACATCTCGTAACGCTGAAAATGTGGCTCAGATGCGCGAAAGTGTTGCAGAGTCTCCAGAAACATAAATTCGGAGACATGGCTCACAGTTACACATTTCTGCACGCAGTTTAAGGCGAATTTGGAAACTGATTTATTAAATTTTTCATAAACAGGATGCCTGATTCGAGGTGTGTATTGACGTTCCTCATAAACCACGGGGCTTTGAGTAACGCCCGGATTATTTTGGCTTGGAACACTTGTAGTAGTTCAAGTTGTCTTTCCGAGGCATACCTGTACCATACTTGTGCTCCGTTGAGGCAGACTGGACGGACTAGCATTTTATACAGCGTCGCTTTCTGTGGGATTGGAAGTTTGCTTTTTCTGCAGAGCAGTGGAAATAGTATAATAGTTATTTAATACTCCGTTCATTTCTTTTAACCATACTGCTTTCATTTCTTCTAACAATATTACATCAATGCTGTCTTCATGCTTAATACTTTTAACAATTCTTATTTCAATGTTTTCTTCAATTATCAATCAACTCAATATTTTCTTCCATCAATTCAATACCTTCTTATCAATTCTCAACAATACTTTCTTTATCTCATTTCAACCCTTTCCGTCGGTGTTGATGCAAATATTTTCTTCGTTAGAGTTGCAAATTCTGTCCTCTCGTTGTCGATGCACAGTGTTTAATCGCTGAAGCTCATCTCTCGGGTTCTTGGTGGTGGTGGACAAGGTTGGCCCAAGAAATTCTTTTCTCTACCCCCATACGCTGAGAATATGGGGGTGGGAAACACTCTTCCAGCTAGGAACTTCTCATGCTGATAAAACATGTGCGTTTTAGACTCTTAAGGAATTCCCGAAAATTCCACGATTTCGGGTCTTTTTGATATTTATGATTATAGACGCCATAAGGAGTCTGACACGTTTCGTCTAGCCTCGGTACGTGAACCCCCGATATCCGAAACACTCGACAACGAGCCGATGCGATTCCTCTTTGTTGAACACGTAAGCTCTCTTTACTCGGTACCTTTTTTGGTTGACTAATTTCACCAGACATTCTATACAATGCGATGTTATATTTTGCATCAAGCCATAATTCCTTTCCCATGTCATAAATATTAGGAACATTAGTTAAAGGTCTAATAAATTAGACCCGTTAACTATACATCCGACAGAATTCTACAATTAACGTAAACTTAAATATACACGACTGATACGGATTTATAAATTTTGAGGTTTTTTGAGGGTTTTTGCTCCATTAAACAATAGGCTTTGCACAGATAAAACATAAATGAAAAATAATTTTAGCTATTGTTTTTACAGTAATTTTTACAGTAAATAGAAATCCGTATAGAACATCTATTAAAAAGATAACAATAACGAACACCTATAGCAAAGCTCTCATATAAAATACTAAAAATCTAAAATTACATTAAATCACCTGCAGATTGAATACGCTAATTAGAACAAATCGTAGTTTGCTCCGAATATCTGCATTTGCCAGGATTTGGCAAAACAGCTAAATCAGCAATTAGCTGCCGGTTCTTTATTATTACAATTTGCAGGGGCACAATTGATTGGGATTTAATGATAAATTTAATAACAAATTACGACGTATTAAATATTTGAAATAAACTAATTTTGTCGGCGAATTGTTGATAATACGCGGCTGGTCGAACAACGAACTCAAATCCGTTTTTAAGCTGGTAAAAACGAGAATGAATTGTTAATGTTTAATCGGAAATAGGCTTGCAATTTTTAAATGGTTTGTATATCAGCGCTCAACTACTAGCCCTACACAAAGAGAAAGAGAACACAGTATAAAACAGAATAAAAAAAGCCTCCTGTTGCAATTGTTGCAATAACCATGGGTTCGAATCCTGCTGAGGCATGGTCGTAAATTATGTTTGTGATTGCCTAAAATTTATAAATGCTCTAGGCAAGAGTTTCCGACAAGGAAAGTGATCCCAGTCACGCTAGTAACCAGGATGATTTCTAAAGTTGGGGTCACTCGCCAGTCGGTAGGCCTATTGCTGAGGACCGTGGTTCGGAGCCCACGTTAAACTTTAGGTCCAGTCCAGATAAACCCATAGTTGGTAAACGGAGGCTTTAAAATATATAAAACAAAATTATAAAAATAAAGGAAACTAATTCGATATCATCGAAATATCATTTTTAACTGTAGACCCACTATGTATAGGATACCCCCAAATTTTTTATTATTACTTATTATAGCAATCTAATAAATTGACATTAATAAGCTATAATTACAAAGTACTTATTCTACGATGGGCACTTTGGGATTAACATCTATATCACCGTTTTTAAGGCACTCTGAGTTTTGCTTATAACTAGTTTTGGGAACAATCGACTGATATCGACTACGGACTGTTTAGTAATTGACTACTTTTTACTATCGACTGTTTCAATCGCTATTTTTGGTTCGACTGTTTTTACTAGTTACTGTTTTCAGTCGCGATTTTCAACCTGTTTGGGTCATTTAATTTTAGTTACTATTTTCGGTTCTACTAGTTCATTTGACTGATTTTTAACAATGCCGCTGTGTCGTCCTAGGCGCTACCTTGAACGTAATGTACCTAATTTATGCTTATATAGATTTATATGTAATATATGTGGTTTTATGTTTTTTTGTAGTTTGCTTGTGAATAACTATATATTGTAAATTAATATAGCAGCATTTTGGAACGCCAGTTTTCGAGGGCAAAAAAATTAAATTGTAAATGATAAATAGTAAGATACTTTTGACTGGTTGGTCATACTTTTTTGGTAAACTTCCACGATTTTTGTCCAATCATTTTGTTTATCAAAACTTTCTTCCTAAAATCTTGAAAACTAAAATTAGGTTCCAAAAGTTTCTGAAACTGCATTTGATTCCAAAATATTTCAAGAAGTTCTTGCAGTAGCAGTTGTTGAATTTCTTTTAAAAATATTAACGGTAAAGAGGTGAATAAAGTATATTAAAAATTTGTAAAAAATACATTTTCTGATAGGAAAACTTTATTTTAATATTAAACAATTTATTTTGATGGCTATTAAGACGAGCACCACTGTTTTTATTTGTTAACGAATGTACTATCTTAACAGAATGTGATCAACTTTTAAAGCCCATTTAAATAATGACCATCGTGTTATCTGGTGAAAGATATCCCACGATGTCTTTAATTATTCCGTTAATAAGAGGACTGCAACATTCCATCAAATCCAGGATATTAGCAAGTGAATGGGAAAAAAATTAAAAAATTGTCTAATGTGTAATGTCTCAAGTATCGATAGGTTATATAAGACTGATATTTATGAATAGTGATTAGGGAGATAACAACCTTTATCAAAAGCTTGAGCAACATCTAGAAATGTTGCAAATTTTAACAGCTCTGCAGACTGCCTGAAGAAAAACTGTCTGAAAAGAACTGTCTTGTCTCCAAAATTTAAATATACAAATGAATATAAATTAGCTTACAACTGTTTAAAATGTAAAAATAAAGTTATCAGCAGTCACATAAAAATAAACAATTAACGTTGATAATCTACGTAAAGATTTTTTGAAATTGTTATTAGAATTAAATTCTGTGAAAAATATATTGCGTCTAATAGCTCGTATACAAATTAAACATTAAAAAATGTAGCAGGGGACACCCGGGTTTGAACCGGGGACCTCTCGATCTGCAGTCGAATGCTCTACCACTGAGCTATATCCCCACCACTATCAAATTTTATGTAACTATATTTATTCAAAATAATTATATACATTTATCATTTTAGTATATACTTGACCTAGTTATATAATTATTAGAATTAATGTTAGACGTAACTGATATAATAAAAAATCGTCCTAACCGCATATTGAATTTCATTTTAATTGAATGATTTAGTTCGACAATAGAACAAATACCATGAGATCATCATTTAAGTGAGTCACACAAATGTTACGAAATCCGAATTTCTCAAGACAATATAACAAATATTTTGCGAATGGTTAACTAGCGACTGTTTATACTACGTGCAGAGTTGAATTTTAACATAATTTTGTTATTACAACGTTCATAAAAATATTTTTGTGGAGCCTTTTTGGGTATCCATTTTCCACACTGTATGCAAGATGTATATCTGTCTACGACTGTGGGAAGTGTACAAGTTGGTGTCAACAAGATCTAAAGTGGACTAGAGAATGAAAAATACAGTTTAACAGCTCTAAATATGCCCATGTTAATATTGCCTTGAGGCGAAATAAAAAGATCTAATTATATCACTTAACGGGTACCCGACTCCTCAATAAGAATCGGCTAAATACCTCGGAATATACCCGTAGGAAATTAGAACATTGAACCAAATTACGGGAACTTGTTTAGTATATAAATGTATAGTATTATTTTATTTTGGGAAATACATACTGATGTATTATTCAGAACTAGCCTTCGTATTAATGCAAGTACAACAGAAGAGTAGTGATAAAATAATTTGTAAATTATTGTAATTAAAAAATCAATTGGGATTTTAAGCAACACTATTACGGATGAAGAATGCAAGTAAGAATGACCTTATAAGATTTTTCTTATTTTTGGTGGCAAACAAAATTAAGTAACGTTCCAACTTGAACTGATTTAGAATTAAACCGAAAACTTTTCGATCTATTCATTAATAGCCCAAATTTATTTCATCTTATATAACTATATTAAAGGTCTTAAAAGTTTCTGTAACGTATAATTTCTATAACGGAAAGACGATTTCATCCGCGATGTAACTTGGCGTCGGATGACAGATGCGAAGTCCCGTTTCCTGCCGTTGAGATACCGATAGGGAATGGTGCGAGAGGGCGCCAGAAACGTTTGGCAGCTGAAAGAATCCGTTATCTACCCCTCCTGTGGGGAGCCACTATAAAAATGGATAATGAAAGAGATCGAAGATAACTTCTTCGGGGGTTCTGTGAAATAATATTTGTCAAACATTTTTATTAAGGGCAAATATGGGTTAAATATTTTTTTATTTTATTATATTTCGACAAGATAATTTAGAAAATATATCAAAACAATGGCAAATGATAATAACTACTAAAACACAAGTATGCACGATTTTGAACATGAGGAACAAAAAGTTTTTTTATTAGGTAAATTGACGGGTTGAATCCAAATCAGCAACCCGTTTCAAAAAATGATTCCAGTTTTGCAAAATTTTCAATGAACTTGAACTAAAATGTACAAATCAGAAATGAACAGAGGATCTGTTTCACGCGTTACGATCGCTCTCTGTCAGTTAACTGGGTTTCGTCCACTATTCCTCTTCGTCGATAATATTTGAATATGTTTTGTATACACTATAATTACTTTGACTACTATTGCTTGTGAAACCTTAGGCCATTCCGTTGCTTTCACCAGTTGCTTTTGGTTTTGTCTTATGTAAATATAGAAATATAGAACATATAGCACATATTCAAACAAAATTATACTTTGTTTACGGTGATTAGTTATGTTGTGGTGATGTGGGTTCATAATTTTTGCTCGCTTTCATTCCTGACCAGCTAATTGATGAAAAAATCGTTCAAATTCTTAAAACTATGAAGGTAGACCGTCATGTTTCATTTCACATTACCACAAAATTAAAAATCGAGTATTAATAATAGAGTTTTGCTTACTTCTTGCTCTAAAAGAAGATTGATACTTGGATTCTATGTTAATTGACAATGAAAATCTTATCAAAGCTTTTAAATACAGCATTCAAAACATAACATAAGGTAACAAGACAACCTATATTCTAACAGATCAACACAAAGTTATAAACTACCTGACTAATATCGAATACCAAAAATTGTCTTACATGTTTCTCCGAAATATCAACCCACTAATACTTTGTAATACCATCAAAATTACAATTTTACAAGTAAAGGATATTGAGTCAAGAAGCCAAGATGACGAGGCTACAGTTGCCACGCATTTCAATCGAATACTGAAAGAAACAATGGTTGTCACCTGAACAATAACATACACGTAAAATGCAGCTAGAATATTTTAACAGTTTTATACACATTTCAGATTAAACATTCAAATCCTAATCTATAAATATTTCGCTGTCTTTAATCAATTAAATTTAATGTTAATTAATTTGACATAATAAAATTATTTTATAAAACGTTTCTTCTACACTATTCTATATAGTTACATAAACACTGCTATAATATGATAGTGTGCTATACTGTTTTCACATTAGATCATATTTAATTATTATATTGAATAAGAATATCTAGGCCACGCACTGCTATCGCTCAATCAATGTTATGTTCATTGGTAATTAACAATAACTTATAAGTCTATCTCATACGGTTTCTGAGCTACTAAAATCTTATCCCATAGATCGTCATTTTACTGTAAAACAAGACGTTAAACATACCAAATTATATGTAATATATTCAGTTCCGCAAGGAAGTGTATTGGGTCCAGTAGTATATCTTCTGTACACAGCTGACCTACCTACAACTAAAATAACCACTATGGCAAAATACGCAGACGACACGCTAGTCTTAGCATCTCATGAAGATCCAGCCCTAGCATCAATTAACCTACAGGCACACCTAAAGCAAATACAAATGTGACTGAATAGACGGCGTATAAAAACCAAGGAAACAAAATCCAGTCATATAACTTTTACGCTCCGTAGAAGAATATGCCCATCAGTCTATATCAATAATTGTCAACTCCCGCAAGCGGAGGATGATGAGATGAAACAATTTGGACTTAAACTCTACCAAATGTATTGGCATATCGGGCACAAATCCAAGTTATCATTAGATAACAACATATTATTGTATAAATCAAATGATGTGATACAACGCGATATATATAGTATAGTTAAACGTATTTGTATGAAGTACTTCGAAAGAGACCACTAAAACGTCTAACACTATCCGATCTGATTATTGGACATATATAGACCTTAGAATAACACTAATTAAATAAAATAGTATTTTATCCAAGAGATCACTTAAAGAAGTAATTTTCTACATGCAATGTATATATAATATAAACATAATAAATTCTTATTGAACACTGTGCAGATCGTAAAACTACTAAGAGTAACAAAAAAATGTATAAGTAAATATAGAACTACGAATAATTCACATAGAAACTATAAATACGAATACACTACATTGTATGTTAGAGGTTGAAATTGATATTTTTCGTTACGTCAAATACAGAAAAACAAACCTAATTTTAATTATGTTCTTCGCAATACAAATAAGTCAAATTATTACAATAGGAATCCTTACTGCTGTTTTTAATTAATGTTTTACGTAGTTCCTTTGCTTTCCATGTTCATCATTACAACACTGTGTTTCGAAAAAACAAACGATTGTATCATTTACATCGGGTTATGCGAAATAATTACATTCTAAATACTGAAATATTAAAAATGTGTAAGTAAATATTTCACAAGCCAAAACCGTTTTTTCGTACAAAAACTCATTTTGGCCTGGCTTCGGTTTTAAATTTGTTATTCTTGTTGGTAAAACAATTTATTGTTATTCCATGAAAGTTTGGGCTAAATTTTAAATTATTGAAATCACAACCGTCTGTATATAGTGAATAACCCAACAAGACTACGTAAAAAGCTGTTATTTTACTCAGAAAAATGTCAAAACTAGCATTGGAAACTATCGACTGAAAACAGTCAATAGTCGCAAAACAGTCGAAACAGTCGATAGTCAAAAAACTAGCGACCGAAAATAATAATTACTATTTTCAGTCAAATGCACGGTTCGACCGAGACAAGGATGGAGATTGCTTGGACAAGTTAATTTTATATGTGTTTATCATAATTATAATTTTAATCCTTTTACCCTATTACATTAACAATCTTGAAAAATATCGTCCCAAAATGCTGCTATATTAATATACAATATTCTGTAATTTACAAGCAAACTACCTAAAAAAATCATAAAACTACATATATTACATATAAATCTAGGTAAGCATAAATTGGGTACATTTTTGTCAAGGTCGCGGCTAGGACGACAGAGCCAGAACGTTAAAAATCAGTCGAATGAAACTAGTAGAACCAAAAATAATAACTAAAAGTACACGACTGAAACAGTCGATAGTAAATAGTGGTAAAATCAGCCCAACCAAAAATTGCGACTGAAACAGTCGATAGTCGATTTCAGTCGATAGTTCCCAACACTAGTCAAAACCATCCAATTCAGCACTTAAGGTGTTTAACAGTTGTTTAAGTTAATATACCAACAGATATCGCTGATCAAAATACACGCAAGAACTTCATAAACAACTAATGAAAGGTTATTGAATCTGACGTGAATATTCCACAACAAACATCGACAATAAAGTAAAATTGATAACAATTTAGCACATATCCATCTTTTCAAAGGAATTACCGACATGAAAAACAACACGTTACAAAACAGGTGAACTTTTATCGCCATCGAAATAGTGGATTAAAAAAGTGGAACGCTATAATCTCCATTGCGAAATTCCCTTTGTTTTTCGACGATTACATATTGAAAAAAAATCGACGCATTACCCTGACAAATGGCGTTAACCTATATATCCAATTTGGAAATTGAAAAAGTCGGAAGAGACCGAAAACCAAATATAATTTATGACTTTTTAGTTCGTTGTGTATTGCTGTACGGAAAATATTGTATTACTTATACCGCAAGGATAAATTAAATAACTCATTTTAATATAATTAACTTTTTCATAACGTATATACAATTAGAAATTATAATTGAGTGCCCTTAGTTTTCATACTATAAATTTAATGATGATGATCATACCAGTGATGTCGAAACAATGACAAATGTATCATTAATTTCATGCACACCCCAGAAGAAAAAATATTGTAAAAATATATTCCCTAAACTGTAAAAAAGTCATGAGAAATTTACATTAACATAAAGACTTTTAATAAAACTCCCTGAAAAACTTAATATTCCAGTTAATTCCTCAATCTACTAACTTCTCGGTCTAAATTTGACTGACAGATTTCCCTCCTTCATCAATATGAACGCAAGAATTCATGGAAATAACAGAATATGAATGCAAATATAACATCAACGTTTAGCTATCTATCGATTTAACTATCATAATAATATCATCATCTACTTTATTGTTAAAAAAATAACATTAAAGACTCTCTATTAAAAAGTATTTGCTAAAAGAATTCTATTCAACTGGTATATATTTTTTATTAGTTAAATAAGCAAGAAACTGTAAATATTACTTTTTATATGAAAATGAAATGAAAATGTTCAGTTCCCCTTTCAATGGGCATCAAGCAAAAAAGGAATACTTCTTGGATAAAAGATTCAGATTCTGAACATTGTAACAGATCAATTGAAGTCACCGGCCTACTATAGTAAAACAAATTTTTTGGCAAAATATTTTTTTTTCATTCAACATAATTCCAGTCAAGGGTGATACACTGATTATAGCGACTCTCCAACTTTTCGATACCATTTTTGTAGTACGATTTGCCCTTTACTTCAAAATAGGCCTCAGTTTCGGCAATCAACTCTTTATTCGACGAAAATTTCTTCCCAGCGAGCATTCTTTTGAGATCTGAGAGCAGGAAATAGTCGCTGGAGAATATCTGTACCTATAGAATACGGTGAATGAGGAAATAATTCGTAGCCCCATTCATAGATTTTTGCCATCGTTTTCACAAACTTGTGACACGGCGTATTGTTTTGGTGAACGAACACATATTGACGCAAAAACTCAGGTTTATTACGCTTAATAATCTTCAAACACTGCTCCGAATCATCAACTCGTCGTTGTTTTTGGTCAAAAGAGAGCTCGCGTGGCACCCACTTTGCACAGAGCTTTCTCATACTCAAATGTTCGTGAATGATCTGATGTACACATTCAGTTGATATCTTTAGAGTGTCCGCTTTTTCATTCATTTTCAATTTACGGTCATTCAAAATTATTTTGTGGATTTTTTAGTGTTTTCGTCGGTAAAAACCTCTTTTGGCCGTCCACTGCTTTCACCGTCTTCATTGCTCATTTCACCACGTCTAAACTCAGCATACCAATCCTTGAAGGTTGATTTTCCTGGGTCAGTGTCCGAAACTCGGCATCAAGCCAAGTTTATATACATATATATATATATATATATATATATATATATATATATATATATATATATATTCTTGCATATATAGAATTCATGAAAATAACTCCTTTTGCTTCAAACTATGACTTTTCATCATCAGCTGATACTTCGAATTAGAAAATCTAATTCATGAAATACTTTTACAAAATTGGTGTTTGGACATGCTTTAACATACTAAATTATAGGTTCTTAAAAGTCTAATTATTATTCCAATTTGACAACATGATGATGACAACACTTGATTTTTAACAAGTTGTACACTATTCATATAGAAGGTCGTCGTTCCAAAATGTTTGAAGCCTCTGTCCGCTATCACACACAGATACCTGAATGTAAACACTTGGTAACGTCACATGATTCAACCAAATATGTACCATAGCTTAGTGAAATGTAATTCATCAATCCATCTTGTGTATAAGACAATATATATTTCAGAAGATTGACTTTATGCAATCTGACCATAACGTTGTTGACGATTTTGAAGACTTTTAAGGTGTTAAAAGCTTATTTGAAAGCTTCAGCGTCATTGGTTTTAAAGTCCTATAGGAATATGTCCTGACTTCAATGAATTTGTAAGAAGAATGTATGTTTATTTTCATGTAGTAACCACCATCAGATTATTAAAGTACATGAATTATTTTTAATTATAACAGTTGAAATTGGTAATTTTAGTTTAACCAAACATGCTGAGTATTTTTTATGCCAAAGCAAAAACAAATATGGAATTTAATTATAAATATACCTGCACGTACTGCAAATAAGTCAAATTAAAATAATGGAAGTTCGTATTGCCCGTTTAAATTAATGTTTTGTTTCAGCATTCGTTAGAGAGAACGGAACCATTATGCTGCTGTTTCTACAAACAAAATTGACCACCGCCGGGTTTAACATTTGATTTTTAACATATTCTTTATATATATTAACCTTTTCTACATGTTTTTTGTGCATGGACTAACTTTTAGATATGTATAGTTCTCATATAAACAATGTTAGGTATCTTGTTCACACGTTGGGATTTAGGGCGACTTATTTATGTATCTTTCAGGTGGAAAGACATTGTAACATATGCTGATTTTAGCTAGATATTTAATGTTATTCACAACACAAAGCGATAGATCCTCCTGTCCTACAGGAGCATGGAAATGTATGTTAAACTAGTATAAACTAGGCTCTAAAATGAAAAAAGAAATGAAATAGAGGACTGTGGAGAGATGTCTGTCGTAAGTAGTGTCGTCCACTCACCAGATGGCGCTTTAACATGACAAATAAAAAAGATTAATCAAAAATGTTTTGGTGGGTAAAATATCTTATTCTAAGTATTGCTCTATGTCTCTAAAAACAATGCATAGTTATCACTGATAATAATAGATGAGTGGTAAGATAAGACAGTGGTAGACATCTCTAACACATAAAGAAACTCTCTAAAATACACATTAAAGAATATGTATATAAATATAAATATAATAATAATATTTATTCATATTTTTTATATATACGAGGGTTGATTTAGAAATAAAATTTTTCTATTACTATTATAATATTTTACTCTATTTTTCTACATAATCATCATCTTTATCTACTATGGGAAATACATTGTAGCGACCGCTACGACCCTTTAGACCACCACGCATTCACCTAGAGCAACTTCAAAGATTGGCAAGACCGGTGGATTGGTACCATGCGGTTCCCGACTATAAAAGACCACCACTACGACGTCTCGTTCTCAATCAAATGAAATGCAATCCATCTCTAGGCCCACCATAACAGACATTATCCATCATAAACGACAATATCCCCTCTCTAAAGATGAAAGATTTCCAGTCAGTTCATCTTCTGAAGAGCCTAGTCTCTCCCAGAGACCTTCAGCTCTCCATAAAACGTCTGTCCTCCCAAAAAGCTCCAGGGCCAGATGGTATAACAATAAACCATCTAAAAAACCTCACCAGCAAGCAACTATCTGAACTTTCCAAAATTATCGATTAAATTAAACGATTTCACAGACCTATATCACATAATTCCAAACGAACAATTTGGTTTCCGTGCTAAACATTCATGCCTTCATCAAGCTGCCCGCGTCGCAGCAACTATCCATCAGGCAATGATAAAAGGTCGAAATTTCAAGAAAAAGAAAGTGCTGCTACATCAAGACAATGCACCGTGTAACAAGTCAGTGAAAACAATGGCAAAAATCCATTAATTGGGCTTCCAATTGCTTCCTCATCCACCGTATTCTCCAGAACTGTCCCCCAGCGACTATTTCCTGTTCTCAAATCTCAAAAGAATGCTCACCTGGAACAAATTTTTGTCGAATGAAGAGGTGATCGCCGAAACTGAGTCCTATTTTGAAGCAAAAGACAAATCGTACTACAAAAATGGTATCAAATTGTTAGAGGGTCGCTATAATCAGCGTATCGCCCTTGAAAGGAATTATGTTGAATAAAAAAACTAATTTTGCCAAAAAAAATTGTTTTACTATGATAGGCCGGGGACTTTTCAATTAACCTGTTATGTTAACTCACAATAACTTTAGACCGCCTTTGGTGACCTTACACCTTGAAATGTGATGCATTTTCCGGATATCCACGGACTAGGGGTATTTTTCAAAGCTTCAATATTTACTAGTTGGAATAGTTTATGTCTAGGGATCGCTTAATCCAGCGCCATCACCACCAGCACTTTTAATCCACCTTTTGTAGCATTATAGCTTTAGCTGCGATACTTAGCCCGAACTCCACATAACTATATCAAGCAACACTTCGAGTAACTGTGGAACAATTGCCAATCCAACGTTAAAGTGTCTTCTTTTCTTGATAATTAATTTAATTCCGGTTTAGTTAATGAATTGAAAAGAGAACAGCTTTTTGACCTTCCCGGAATCCTACGGACTGTTCCAGTTATAATATGTGAAAGGGTAGACTAGTTAACCAACGGTACAAAGCAATACTGAGGATAAAAACGTAGTAAAATAGTAAAAAAGTAGTTAAAAAAATATATGACGGAATTGTCTGAACTGTATATCATATACCCGATATGATGCACTATGATCCCTACTGCAATTTTGTTTATTATTCTGGAAAGGCAAACTATATTAATGGACTGACTACCTGAAAAGTGATAATAACCTTTAATGTTACTTCCAACACAATTATATATTATTTGTTTCATACACTTTACAATTTTTTTCTTTGAACAACAAGAATAATTTTCCTCTCAGTTTCTCGTTATTTTTTTGAAATTTGCAACTATTTCGCGGTGAATGTTTTCCATATGTTGACTCCATTTTGGTGCCATTGAAAATATTGTATAATTACAGATTTGGCAGATAAGATTTACACTATAACGAAAATTGATGCAGCTTTGATTTGTAATGTTTAAACATGTTACCTTATATTCTGCACTTACATTAGAAGTCCCAAACCTTAAGATCGATATTCTCATTTACAACAATCGATATGCTTTTAAAAAAATATCGACACAAAATATATTTTCAAAAAATATCGATATATGGAGAATGATGGGAAAAAGTTGTACCACATGTTAGAAAATATTTTGATCAATATATATTGCACCAATTTTTACAATAAATAAATGTCTTTACAGTGAAAAAAGGAAATCATCCAAGCACTTAATAACGAATTAGTGATCTTTAACGTAAAATTATTGGGAAAATGGTCGAGGTTCGTGCGCTAACAGTTAAAATAAACGCAATCGAAATCGATTCGAAAATGTCGGCTTGATATGCACTCGGAGTTATACATCGCGTACCGCGGGCAATTTTTCCCAATTTGGCCGGAGCATTGTTCGTCAAATTCAATCGAACTTCCGCCTTCGATGAGCTGCATTTCCGGTTATCGATCTACCTAATGAAATTATTGTTCGTCATTGTGACCGAGACTGGACGGAAACCAATCAGTCGCCATTTAGTCAGGATTTAACAAAAAGTCCATTTGCGCCATTCTTCTATAGAACCTTTCTAAAGTTCAGAATAAATTTTTTTTTAAATCGAAAAAGGACAATATTTTTTCACGGAATTATAGTTAAAGAGAATTTATTATTATACAGCGTCCAAATATATTAGGAAGATTTTCTTAAACATTGATATTTTATTCGCATACAACATTCACATTCACATTATGTCTATATGTTGCATTATGACGAGAAATGTGCATGATGTATTCCCATAAAATTCCCACAAATGCAAACTAGACACGCGCGAACGAGCTTCTATCACTACGAGTGGTCTAATTGGTGGTATTTATATTTTGAGCCTAATACGAGGGTCACTATTTATATTTCGGGGACAGAAAAAAAAGTTAGTTAAGCTGCGAATATATTTTTATTGTTTTTCAAAGAACTCTATACTCTATACTAGTATACGCTTAAACCAATTTTCAAAGCATTTACTCCATTCCGAATGAGGTATGTTGAAAACATGATTTTTGAATACTTCAATAGCTTCTTCGGGCGATGAAAATCGTTGAACACGCAAATTATTCTTCACGGATAGGAACGAGAAGAAGGCATTGGGTGCCAAATCAGGGCTGTACGGTGGATGGCCAACCAATTCGATATTTTGAGTGCTCAAATAGTCTCTTGTTTGAGCCGATGTGTGAGAGCTCGCATTATCATGATGAAGAACAATCCGCCGTCTCTTGTTTGTTTTGCTTATTTCACCGAAGACTTCTGGCAAACAAATGTTTGTGCGCCAATCAGAATTTACTCTTCTACGATTTTCTAGAGGCACTGTTGCTATATGACCAGTTTTCCCGAAGAAACAGGCCACCATTTTCGTTGAAGTGCTTCGTGCGCGAACAACTTTTGTTAGATTTGGTTCATTTTGAAACACTCATACAGTCGACTGCTGCTTACTTTCGGGCTCATACGAATATATCCATGATTTGTCACCTGTCACGATTGTATAAACGTCTTTTGAAGCACCGCGATTAAATTTCTTAAACATTTCTTTGCACCAATCGACATGAGCTTTTTTTGAGCGATTGTTAAATTGTGTGGGATCCAACGCGAACATAACTTTTGCACAGCTAAGTGTTCCTGCAAAATCGCATATATGCTGGTGGAACTAATGTTTAGGGATGCCTCAATCTCACAGTAGGTGACATGACGATCTTGCTTAATCATTTCGTACACAACATCGATGTTTTCTGGCACAACAGCCGATTTTGGACGACCTTCACGAAACTCGTCGGACAGCTAACTATAACCACGATTAAATTCACTAAACCAGCGATACATGGTGATTTTGTAATGGAGCTTCATCGCCAATAGTAAAATTAAATTGATTGATGCACTCCTGTTGTGATAATCCACGTCGAAAATCATCGCACGACAATCTTCACGATTCAGTTCCATTTTTGCCGAGACGGAACTTTCAACTAGATATAAAATAAACAAATAGCATCCGTGCGACAAAATCTTCTGAGTACGTATATCGTCAAAAATATCAAACTTTACGATGGAACCGTCAGATGGACTCACATTACAACAGTGTTGCCAATTCCCGAAATATAAATAGTGACCCTCTTAATGAAAACAGTAGTCTAGATGACTCTAATAAAGAATGACAAAAGTGTTTATTGATAATAATAATATATTATAGAGAGAAAATTAAAAATACATTTATTTTAAAGTTTAAGTTCAGATTACTAAAATGTTAGAAGAAATAAAATCTCTCATTTTAAGTCAAACTTCTATTAGAAGCGATACGAAACATTAACATCACTTACCGTTTCCAAACCACCATTTTGAATGTTCAAGTGAAAAATCAAGTGCTACAAATTTGCTAAGACAAATCAAATTTGTTTCGATAACAAACCTACTGAAAAATTTCGTGATGATAATTTGATCATACAGATGCAAATGTATTTAACAGGGCTACCAAAATATTAATTTTAAGTAATTGAACAAAATCATACTCGGAGACTCATAAACGCAATAAACAAAACAAATGAGGCCCAAGCTCAATTTTATTAACAGATTTATTTACTTCATCGAAAAAAGCTTTAAATTGTATACATTTAATGATGCAGCTCTGTATTGTATCTAACTGCTTTGTAATATATGCGTAAATAAAATACAAAATTTGTAATTTTGAAGTTCCTTTTAATAATAGCGTAACAATAATATAAGCATGTGGAATTAAAATATTTCATCAAATACTTATGGCCAGTAGTAAACAACAGGGAATGTTCAGTTAGAAGCCCATTTTCTTCTGTTTAGTTGGCGTTCCAATCTTGTAGGAACATATACTGACTTCATGCACACTTGTACGACTAAACCAGTCACATTATATAAAATATAATTTCTTATATTATTTGGTAACTGATAAAAAAAAATAAAATTATTAGGGACTCATATACTTATATAAACAAAACCAATGAGACCTAAACTCAAATGTTACCAACAGTGTTATTTACCTCGATATCATGTTAATTAAAATTGCTGTTAATAAATTACCGATATTCAAACTATATTGGCTGGTTCCAACCTTGCAATATTTATCTGCCTTGGAACGGAAATACACAAATTTTCTAGTCACGTATAATCATATTAGGGGCCCTAGTATCACAGAACACAAAGTAGAACCACACCAAATAATAGAATATCTAATTATAACACATAATTATTAAAACCATTTGTAAATAAGTCTTGTACACATACAGATCATCTAATGCGACCAAAACATTTATCTTAAGAGGTTTATGGTAAAAAATATCAAATTTCCAAACCAACCAAACCAAATTTTGCAGCAATTGAAATCGACAGATGGAGCTTAACAACACTTAACATTGCTAAAAATTATTAGGAATAAAAGAACTCTTGAAACCCAACAGCATTACTCAAGCTCTAGCATGGTAAGACAAAATCTAATACCATCGAATATGTGGTGTCTTGACAACAGAAAATATATCTATAACTTTAGAGTAATTAATACATGTTTGGTTGAACCATGCGACTTCATCGAATGTTTACAACCTGGTGCAGATGTCATGGCTGATTATAATGATTATAATAGTGTACACCTTGGAATCCGCAAGTATTGAATACGAAGCAGATCATTTATTCATGAGGAAAAGATAAAATATTGAAACATTTACATAATTATTTTGCTCTCATTGAATGTGCTCTAATAAATGTTCTAGACTCTATAAAATAAAACTACTATTTTACAATGTACTTTATTTCCATATATGTTTTGATATACTGGATATACTTCCTCCGTATACCTAATGAAATCTTAATAAAATCAAGCTAATGTTGTGTCCTTAAATTCTTTTTGTGTTGTTGTTCATCATTCATTTTTGTTTTTCTAACTAAACACGAACCCTCACGAAAGACAGAGAATTATAGAGGATATCGAAGATATAACAGGAATAAATATGCATAAGGTTTAAGGTGTTTCCACATAACTTATTTTTAAATAGTATTTTAAATATTTACAACATCATCAAGTAACACTAGAAGTATTATATTTTGTTTCGTATGTTCCAGACTATAAAGATTTGTTTCATGGCCATGACACTGTAACAGAACTATCTGAAAATTTTTCAAAATTAGTTCATAGTCTCACCATAGTTTTACCGATCGATTTAGACATGTAGCTTTACCATTTCTAGTTTCAAGGCACTTATCTCACATTTTAGATGTAAAAGAAATGTAAACCCTCGTCGACAAATCTGCCCTCGCAATTTGCTTTCACGGAGAATTAACTCCGACCGTTATGGGCTTATATTTTATTTTTGTCCTTGAGAGAGCGGCGTTGCCTTATCGCTTTGCCGAGTTAGGACACAGCGATCAAAACATTTTAAATATCAAATAAGGTCTTAACTTAATGCCCTTGCCACCGGCTTTCATTTCCTGTATTTACGTATAAAAATAAACTGAAGAAAAATATCTTGTAATATAATGGAATTACGCGAAACATCGTTTTTCTATTAAAATAAATACGTACATTGTGGAATATAATTTTTGAAATGATGAACTCGGACTTATTCTGCACAGTACTTCTAGAATAAGCTGGATTTACCTCCATTCACCTCCCAAACACATTTGTACCTATGGCACCAAATCTAGTACAAGACTTGGTTGTACCGTTATTTCTGAAGGGCAAACCTCCCTTTTCAGGCTCGCTGAACAGGGAATGATATTCAAAATTTGAATATTAAAAAAGATCGATATTTAAGTTTTGCTAGTATTAACAGTGAAAAAATTAATGTAACGACATTCCACTTGGAAATAGAAATATTTTTAAGTAAATGGTTACAGGAGTATTTATTTAGGAGTAAGACAACATGACATAAACAAATACATATACTAGAAGTGAGTTAAATATTGGGGTATAGTCCTAGTTTTCTCATGTATGCTGCCAAGCTATTTATGTTACGTGGTGACATGATTTTTTCTAAGTTGTTCCCAATATTTAATGTACTACTTGCTTCGCTGTAAGAGTAGCATTATAGAAGAATGGTTGGTGGTTAGTCTTGCCTGGCATGCTATGACGGCGAATATCTGAGTTGTAATGACATTTATAGTAATTCTTCTTAGCATCACACAATTTGTTTCCATCTAGCAGATTCCAGTTAAAACGGTCTAGTTTTTGAAAGACTTTTAGTGATTAGATGGATGTCTATATTTTTACTTCACATGGAGTGGGGTATTCCTTAGGGATGAGTCCGAAAGCTGGACCCTCGTGTGAGAGGGAAGCCATAGGAAGAAGATCTTTAAGGTAATTTATGGATGCCATCCTAAAAAAACTGTTTGTTCTTTGAGAGCAGCTCTGCAAGCGCGTGTCTCGTTAATACTTTTAGTGGTTAGATGGATGTCCAGATTTTTACCTCACATGGAGTGGGGAATTCCTTAGGGATGAGTCTGAAAGCTGGACCCCCGTGTGAGAGGGAAGCCATAGGAAGAAGATTGATACCATCTTTCAGGTAATTTATGGATGCCATCCGAAAAAAACTGTTTGTTCTTTGAGAGCAGCTCTGCAAGCGCGTGTCTCATTAATACGAAAAGTTGATAGTCGGTCCGAGGAATGTCCGAAAATTACCGGTGCGATAATATATCCAATCCAAGTGCTTTCAATGCTTCGGGTCCATTCGGAATGTTTTTCTGTCAATGCATGATTCAATTTGATAATTTTTTGTCGGTAGCGATTACTATTAGGACATTGTCTTACGATGAAAATGATTTAGAAATGGATTCGATCGGCCAGCTTTGCCAGGTGATAACCATGATTTTTTTCAAAATCGTATTTATTTTGAAAGTCTAAAAATCTCAAATTTTTATCACCCGTCACTATTCGACGCAGATGTCTTCTGATCATACTTCTGAAGCAACATTTCGTAGACAATTTCTCGATTTTCAATTTTCCTGTCAATCAATTAATGTGGCACCTATCTTCCCATTTCTTGAATTTTTCCTGTTGCTCGTAATAAATCGCTAATCTTTTTTCGGATTGGGTCTTCTTCCAATAACTCTTACAGTTTCGCATCTCAAACTTTTTCGGTTTACCAAAACTAATCATTATTGAATTTTCAAAACCACGCACCAAGTAACACCGCTGCCATCCGTTTTATCTATTTTGTATTTTCTGCATTTTTTATATTGCCAATAAATAACGGTCATATAATGTAAACACCACTATTTCATTTCTTTTTACCTCCATTCACTGAGCCATATAACTTACCCTAAAAGTCTATGAAGGTGTTACTTTCGCAGAATATAACATGTATAGCTATGAGGCTTGAATAAGATGATCTGTTAGAAAAACCGGTAATGACTTTCCGGTAAACCTGGTAAAACGGTAATTTCACTCAAGAACTTATGAATAACCCCATACTACAACCTAATCAAAATTAGATGCCGACAAGCTCGAAAACCTTTTAGTACATATTTTTCGAAGGTTGAAATTTTATTTTTATCAATATCCGACATGTAAAAACGCCGGTATACGGCCGAATAAAACTTACCGAAACCGAGCAAGTTTCCAGACCGACGACATCAATAATTCATCGAGAGAAATGAATTTACTGACCAATATCACGATCTCTCAAAGTGGAATTGTTCGCTAGGTGGCTCCATTAATAATTGATAGTTTCAGTGGCGAACGGAAGTTCTCGGATTACCTGTGAGTTGAGGTGGGCCGTGGGGAATGTAGCCCGCTCCTAAATCAGAAATAACTACGTCGTTCGTAAATTAGTTGAAATGCGTTAAATGGAGACACTTTGTGAAGTGGTATTTGTCATCAGTAAGAATTAATATGTTTCTTTGTTATTATTACATATTGTCCTGATAAGACTGACGGGACGAAAATGATTATCGATATAATTTCACTGAATATGAAAGTTGATCATTAAAATAGTTATCCTAACAAACGGATTTAAAAGTCCCGGGCTTCACACATAGATGGCGCTAGTTTCATTGCATTCACTACTTTCTCGGTTAGTACTAACTTTCAAAGAAAGCTGTTAAAATTTCATGATATTCTACTTACAAGTTTGTGAGTTATTATGCTAAGAGTGACACTACTTTTGTTACTTTCAAAACAATGGATCAAATACACTTTCGTGTTTTGGTTTTACACTGCTTCTTGATAGAAAAATACACTTCAAGCGAAGCAGTGGCTTGAAAAGCATTATAAGGACTCCGTTCCATCAGAAAAAAAAATAAAACGTTGGTTTGCTGACTTCAAACGTGGTCGTAGAGACACCGATGGTGCAGAACGCAGTGGACGTCCAAATGGGGTGGTAACACCAAAAAAAAAAACATCAAAATATCCAAGAAATCGTTTTGGATGATAGAAAAGTAAAGTTGCGTGAGTTCTAACGTCGTAAAGGTATCAAAAGAACGTGTTATGGAATGTGTTTTATATTGCATGAGCATTTGACTATGAGAAAGATCTGTTCACATTGGACGACAAGTGTGCTCACTGTTGATCAAAAACAAAAATCCCATGGATCCGTCACTTCACTTCGGAGTCAAAAGGATCATCATATGAGTAGATAGCAACTACTGAATCTCCTCCAAAGCGCCCGAAAGCACAATAATCTTCTGGAAAAGTTATGGTCTCGGTATTTTGGGATGTGCCTGGTGTAATATTCATCGACTATCTTGGGCAGGGAAATACCATCAACAGTGAATATTATATAGCGTTATTGGAGCGTTTAAAAGCCGGAATTACAAAGAAAAAAAATGTTAAAGCGGTGTGGCTCTCGATGGATATTATGTTGATGAATAAATCAAATTATGAACAGAAAAAAACGTGTTTTCTTTGTTACGCCCGGGACATTTCAACCCCTGTGTTAAAACAAGTCACTAAATGTATAAAACAGAGCTCTCCATAGAAAACCGTCCTAAAGACCAGTACAACTCCTAATTTAAAGATTTTTTTGACATCTACAAAGGGCCATAAGTTGTTATTCCTAAAAGCACAGCCCTTCTATAATGATAAATCGCTTAATTTTACTTTTGGAAGCCAGAACAAGTCCTTCGTAATCATGATAGACTAAATGGCATCATTAAAAATCTTTGAGTCCATTTACTCCCATCACCCTCGAGGTATATTATCATGGAAAAATTATAAACAGCCTTGACCAGTACAATTCCATCTTCCTGTGGCTTCCCTCTCACACGAGGGTCCAGCTTTCGGAGTCATCCCCAAGGAATACCCCACTCCATGTAAAATAATTCATCTAACCACTAAAATTATTTCAAAAACTAGACCATCTTAACTGGAATCTTCTAGATGGAAACAAATTTTGTAATGCTAAGAAGAATTACTATAAATGTCCTTACAACTCAGATATTCGCCGTCACAGCATGCCACTCAAGACTAACCGACAAGCATTCTAAAATGCAACTCTTACAGCGAAGCAAGTAGTCCACTGAATATTGGGAACAACTTCGAAAAAATCGTATTACCACGCAACATAAAGAACTTGGCAGCATACCTGAGAAAAACAGGACTATACCCCAATATTTAACTCACTTCTAGTACATGTATTTGTTTATATCTTGTTGTTATTCCTATATATCCAAAATAATATATCAGTTATTGAAAGAGTAACTTATGGGGCAAAAATTATATAATAAATAAAATAGCAAGATAGACTTTAACCGAAAAACAAAACCGAGGGCTGTGATTAAATAAAAGAACAACTGCTGCAAATTCTACCAAAAAAAGGAACTATAAAACTCCCTATATTGAACAGGTTTGTGAAAGTTGGCAGAAATTATAATAATCCTAAAACCTGGGAACCATCAAATGGTTGAAAATGCTGAGGCCATAAAAATACTCAGTCAAAAACAGATTGGGCCTCCGATCAGTAACTTAGAATAGGAACGAAGTAATGGGTTACCACTAAAATGCGTTAGAGAGGTAAGTATTGATAGTCAAATATTATGTTGCTGGTGTTTCTGGTGGAAATATTTTTATTGTATTGCAGCTGCACCGAATATTAGTATGAACGCTATGACTAAAATCTCTCCAAAGAATATAAACAATATAATTTTGGATTCACTGCAAAGAAAGAAAGAAAGTATAGACTAAATTTATTATTTATTAAATTTATGAGATGTATAAAAAGGGTGAGAAGTTTTTCAATATGAATATAACTTAACATAAGTCAATTATATCAAAGATAACCGTTAGTATGGAAAGTATCCATACAAAACTTAGCGATATTCAGCTCTTTGAAGGATATAAGTCATCACTTCAAACACTATTAGAAAACATGGGATTTAAACAGTATAAAGATAACGCACAAAGAGGTCTAATGCAACACCCGGACATTGCTTTTAAAAGAATATAATTTTCAAAAGCACAATAAAATTGAAGGAGACTTATTATTTCTATTTGTGTCAGATATAGGTATTTCAATATGAACACTAAGTCACCCTCGGCAAGACGCTTTTAAAAAGGATATTAAGACAACAAAACTTCATGGAAAAAGTAATAGTTAGAATAACATTTGATTATGTGTAAATCATAATATTTTTCAATAATTCATTAGATCTATTGTTCCTATATATTGATCATCATGCTAAAAACAGGAATTGAGCAACAGAATCCCAACAAGTTGTCGCAAAGGCTGTAGTTAAGGAATGCTCGCAAAACATAAATTAAGTATTGAAAATATCATGTTAAAGAGGGAAGTATGTGAAAATGTTACTTGGTAAATATAAATTAAATGTTTAATTGTGTTATATAATTTACTTTTTTCATAATAGGCCTAAAAAAGATACACAGTATTACTGCAATAGACGAGAAGAATGAACAACTGCAATAGACATGCAGGTCGAGAAAAATATACAAGAAAAGTTTGGATATGTGGAAAAGATTATCTATAATAACCCCCACAGAACAATAAATTGATAAATGGTCGAATTGTGAACTAGTGTTAGACTGGAAATCAACAACGTAGTTATTGACTTGAATAGCGGCTAAGGATGTGACAGTGAGGAAGACAGGATGCTGAGAGTGGAAACAACTAAAGGTGAGTATATAACTAATTTATTGCATATGTGTATACCTGTTTAAGGCTGTAGCATGTTCCGGAATGGTTTAATGTGGCATAAATAATTATGCTCAAAAAACCTGACAAACCTGCAGAACAAGTCGAATCTTACAGGCCTTCTATCTTTGCTGACGACACAATCATTATGGCAAAAGATATATCTCTGCCTAGGGCAATAGAAAAAGTGCAAGTGACAGTCAACCAAATCTACAAATGGACAAAAGATTGGAAAATTCAACTTAATAGCTCCAAATCTGTCCACGTTAATTTTGCATTGCGGCGAAATAATATAAACTTAATTATATCACACAATGGATGCCCGATTCCTCAAGCAGAATCAGCAAAATACCTTGGAATCTATCTTGACGGTAGATTAAATTGGAAACATCAGGTTAGACAGAAAGCAAAACACATTAGAACCAAAATAAAACAACTATACTGGTTAGTCGGAAGATACTCTCAACTTGATCTAAAATCAAAGACATTGATCTATAATACAATTTTAAAACCAATTTGGACCTATGGGGTGCAAATATGGGCTAGCACAAAGAATTCAAATCAACTAGTTATACAACGGTGTCAAAAAAAGGTTCTTCGATTGATTACCAATGCCTATCGCTACGTAACCAACGAAGAACTGCACGATGACCTGGAAATGAAATGGATTTCCGAAGTTATCCAATTTAACTTTGAAACACCAAAGAAGATAATCATACTAACGTGGAAGCAATACAAATGGGCAGGATGTCAGGACATTGAAGCGAACAAAACCATACCAACTTATATAAAGTGTATACCTTTAGTGTAAACTATAGCTATAAGTTATTATAATTTTATTATTGAGAAATATATATTGATGTATTTTCTCGCACTCGTCTTGCTCGTGAATTAATCCAAGTACAAATGAAAAGTAATAATAACTACTTTTACTACATTACTACTACATTACCACATGTGGTTTAGAAAATGGTTCAATGTGAATGTAATAAAACCACTCTAACCTGCAAACTATTGTGACTGTTGTTTAAGTCCTTCGATAATGTATGCATTAGATGTACTATAATGTTAAATTAAATTATGTTTTATAGCATTTTTGTTGATTTATTTTATTTGTGTTTGAATATTGTTATATATCAAAGCTAAAATAAACTAAATATCAAAGTTATATCCAACATTGCGACCTTTTGACGTCATAAATTGAGATGACGTTAGTTCACAGCGCAGTAGCACTTTGTATGGACTATAGGTAACTAATGTAAAATTGTCTAATGCTGCTATTGCAAAGTTATATGGTCTGAAAATTAATGAAGATTACATAAAGTATTGATAACGTTAATAATGACGATGATGATTATTGAGCCACCCTGTATCTCCACCGTATACAACGAAGTAAGCCGAAACAAGAAATTTATACTAAACTATGTCATGCGGCCTTAAATTAAAATCCATCTTATGCGGACCTGTCGAAATCCGCAGACAAAGCCTACAACAAGCAGACGTCAGCTAATGCCTTCATCACGGCCGCGTAATCCGCCTAATTGGCCATTGGAATTGCTTAAACAGAAACAATCGTGCACGCGGATTAACCCCATCCCCTAACGGAACAACTACTAAAACCGTAGACGGACAAAATGGGATTTTGTTTATCTCCCCATAAATGGTTTTTGTTTTTTTTTCTGTAGGGACCCGTAATTTACATGAGCCAGTGGTTAAAATGGAAGAATGTTTAAGATAAACACCGGACCACAAATCAGCTTAAATAATTATTTTGCGTCATTGTTCGAAACACAAGCGTGAGGAACAAAAATTAATCATTATTTTAGTTGCACTTGTTGATTTAAATCAAAAATTCAATATAAATATTATTATTTGTTCTTGATTATTATTATTTGACTTTGCGTATCTTGATGGAACTTAGCTATTTCAAAATGTTTCATTGACTTTCAGGAGATGAGATAATGCTGGAAGAGTGGAAATTGGAAACAACTAAAGGTATGCACAGAATTAATAGAGTATAACTGTAGAAAATGGTGTTGTAGGGTGTGAAAAATTTGTGTGCATAGATATAATTGTAATTGTTCAGAATTAAACATGAGCATTAGGTTAGAATATATGAGGAGAGGATGAAAACCAACTGTTTTATAGATATGGTAAATCCATTAGGCAGAATTCAGTGATTAATTGTATCAAAAATGCTGTTCACCGGTAGTAGCAGAAGATATAAAAAATACAGTTATATAAAGATGACATGACAAGTAAACACACCATCGAAGAAAACAAGAATTAAACGTAAAAAGGTAAGTATGATCTCTAATGAAAATAAACTACATTACTTTAATATATAATTGTTAATTAGGTGAATTAGGCCTCCAGGGCATACCACTACATAAAAGAACGCGCTTAGAACTCTACCCCATGGGTGGTGTCGAAGAGAATTCAATGTAAATTTAATAAAACAGCTCTAACCTACAAACTATTATAGCTGTGTTCTTAATTGTAGTTTTAAGTACTTTGATAATATATGCCTTAGATGTACTATAATGTTAAAATAAACTATATATGTTTGATAACATATTTGTTTCATTATTTCATATAAACTAGAATTTTTTTGTATGTAAAATCAAACTGAATTGATGCGACAACATTGTCACAAATTTAGATGACGTATGTATAAAATAACAGATTTGTTCGCACTTATTGCTTATACCAGGATCACTATTTATATTTCGGGAATAGGAAAAAAAAAACAAATAGTTAAGCTGCGAATATATCTTTATTGTTTTTCAAAGTTTCCGCCACGATGATCGATACACCTTTGCTTACGCTTAAGCCAATTTTCAAAGCATTTATTCCATTCCGAATGAGGTATCTTCAAAACATAATTTTTGAACGATTCAATAGATTCTTCGGGCGATGTAAATTGTTGACCACGCAGTTTATTCTTCACGAATGGGAACAAAAAGAAGTCAAATTCGATGTTTTGAACACTCAAATAGTCTCTTGTTTGAGCCGATGTGTGAGAGCTCGCATTGTCATGATGAAGAACAATCGGGCGTCTCTTGTTGGTTTTCCTTATTTCACCGAAGACTTCTGGCAAACAAATGGTTGTGTACCAATCAGAATTTACTGTTCTGCAATCCTCTAGAGGTACTGTTGCACTTTGACTAGTTTTCCCGAAGAAACATGTCACCATTTTCTTTGAAATGCTGCATGCGCGAACAACTTTTGTTGGCTTTGATTTATCTTGGAACACCCATACCGTCGACTGCTGCTTACTTTTGGGCTCATACGAATATATCCATGATTCGTCACCTGTCACGATTTTATAAACGTCTTTAGAAGCACCACGATTGAATTTCTTAAACATATCTTTGCACCAATCGACACGGGCCTTTTTTGAGCGGTTGTTAAATTGTGTGGGATCCAACGCGAACATAACTTTCACACAGTTAATTGTTTCACACGTAAATTTGTAGATGCCTCAATCTCACAATAGGTGACATGACGATCTTGCTTAATCATTTCGTGCACAATATTTTCTTTCACAACGGCCGATTTCGGACGACCTTCACGAAACTCGTCCGACAGCGAACTACGACCACGATTGAATTCACTAAACCAGTGATACACGGTGGTTTTTGATGGAGCTTCATCGCCAAAAGTCAAATTAAGTTGATGGATGCACTCTTGTTGTGATAATCCACGTCGAAAATCGTAAAAAATCATCGCACGAAAATGTTCACGATTCAGTTCCATTACCGAGACGAAACTTTCAACAAAATATAAAATAAACAAATAGCGTCCGTGCGACAAAATGTTCTGAGTACGTATATCGTCAAAAATGTCAAACTTTACGATGGAACCGTCAGATGGACTCACATGACAAAAGTGTTGCCAATTCCCGAAATATATAGTGACCCTCGTATTTAACAAGCATTCTAACTACAAATCTTAACTATAATATTTCAATACTTACCTACAATAGATAGAAGCGGCGCAGCTGGAGACCGGAAAAGAAAGAAAAATCCGCCAAGAGCCGTAAAAAGTATTATTGAAACGAAATCTCCTGGTTTCCATTTTATTATTACACGGGAATCATTAAGTAATTGCCGAAAACGAGGACGGACCGACGGCGCCATTACGGGCTTCTCGTTCTCTTCGCTCGTTCTCTTTTTGTTTTAATTAATTAAATTTGACTTAATCTTTTTGGAAAATCTGTGTAACATCTGTTTTAATTAATTTCGAGAAGCGTTTATTAAAGGCATTCAATGAGGTCTTTTGTCCGGCCCGGCTCGACAGCAAGAAATCCGAGCGGATCTGAAAAATTCTTCTTTTGACTCTAAATCATTAAAGGAAAGTTTCCTGGCCCGCCCGTCCGCCTGTTTGCATCATGGATTTCGATAAACAACTACTTTACAGAATAATTAACATCCTGCGGTGTCTCCGTCAATTTTAAGAAAGAGAACGATAAGGGTTTTTTCTTGCGACAAGACGACATAGTTAATTAGATAAAATTTGGATATTATTTTGTTACTTTTTTATTTATTAACCGACTTCGAAATAGGGGGAGGTTCTCTGTTCGGCTGTGTATATTTTTTTAATGTATGTTCGCCGATTTCTTCGTCAATTGTGGGCCGATTTTCAAAATCCCTTTTTTTATTGGAAGAGTGCCGAAATGGTTCCATTGGAACGAAATCAGCATCTATTGGGGGAGGGGGTAGAAATCAAGGAGGGAAATCCTCAAATTTCGAAGGCACGTGCAAAGTTTTCACATATTTTTTATCTAAAATAATCACAGCCACATAAGAGAAAAGCCATTCAGTTTGCTTTTTAAGCCCTAACTACAGCATACAAGACCTCGTGGAAATATTGTAGATAATTCTTTCTATGGTAAAATGGTTAAAGCGTTTACCTCCCAAACGGCTATCGCCAGTTCGATTTCCGACGGGGAAAATAACTTTTTGCTGTTGTTTCGTTAGAACATTTGTCAAATCACTTAGGTTAGATAGCGGACCCCGGGGACTGAAATGCTCTTTATTTTCAATAATTGTTTCTTTATTCCTATTTTTCCTCATACAGACTGCACCTTTACTTAGTCTATCCATTGTAATATTAAATAAAATAACTGCGTAATTTATTGAGTAAATATCTAACACTAAAAAGAGAAAAATGAAATATTTTTAACAAAAAAATTGAACCGACTTCAAAAAATAAATAAGAAACTCACTAAAAATTAAAGAATAATCAAACTTAGAATTTGAACACAAAGAAAAACATTTTAAAATTATATATACATAATAATCGTTGTAATAACTAAATAAAAGTAATCAAAAACCTTATTTAACCTGTCTACTACACGTATTTTATATTCTGCTATGAACAGACCATTTAGCTTAATACCTACCTAAATATATTTATCTATTTAGAATCGTATTTTAACAACTATCAACTGATCGATGTGCTTGAAGTCGGTGTCGTCGATATCGAGTCGATGATACACCAGTTAAAATTAAACTAAACAAACTACATAATTTATACAGATGGAACACATAGGATAAATAGAAGAAATTATGAATTATTTATAGTGAACTTGTAAAAACTTAACAATCTTCTTGACTTTTGTACTGAAAAATAGTGCGAGTGGAAAGAAAAAATGTATAGGGGCGATACCAAGGCCAATAGACATTCAACGTTATTAGTGATCACTCTTGGTCACTTTTCAAAGATCAACAAAATGCATTACATAATTTTTTACATTTTATACATTGCATAATATAAGTTTCTTTATTTGAGATATATTATCATAAGATGTTTAATTTTAGAAAATTGTTTAGAAAGGCATCAAATTGACAATGCCTTTCTTATTTCTCTACATACAAGTCGTTAGTTTTCCTTCTTGATATAAAATATGTAGAAAAAGTAAAAGAGTATTATCACTTCATATTGTTGACGCTTTTCAGCATACCAACAACAGTTATTATATCAGTATGATGACAGTACACCAGACGATTGATGGAAGAACAACTTGTTTTCTCGAATGCTAAGTAAAAACACCCGGAAAACTTTAAGAAGAATAGTTCATTTATTATTACTAAAACTTTCGCGCTCAAAAAATATTGCGAAATACCTTGATTCCATTATTATGTCAGTATTATCACAAATTTAGTCACCTTGTCATCATTTGAGTCTTCGTGGTCATTGTCATTGAAACTTTTATTCGACTCATTGTATTAGAGGGGAAATATTAATTACCTCATACTTTTCCGTAATTTTTACTGAAACCTTCAAGGAAAATGTTAACGGAAAGATTAAAAACAAATTTATTTTTGTCTCGTTGTTTCCAATAGATTTGCTCTGGTTTTATTTTTAAAATACGATACAAGGTAACAGAAGAATCATGATGGGAAAACTTCTTATCCATTGAATTCATTGAATATGTTAATATCGCAGCAACTGGGCATAAACTTTATTGAATTCTTGTAATAAACACTGTTCTGAATTAATTAGGCTTTCTGCAGATTCCCAAAAAGAGATAACGATAATCAAAGTTTGTTTAAGCAAAGAGTATGCGCGATTTTATAATCTGTTTTAACAGGGGTTTTATAGATTTCTTATTAAAATTTTCATAGATATAGAAAAGAGCGTCGAATGCTAAGTACATCTAGGATAAATGATAATTATTATATATACTCTATTATATTATATTCGGATACACTGTAAATATTATATCATATAAAAAGGTAAATGTTAGAACAATATAAAATTATTTTAATAATTCTTTACAAAAATATTGTTCTTCAAGCTAGAAACAGAAATGGTTTTGTTCCTTAAGCAGAGTTAGTGCTTTCCTTCAAGCTTAAAAGCGATTACCGCGGAGAAATGAACCATAAATTTTTGATCTGGTTTGAAAATCAGCTCCTGAAAAACTAGGAGGGATCATTAGTTGCACACTGACGTAACTTTCTCGATACTAAATTATGATACAATGCTGGCAGTTCCAAGATAGAGTGATAAGAGTGAAAACAACTAAAGGTGAGTATATAATTAGTATATAACTGTAGAAAATCGTATCATAGGGTGTAAAATATTTATGTGCAAATATATTTGTATTATTGTTCAGAATACTGAACTACTGAAAAATACTTAGTTAAAATGATGGAGAAGAGGATTAATACCAACAGTTTTGCAGATATGGTGAATGTATTAGTCAAAAGACAGTAATACAATACAATTTTATCAAGAAAATAGTATACAGGTAGTAACAGAAGAACAAAACAATGATATTAGAATAGATCAAAGTTATTTTGTATATACGTCATCTAAATTGGTGACGTCAAAACGTCGCAATGTTGCCGCATCAACTCTAAGTTTTAGTTCAGTTTAGTTTTAACCTACATCAAAATTCTAATCTGAATATAACATATTTGAACGAAAATGTTATCAAATATAATTTATTTTAACATCATAGTACATCTAAAAACTACAGTTTATACAGCAACTATAATTTATAGGTTAGAGTTACAACCTCTTAACACTGCTTTCAACAATTTTGCATACGTCCAACTACCGGACGACTTTGACAGGTTCATTCGTTTACGCGTTCGAACTAATCAGACAGCATTGTGTCTCATCTTAACTAGAATACAATGAGAAGAAAAATATTGTCTGATTCTAAAACGAATTTACAAATTGCGGCGGGCAATACATTAAATATCTTGATGACGTATCTGCATAAGAACTACTTCTAGTTCTTCCCAAGAATCTAAATTTTGACTGACTGCGTAAATGATTCGAAATAATTCTTATGCGTCAAACATTACAACAACATGTTAAAAACACACTTCAATTTCCTCTAGTATGGATATCCGAAATACAGCAAAT